>NC_041385.1:214553834-214576464 GCF_002162155.2 Triticum dicoccoides | reverse complement strand
GCCGCCTTCGCTCGTCGCCATCCATCGCGCTGCTGTCCGACCGCGCCTCTCCCTCCGCCGCCGAGCAACACCGCGCCCCCGGGCGCCGCCGTCCGCCTCCCGCCTCCATGCCGCCGCCGTCCAACCTCGCCTACGCCACCGCCCGCTTGCCGCCGGAGCTGCTCCACCGCCCCGCCGCCCCGGCCTCGCCGCGTTGCCCGGAGCGTCCCCCGCCACCGAATCCGGCCGGGATCGCCTCCCGTCGTCCTCCCCCGCTCCTCCTGCTACCTCTCCTTCCTCTCCGAGGAACTCTGGCCGCCGTCGCCTCAGATCCGGCGAGATCCGTCGCCGCATCAATTTCCATGCAAGGTTGACCCCGTTTTTCTCCCGTCCCTAAATAATTTTGCATTATGTTGCCCTATTTATCATGCCATAACTTCTTGTGTGTTGCTCCATTTTGTGCGTATAATATATCAAAATGTTCATTGTGAGATGCTATTCATTTTGTTACATTGTGCCATGCTTGTTTGAGTTCATCTTGACGCCCTAATCACTGTTGCAAGAGTGCTATAGGATGTTAACTGCTGTCTGTTAACAGAACTTGGTGATTTGTCTTTTTCATTGCATTTTGTGTGTGCATCCTTTGAGCTTGATGTCTACATGAGTTTTGAGCTACATCATGTCACATTTAAAGTGGTGCAATCCATGTATTTTTGTGAGTCTTGTATTGAGTGCATCAAGCACGTGGAAAAGGGTACTTGTTGTTGCTGTTTTGCTAGGCTGAACCTGCTATATCATGATGTTATGTAAACCTGCTGCTACAAGTCATTCTATGAATAATCTGGAGATGTTCACTAAGGATGTTTTGTTATACATATCATGCTCTATCCATCCATTCCGCTGGTTGTATTTATAGCCAGATGTTGCTTACTGTAATATTGCTCTCAATTTGCTAAATAATGTTGTTGCCAGCCTGTTAACGTTAAGTTCAGTTTTGCCATGAGCTTTGCTAGTGATCGTTGCACCCTATGAACTTGCTCGTGCCATTCTTAGCTTCATAAATATGTCATATTACTATTGGTCACCTTGTCATGCCAGTTGTTGCTCTGTGGTGAGTGGTACAAGCTCACCAACATGCCCACTTATCGTTGTTGCTGCCATGTCTGAATCTGTCATATCACTTGCCATATTTGCATGGATGATACCATCTTTTCTGTTGATCCTTGGAATTAGTTCAGTAAGGCAATTTTGTTCTTTGTCTTTAGTATTAGCTTGCCATGCCTTTGTTTGCCATGTTAAGTACCTGTAACATGTTGTTTGATAGCTCTAAACATTGCAACCTGATGCTATTTCTGCCATGTTCAGTGATTTCTGCCAAGTCTGTAAACTGTTATTTATTGCAATCTTGCCATGTCCTTTTGAGCATGTTATAGTGTTTTCGGGAGATAGCTCAGTGTTCATGTTTTCTCATGATTTACCTGTACTTCATGCCCATGCCTTTTGTTTTCAGTTTGAGATGCTGTAGCATATTGTTTTGATGCTTGCTAGATGCCTAGTTGCTGTTTTGGATAGCTTGTCCTTTAAACTTGTTCCATGTGTATGTGTTGAACCGTTTCTCCGTTTTGAGTGTGCTCTATATGAAACTTGCTTGGTTTTGCATGAAGTTTCATATTATCATGTTGCATCCATGTTTTGAGAGTGTTTGCTTGATGTTTGTATGCATTTCACATCGATGTCATGTTTAACTTGCTTTGCTCATATCTTCTAGGCCGTAGCTCCAAATTAAATGAACTTTATATGTAACTTGACTAGAATCTCGTGTAGATCATCTTGGGGCATCTTAACTTGCTGTTTAACAACTTGAACATAAGTTTTATTCAGTTCTAGATCAATTTCTAAATTTGCATATGAGGACTTACCGGAATTGTTATATGTTGTTTCCGGCCTCATTTAGCCTTGCTTTGATGTGTTGTTCTTGTATGCATCATCTCTTGTCATGAGTAGCTTCATGTAGTTTTCTCTTGCATAATACTTGGTTGGTCATCATGTCATGCATATGTGTGGTGTGTTTACCATGTTGTGTGGTTCTTCTCGATAGTTCCTGTTTCGTTGCGATCGTGAGGATTCGTTCGTCTATGCTTGGTTCGGCTTCATCTGTTCGTCTTCTTCATGGACTCGTTCTTCTTCCTTGTGGGATTTCAGGCAACATGACCGTCACCTTGGATCTCATTACTATCATTGCTATGCTAGTTGCTTTGTTCTATCGCTATGCTTTGCTTCCTATCACTTGTTCTTCAAGCCACCCCGTTTGCCATGTCAGCCCCTAACCTTTTTACCCTTCCTAGCAAACTGTTGTTTGGCTATGTTACCACTTTTGCTCAGCCCCTCTTATAGCATTGTTAGTTGCAGGTGAAGTTGAAGATTGCTCCATGACGAACAGGATTATGTTGGGATATCAAAATATCTCTTATTTAATTAATGCATCTATATACTTGGTAAAGGGTGGAAGGCTCGGCCTTATGCCTGGTGTTTTGTTCCACTCTTGCCGCCCTAGTTTCCGTCATACCGGTGTTATGTTCCTTGATTTTGCGTTCCTTACACGGTTGGGTGATTTATGGGACCCCCTTGACAGTTTGCTTTGAATAAAACTCCTCCAGCTAGGCCCAACCTTTGTCTTACCATTTGCCTCACCACTACCTATACTTTTCCCTTGGGAGTCACGCTCCCGAGGGTCATCTTTATTTTACCCCCCCCCCCGGGCCAGTGCTTCAGTAAGTGCTGGTTCGAACCAAGCTGCCTGCAGGGCCACTGAGGGAGTCCTGGACTGGGGGGTGTCCGGACAGCCGGACTATCATCGTCCGCCGGACTCCAAGACTATGAAGATACAAGATTGAAGACTTTGTCCCGTGTCCGGATGGGACTTTCCTTGGCGTGGAAGGCAAGCTTGGCAATACGGATATGTAGATCTCCTACCATTGTAACCGACTCTGTGTAACCCTAGCCCTCTCCGGTGTCTATATAAACCGGAGGGCTTTAGTCCGTAGGACACAACAATCATACCATAGGCTAGCTTCTAGGGTTTAGCCTCCTTGATCTCGTGGTAGATCCACTCTTGTAATACACATCATCTATATTAATCAAGCAGGACGTAGGGTTTTTCCTCCATCAAGAGGGCCCGAACCTGGGTAAAACATCGTATCCCTCGTCTCCTGTTACCATCCGCCTAGACGCACAGTTTGGGACCCATACCCGAGATCCGCCGGTTTTGACACCGACATTGGTGCTTTCATTGAGAGTTCCTCTGTGCCGTCACCGATAGGAAGGATGCCTCCTCCCGTCTTCAAAGACGGTATTTTCGCCAAAGGAGCCTTGGCCGCCGGCCAAACTATACGGCTAGGTGGTTTTCTTATGACCGCCTGTCCGGCCACCGCTTCGACAATGACTTCTCAAGTCGTCAAAAGCAATCTTCACGTCAGCTCGGAATTTGCCGAGCGGCTGGATCCAATAGAGCTCTCGTCTGTCAACGAGCTCTTGGATCGCATCGCCGCCCTGGGAGTCACTACAGACTACAATCAGATTGGGCTTAAAACCGATCTGAGAGAGATTAACTCTCCCCAGGTCACCCACCATGTTGAAGTGGTAGAAGAACAATGCGGCGACTCTTCTCCTATATTGAAAACTAGTCATGTCCGGGCTCCCGAACCCTCCATGCCGGATTCCCGCGGAGGGACAGACTTCGATCGAGCACTGAACTTAAAGTCAGGCATCGTTCCGGACTCGTTGGACAACGTCCAGCAATCCAAGCTTCCAAATTTGGAAACTTCCCGGCCTTCGAGCCTTGAGATGGGTAGGGTTCCGGACTTAATTACAACCACCCGCCCAAACATATGCAATCTATCTCTAATCCGGCAAGAGCCCGCTGAAACAGTACATCACTACTGGGCCAGATTCCTCCTGGTTATGGATAGGATAAAGGACTGCCAAGAGGAAAACGCAATCTCAATTTTTTGCAATAATTGCACGGACAAGGGAATCTTGAACGCCGTCAGCCGTCGTGAAATTACACTCTTCGCTAACCTGGCGTCCATAGTACGAAAGTACTGTGCGATGGAGAGTTTCCGGAAAACCGAAAATAAGTTTTGGGACAATCCGGCCCCGAATACAACCCTAGTCCGCAAC
Organism: Triticum dicoccoides; assembly: GCF_002162155.2. Classification (NCBI taxonomy): domain Eukaryota; kingdom Viridiplantae; phylum Streptophyta; class Magnoliopsida; order Poales; family Poaceae; genus Triticum; species Triticum dicoccoides. The sequence continues at coordinate 214,572,306 of NC_041385.1, read as the reverse complement.
AAAAGGGTGCATTACACTCAGGCACCAGACACAAAAACCAAAAAGCAAAAACCCCATAGAGGGCAGGAAATTGTACTGGAGGGATGGCTTAGCGGACCCTGTAAAATTCACAGTACAGAAGGCGCCGTCCCTACACATAGCCTTCGAGCATGTTGGATATTACGGTAGGTGGCCAAAAGTGGCGAGGAGCTTCTATCCCCAGAAAACCACTCCAACAATACCGGTACGGTATCAACAGTCTTCGATACTTTCGCATCAAATAACATGCGGAAACGAACAATCCGCAGCCTCGCCGAAGTCTACCAAGTAGCAACAACAAATCCATGGAGCGACACAGCCATCACCTTCAACGCCAGCGATGAACCTAAATTCCGAACTGCCCGAGTACCAGCTGCACTGGTACTTAGTCCAATAGTGGACGGCTTTCGACTTACAAAGGTCCTCATGGATGGCGGCAGCGGACTAAACCTCATCTACGAAGAAACTCTTCAAAAAATGGAAATAGACTTGTCGGGGCGAGTCTCTGTGCGGCCTCCAGCACCTATGGGTCACGGGGGCCCCTTCTAGTCCGGCAAGGGAGCGGAGGGCGTGCGCAGAGCAGATCGAGGTCAAGCGCGCGGGGGAGATGGGCAATTTTTACCCAGCTTCGGGGCTCTCCAGAGAGATAACACCCCTACTGCTGCTTCGGTGATTGTATTCGATCTTGCTCGAGCGTGCGAGCGTATGGTGGCGTTGTGGGTGTCGAATGGACCGAACCCCTTCTACGTGCGCATGGGCCTCCCTTTTATAGTCTGAAGGGGGCACCAACAGGTGGCAGCATAGGAAGAGGGGTAGAGAGGTAAAAACGCGGGTTGGTAGAACAGTGTCCAACAGTGCCCCTACCTAACTCTGACGGCAGGGGACAAGGGCATTAAATGCTCGTCCGGTCGCCCCAACAGTGTAAAGAAACGACCGTTAGGTGAGCCACCGGTTGCCACGATGGCGTCTCTGTCAGCTCCGCTTGCCACCTCGCTCCGCATGGCTGCGCAACGCCTCGCCACGCGTCCCTGGGATGCCCTTGGGATGACACGTCGCCGGATGCGCTGGAGTTTGGGTGGCAACCTTGCCGCGGCAAGTGCCTTGCCGCGGCCCTTCTTGTTGGGCCGGCAAGCTTGCCGGCCGTCGGGCCTTGCCGGGACGCGCGGGGCGCCGCGGCAAATCTTCTGGTGATGCCTTGGTTGGCCTTCCCGGCAAGCTCCTCTTGCCGGGGCCTTTGCTTTCTTGGTTAGTTCTTTGTTCTTGAATGGCAGTAATAAGGAATGAGGGAAGGTCTTGACGGGCGTCCGGCAAACCTTGCCGCGGGGTGCTACGACTGTCCGTGCACAAGTTCGGGGTACTAAGGTGCCCCCCTACTTTAGTACACCGACAGGAGCCCCCGGGCCTGGGCCATACACGGTGCCGAGCGTTGTTGGGCCAGGCCCAAAACAGTGCACGGGCACGCGTGGCCTGGGTCCGCACAGAATCGGGCTCCGTGTCCCCCGCGCCCTCCCGCAACGGCACGCGTCGATTGCGGCGTCGTGGGAGACGTGGGTGGCGTTTGCGATCTTCAAGGCGCCCACCCCCGTGATCACGGGGCAGGGCGAGGTCACTTCATTCGTCGCCCCGGCTCCGCTTTTTCGCCACATGGCTCCCATGCCCGGGGGGTCGTGGGCGGCGAAGGTGGGAGACCGGGCCATCACGGGCGGAGATGGTGGGTCAGCCCCGCTCCTTTGCCCCTCTCGTGCCCTGATTGGCTGAGCGGGGCGGCCGAGCCCCCACCTCGCTCCTTTAAGAAGGGCGGAAGGGGAGCGCAAAAATCCCGCACTCTATCTTCTTCCTCTTTCTTCAACTTCCGTTACTCTTCCTCCCATCTGCCATGGAGGGAGGGAATCCTGGTCCTTCATCGGTGGCGGCGAGGGTCGCCACCAGGCAGCGCGCCTCTCCCCATCCTGCGCCTGCGGCGGCAGAGCCGGCCGTGAGGGGAAGAGGGAGGGGACAAGGCCGCGGACGAGGCCGTGGACGTGGTCGGAGCGCTCGGGGGAGAGGCGGCCGGGGCGATGCGCCACCCCCGTCTCTGCCAGCGGCTCCTCTCCTCGAGGTGGTCCACACCGGGGACGACCCCTGGGAGTTCTTCGTCAAGCTGCGTCGAGCACCTCGTCGCCGCCTCCGACTCCCGGCCCCGTTCGCGAGCGCGATGGAACCGGACCCGCCCGAGATGTAGGAGTTGCGCATGAGGGGCTGTGGGATCAGCGGCACTTGAGTTAGTGTCATATCCCCAGCCCCCGGCGTGATGTACTTCGATCGAGGGTGGAAGACGTTCGCCCGCATCCACATCTTGACGGCGGGGTTTACCCTCCATTTTAAGTTAATGGAGGGCGACCTTCTCGCCGTCAAGGTCTTCGGGGACTCCGGCACCCGAGCGAGATGCTGCGTGGACAGCTCCTCCGATAGCGAAGGCCCCTCCTCGAGCGAGAGTGATGAGGAGGGGAGCGACAGCGACGACGAGGACGGCGGGTCCGACTAGGCGTCGGATGCCGCCTCGCGCACCACCGGCGACCCCATCATCCGGGTCACCGGCCTTCTGAACTCCCCGGGGCCGTCTCCTTGAGCGGCTGGCGTAGGGAGGCTGCGGAAGAGGAAGAGGGGTGGCGGCAAGGCCGTCAAGTCGGAGTACGAGGGCGAGGAGCCCTCGACAGCGTGCTGACGTCCTGCCGCCCCGTCTTCAAGCTCTGCCTCCGGCGCCTCCGTCTCCGCCAAGCTCCTGGCCGGCCCCCGGGGTGTTCTCTTGGTGTCTTCTGGCGCCCGTAGCTCACCTAGGCGCCCCTTTTGCCTTCCCCGGCAAGCTTCTCTTGCCGGGGCCTCCTTGACCTACCTCCTGGAGAGAGAAACAGGAGAGGGATTACGGGCATCTTATCTTTTAATTTGTAAGCCTTCGGGCCTTAGCTGTATTTAAAAACTGTAATCCTCTCTATCATGTTTTTCATCCCCTATGGACTTGTATTAAATTGGGATGTTTTTTAATGAAAAAGAGGGGAACGCTTGCCGGATTAAGTCCTTTACTTGATTTTGTGCCTTGTATGTTCCCACCCTACGCTTCTAGGGGACTTGCCGGAGAGAACACACTTGCTGAGTGCGGGACATCAACAGCCCGCTGGCGGTGTTGCTTCCGGCAAGAAACCTTGTCGGGCCAGTTGCGGCGCGCTTGTATTGTTGAGCAGACTCGGAAACAAATCAAGGGCGCAACTTGGCCGCGACTCGGCTCCTCCGCGCACGGGTTTTACAAGGCACGCTCGTTCAAGGACGCGGCCCCGCCTTCCCCGGTCCATAAGAGGATGCATGACGAGGGATGAAAAAATTATCTGACTCCGCAGCCCCCCGACGACCTTAGCTTGCCAGGGAGGAATCTTGGCATTCGCAGCCCCCGGCAACTCTGGCTCCGCCAAGACCCTGGTGCCGGTGCGCCTTCTTTTGCCCTTGTCGCCGACGCCACGGCCTCCGGGGGCCCTGGCCCGTCGCGAAGGAACTTTGGCACTTGCAGCCCCCAGCGAAGCTGGCTTGCCGGGGCCCCTGCGCCAGCGCGCCCCTCTGGCTTCTCCTTGTCACTGTGATTATAGCCACGAAAATAACTGAGACAGCGCTGTAATAAGTTATTCTTTCATGGTGCGACTCTGCAACGCGATGCCATGCTTTGCCCTTCGTATGTTTACACTCTACGCTTTTTAGGGAACTTGCCGGCGCTAACACACTTGTTGAGTGCGGAACATCAGCAGCCCGCTGGCGGTGTTGTTTCCGGCAAGAAACCTTCTCGGGTCGGTTGCATCGCACTTGAATTGTTGAGCGGACTCGGAAACAAATCAAGGACGCAACTCAGCCGCGAGTTAGTTCCTCCGCGCACAAGTTTCTCATACGAAGGACGCCCCACGGCAAGGCTTGCTACGTTACGCCCTCTACTTCGTTATATCCTTTGTACGTTTTTACCCTACGCTTCTAGGGAACTTGCCGGCGCTAACACACTTGCTGAGTACGGGACATCAGCAGCCCGCTGGCGGTGTTGTTTCCGGCAAGAAACCTTCTCGGGCCAGTTGCAGCGCACTTGTATTGTTGAGCGGACTCGGAAACAAAGCAAGGATGCAACTTAACCACGAGTTGGTTCCTCCGCGCACAGGTTTTTCGTACTAAGGACGAACACACGAGGAACATAACATAAAAAAGCATAGGACTAAGAAGTGCTCTGTACAAAAGCTCGGGTGACTTAGCTTTTCTGTCTTCAGCAATCCGCCGAGGCTGCGCTTCTTCCCCGATCTCCCCCCCTTGTATGTTTTCATCCTCACGCTTTCGGGGAACCCACCGGCGCAAACACACTTGCTGAGTGCAGGACATCAGCAGCCCACTGGCGGTGTTGCCTCCGGCGGGAAGAACTCGTCGGGCTAGTTGCGGTGTGCTTTTATCGTCGAGCGGACTCGAAATGGATCAACGGCGCAACCTAACCACGATTCGACCCCTCTGCGCACAAGTTCTTCATACAAGGTATGGACTTTCAGAGAGCACAACTCAAAAGTTCGAAGCTTGGCAACTTTCTTTGCCTTACTGGCTGGCAGAGCTCGATGGCGCGTCCTCGACAGCAGCGCGGCACTCCGGAGAGGCGGGCTTGCCGGAGCAAGCACCAGAGCCGTTCTTGTCGGGCTTAGTCTTTGGTTGGTCTGCCTTTGCCTTCTCGCACTTGCCGGTGGAGCTCGATGGTGCGTCCTCGACGGCAGCGCAGCACTCCGGGGAGGTGCGCTTGCCGGAGTGGGCATCAGAGCTATTCTTGCCGGACTTGGCTTTCTTCTTCCCCCGGGGTGCTTCAGTGGCAAGTGGCTCGCGCTCTGCTGCGGCTGCTGCTTCCCGGTAGATCTTGTCAGCGCAGATGAGTGCATCCCTCTTGTCGCCTTGGACAGAGATGACACTCATCGGACCAGGCATCTTGAGCACATTGTATGCGTAGTGAGAGGCCAACATGAACTTGGCGAGTGCGGGTCGGCCGAGTATCCCGTTATAGGGTAATGGGATACAGCCACGTCGAACGTGACCCTTTCAGTCCTGAAGTTTAGTTCGCTGCCGAACGTCACTGGCAATGTGATCTTCCCCTTGGGCTTGCTCCTTCCCGGATTTATCCCTTGAAAGGTGCCAGTCTCTTCGAGCTCGCTGTCGGGGATCTGGAGCTTCTTGAGTATTGCGGTGGAAATCAGGTTCAGGCCGGCCCCACCGTCAACCAGCATCTTCGTGACCTTGAGGTTGCAGATTGTTGGTGAGACCAACATCGGCAAGCACCCGACCGCAGTGATGCGATCAGGGTGGTCCTCAACGTCGAAGACGATGGGCGTGCTGGACCACTTCAGAGGCTTGCGCGCCTCGACGGACGGCTCCGCTGCATTCACTTCTCGCACCCACTGCTTGAGTTGGCGGTGCGAGGTGTCCAGGGAGGCGCCGCCGTCGATGCACAACACTTCTGTCGCCTTCTGAAACTCTTGGTCATCGTTCTCATCTTCCTCCATCTCATCATCCTCATCCTCATCTTCGTCCTTGTCGCGGCCGCGGGGAGGCCTATCTCCTTGCCGCGGTTTGGCCTTGCCACGGTGTCCTCCCCGGGCGGGCGGCTTCTTGCCGGATCCTCCGCCACCTCCCTGGGCTCTCTCCTTATCGCGGTGCTCATACTCGGCTTTCTGCAGCTCTGCCATCTGCTCGACTTTCTTGCAGGTTTGGAGATCATGGCCCTTGGTGCGGTGGATCTTGCAATACCGCTTGCCGGAGCCGTCCTTCTTGTCGGCGGCTACCACAGCCTCGCCGGAGTCGTCGGTCTTGGCCTTGTCGGAGCCGCCTCCGTTGCCGGAATGCTCAACAGCTAGTACATCCTTAGCCTTTCTCTTCCTATTGTTCCGCCTCCGGTTCTTCCTTGTCGGGGCGGCATCCTCACTGTCAGATCCTTCTGCTCCGGCAACCTCTCCGGGGATTTTCCTCCCCTCCTCAGCCTGTGCACACTTGCCGGCCAGAGCGTAGAGCTCGCTGACGTCTCTGATTTTGCACATCGCCATCTCCTCCCTCATCCTGCGGTTACGCATGTTCTGATGAAACACGCTAATAACCGCGGCAGGGTGGACGTCTGGGATGTTGCACTGCACCTGGCTGAATCTTTGTATGTACTTGCGCAGGGGCTCCCCCTCCTTCTGGACGAGCAAGTGGAGGTCACTCTCCTGGCCATGAGGCTTGTGGCCACCCGTGAAGGCGCCGACAAACTGATGACACAGGTCCGCCCATGAAGAGATGGAGCTGTCCGGCAAGTGCATGAGCCAAGATCTGACGTTAGGGTTGAGTACCAGCGGGAAGTAGTTGGCGAGGATCTTCTCGTCGTGCCCTCCGGCAGCCTGCACCGCAATGGTGTAGATGCTGAGGAACTCCGACGGGTGTATCCTGCCATCATACTTCTCGGGCACGTCTGGCTTGAAGTTCTTGGTTTTGGGCCACTGGACTTGCCGCAGCTCACGGGTGAACGCAGGGCAACCTGCCGCATACGGCAAGTCGCCTGGTTCTCCGGGTTCGTGCACGTCGACGGCGGGCCCAGCGCACTGGTCAGATTGACGTCGTGCTTCTCTCCGGCGCTCGATGCGAGTGCGAGCGTCTTCGTGTTGCCGTTCTTGGAGGACATGGCGTTGATCACGGCGAGTTCGCGGGTCCGACGACGCGGTGGAGTCGGCGTCGGGGTTGGTCCGGCGAGCTGGCGATCTTGGCCTTCGGGGCTGGGAGTGCACGGAGGTGGCACCCCCAACGGCCTTGTCGGCGTCGGCTTGCGCCTGGGCGCCTTGCCGGGGCCTCTATACGCTCGGTCGCCGGGGTTTGTCGCCGTTGGCGAAGCCGATGAGGCTGTATATGGTCATCCTCTAGTCGTCGATCTTGTGCGGCGCCGGAGGGTAGTCTAGAAGCAGCTGGGCTCGGGCCAGCGCTTCCTCTGCTGTCTTGGGTGGCGGTGGCGACGAGCGGCGCGAGGAACGGGATGTGCTTGGACTCCCAACCGGATTGGGAGGTGCAACACCCCGTCCGGGTGACCGCACCTCGCTCGCGCCAGCATGCGGGCGTGCATGCTGGCCTCGAGCGTCCCGCGACCCACCAGCTTGGCCTTGTTCCAACGCGAGCACGGTGCTAGGAGCACTGGGGCATTGTTGACCTTGCACCTCCTGGGAAGGGTGCGGTGTCTGTACGGTGGCCGACGCTTGCGGGGCCTTGTTTTTGGATCTGGTGACGACGCGAGTCCCACCGGCGGTGCCCGCTCCTCCGCTGGCGTCTACTCCACCGCTCGTTTGCTCCGGCGGCGGTGGCGGAACTGATGTAGACGGAGCGGCCACCTCCGAAGGCTTCTTCTTCGGTGGCATGTTGACGATGACGTTGATGTAGCGCGCGTGGAGGCCGGATCAGATGCTCACGACCTCGACGCCCCCCTACCTGGCGCGCCAAAGATGTCGGGGCGAGTCTCTGTGCGGCCTCGAACACCTATGGGGCACGGGGGCCCCTTCTAGTCCGGCAAGGGAGCGGAGGGCGTGCGCAGAGCAGATCGAGGTCAAGCGCGCGGGGGATACGGGCAATTTTTACCCAGCTTCGGGGCTCTCCGGAGAGATAACACCCCTACTGCTGCTTCGGTGATTGTATTCGATCTTGCTCGAGCGTGCGAGCGTATGGTGGCGTTGTGGGTGTCGAATGGACCGAACCCCTTCTACGTGCGCATGGGCCTCCCTTTTATAGTCTGAAGGGGGCACCAACAGGTGGCAGCGTAGGAAGAGGGGGTAGAGAGGTAAAAACGCGGGTTGGTACAACAGTGTCCAACAGTGCCCCTACCTAACTCTGACGGCAGGGGACAAGGGCATTAAATGCTCGTCCGGTCGCCCCAACAGTGTAAAGAAACGACCGTTAGGTGAGCCACCGGTTGCCACGATGGCGTCTCTGTCAGCTCCGCTTGCCACCTCGCTCCGCATGGCTGCGCAACGCCTCGCCACGCGTCCCTGGGATGCCCTTGGGATGACACGTCGCCGGATGCGCTGGAGTTTGGGTGGCAACCTTGCCGTGGCAAGTGCCTTGCCGCGGCCCTTCTTGTTGGGCCAGCAAGCTTGCCGGCCGTCGGGCCTTGCCGGGACGCGCGGGGCGCCGCGGCAAGTCTTCTGGTGATGCCTTGGTTGGCCTTCCCGGCAAGCTCCTCTTGCCGGGGCCTTTGCTTTCTTGGTTAGTTCTTTGTTCTTGAATGGCAGTAATAAGGAATGAGGGAAGGTCTTGACGGGCGTCCGGCAAACCTTGCCGCGGGGTGCTACGACTGCCCGTGCACAAGTTCGGGGTACTAAGGTGCCCCCCTACTTTAGTACACCGACAAGACTGGAGCCGCATTGAGCGAAGCAGCACAACCTTCAGAGGAATAATCCCTAGCCGGGAAGCGCGCTGCACCGGAAAAATCACACTCGATGTGGTGTTCGGCTCGCCGGACAATTACAGATCCGAAGAAGTCACGTTCCAAGTGGCCCCATTCAACAGCGGATATCACGCTATATTAGGACAAGAGGCATTCACAATTTTTCAAGCCGTACCCCATTATGGGTACATGAAGCTCAAAATGCTTGGGCCCGGCGGAATAATCACTCTCGTTAGTGATCCGGACATAGCACTCCGCGCTGAAAACAAGACAGCCGCATTAGCCCGGGAGGCACTATCCGAAGCCCTAGCGGCAGAAGAACTCACCGCGCTGCGCTCTATTGTGAATAGGGACGACGTGATACTCGATAAGAGATCCAAGTCCACCTCCTTTAAATCAGCGGACGAAATAGTAAATTCCAGGTCCATCCAACGGACCCGACAAAGACGGCCTCCATCGGGGCACAATTGAACCCTGATGTAGACGCTGCACTGCGAGAATTCCTTCGGGAAAATTGGGATATTTTCGCCTGGCACCCCTCGGATATGCCCGGAATCCCACGAAGATTGGCAGAACACAGCCTAAACATCCTAAAAGGATTCAAGCCAGTCAAACAGGCTCTTCGACGATTTTCCGAACCCAAAAGATAGGCAATGGGAGAAGAGCTAGCCAAACTATTGGAAGCCGGATTTATCAGAGATATCAAACATCTGGATTGGCTAGAAAACCTGGTAATGGTACCAAAGAAGGACAAATCCTGGCGCCTATGCGTCGATTTTAAAGACCTCAACAAGGCCTGCCCAAAGGATCCCTTCCCCCTCCCCCGCATCGACCAGATAATCGATGCTACTGCAGGGCACGATTCATTGTGCTTCCTTGACGCATACTCCGGCTATCATCAAATCAAGATGGCGGAAGCGGACCAAGCCGCAACGGCATTCATCACTCCATATGGACCATTCTGCTTCAACACAATGCCCTTCGGACTTAAAAACGCCGGCGCAACATATCAGCGCATGATTCAAACATGTCTGGCCACCAGATTGGCAAAACAGTAGAGGCATACGTAGACGACGTAGTCGTCAAAACCAAACACGTCAAAACTCTAGTAGACGACTTGAGGCTCACATTCGACATCCTCAGAGCATATGACCTCAAGCTGAATCCGGAAAAATGCGTTTTCGGCGTACCAGCCGGAAAGCTACTGGGCTTCATTGTATCCGGTAGAGGAATTGAAGCAAACCCAGCCAAGATCCGAGCTCTGTCACAGCTAGATATCCCAAAAGACCTCAAACAAATACAAAAATTGACTGGATGCGTGGCGGCTCTAAGCCGCTTTATCTCCCGTCTAGGAGAAAAGGCATTGCCCCTCTATCGCCTCCTTAGGCGCACCGAACAATTCGAGTGGACGAATGCTGTCACTGCCAGACTCGAAGAAATAAAAGCCATATTGGCAACAATTCCGGTCCTGGCTGCGCCCAACCTGGGCGAACCAATGTTGTTATACATCGCAGCAACACATCAAGTTGTAAGCACGGTACTCGTCGTCGAACGAGAGACAGATGGGCATAAATTCCCTCTTCAAAAACCAGTGAACTACGTATCCACTGTATTAACCCCCTGCAAGTCCCGTTACCCGCACTATCAAAAGATAGTGTATGCGGTGTTTATGGCATCCCGGAAGCTCCGACACTACTTTCAAGAGTGTTCGATAACAGTGGCCTCTGAAGTACCACTCGACGACATTATAAACAACCGTGACGCGACGAGCAGGATTGCAAAATGGGCCATTGAGCTCTTACCATTCGATATAACTTACAAACCTCGGCGAGCTATAAAGTCACAAGTTTTGGCTGACTTTGTCGCTGAATGGACCGAAGCCGAACTCCCTAAAGAGTACGGCGCATACTCCAATTGGATTATGCACTTCGACGGCTCTAAAATGTTGGCCAGATTGGGGATTGGCGTCGTATTGACGTCCCCGACCGGGGACACAGTCCAATACGTACTTCAGATAATGTACACGGACTCCAACAATGCAGCCGAATACGAGGCCCTTTTACATGGTCTTCGGATGGCAATCTCCATGGGCATTCAATGCCTAGAGGTGCGCGGGGATTCAAACCTTGCAATATCCCAAATAAATGGAGACTTTGACGCCAAGGATCCGAAAATGGCAGCATATCGCAATGTTGTCCTAAAAATGTCAGCTCGGTTTGGAGGACTTGAATTCCATCACGTAGCCCGGGATAATAACCAAGCAGCCGACGTACTGGCACGCATCGGCGCAAAATGTGACGCTGTCCCTCCAAACATCTTCCTGGAACGGCTCTTTAAGCCATCCGTACTATGGAAAGAGGAGTCCGGAAATAACAAACCAGAAACAGCCGCACCAACCGACGTAGAGCAATCTGACACAACCGGCGATTCAGCCGATGACATAACACCTTCAGCCCACGACATAATGGCAGTAATTGCGCCATGGACAGAACCATTCCTAGCCTACTTGCTTAGGCAGGAACTTCCCGAAGACCAAAATGAGGCCCGCTGCATTGTTCGGCGATCTAAAGCCTACAAGGTCCATGAGGGAGAACTTTATAAGAAAAGCACAACCGGAGTCCTTCAAAGGTGTATCTCCGAAGAGGAAGGGCGAAACCTTCTGGCTGAAATTCATGCCGGACTAGGCGGACACCACGCCGCAGCTCGGGCCCTTGTAGGAAAGGCATTCCGTACAGGATTTTATTGGCCGACGGCCCGGGCAGATGCTCAGGACTTAGTCCAAAGATGCGTTGGTTGTCAGCTCTTTGCTAATCAGAGCCATATGCCACCCACCGCCCTCAAAACTATACCCATTACCTGGCCGTTCGCGGTCTGGGTGCTTGACATGGTTGGACCCCTTAAAGGAGGAACCCACAAGCAAAGGTACCTATTGGTCATGGTGGACAAATTCACCAAATGGATAGAGGCCAAGCCAGTCAAAACGGTAGAGTCCGGACCAGGGATAGACTTTATCTCCGGGGTAGTACACCGTTTTGGTGTCCCCCACAGCATCATCACCGATAACGGCACGAATTTTACGGCCGACGAGGTTAAATCATGGTGCAAAAATATGGGCATTAACCTCGATTACGCTTCAGTCTATCATCCTCAATCCAACGGTCAAGTGGAACGAGCAAATGGTCTAATAATGAGCGGCATCAAACCCAGACTAGTGCGGTCACTTACGAAATCTGACACGCACTGGGTAGAGGAGCTCGACTCCGTACTCTGGGGGCTGTGGACAACGCCCAACCGTACTACCAGATTCACACCATTTTTTATGGTATACGGCATAGAGGCATTTCTGCCCTGCGACATCATTCATGACACACCTCGAGTGCGCATGTACGAAGAAAGAGAGGCCGAGCTGGATCGGCAAGACAGCTTGGACGCATTGGAGGAAGAACGCGACGTCGCCAAGGCTCGTTCCGCATTCTATCAGCAGCAGGCTCGAAGATATCAAAGCAGAGAAGTACGGGCCAAGACTTACAACGTCGGTGAACTAGTTCTACGCCTGCCGGACAAGAAAAAGGACAAGCTCAAGCCCAAATGGGAGGGCCCCTTCATTATAGATCAAGTCCTGACCGGCGGAGCGTACCGTCTACGAAATGCGTCGGACAACCGACTCGAGCCGAACCCATGGAACGTAGCCCGCCTCCGAAGATTCTATGCCTAGCGCCGGACTAAGAGTTCGTCCCCTTCCCTTGTTCAAATTTGTACACTTCAGTTGTCTTTTGTTTCTCTTTCTTCTCTTAACCCTTTTACTAAAAAACCCTTAAAGGCCTACTTGCGCATTGTTCACATACACTTAATGTGCCATCCGCACTCATTATACCTGGGGGCTTCTTTAACAAAAGCTTAATTATAAGGGCTTCATGCCTAGCACATGTGTCAAGCTTCCACATGTACCTTTTATTCACCATTATATGCATCGATATGACTTAAGTTTTGGCCAAGCTGGGTTGCCTGGCTCCTGTGCTTACCCCTACATTCCCGATTGTTCGGCTAGGAGCTAAAGGGAGCACCTCTGCGATTGTTACTGCCGGGTCAGCCGGATGTGTACCTCAGACTGGGTGAAGCCGAAAGCTAGCGTTCTTAAGGGTATATTCAGTCGGTGACTTGAAAGATGATTTTTTACCTACTTATTTATCTGCCCCCAGATGTTTTTCTGCTCATTTCGCAGTCCGGACATGCACTTTAGGGCATGCCTCCCAGGGAAAGGAACCCTTAACGGAACTATTCTCCCTGGAAGATGTTTCTTCCTAACCATGTAATATAACATAACTAGTTGGGCACTTGTCTGATAAAGCACTAATGACCCCTACGCCTGGTCTCCATGCATGCCCCGGTTGTTTTTTAACCGAGAAGGTATTCGGACACACTCCGGACTCTAGGGTCCCGAGGCTTAAGCGAAAAGGTCAGCAAAGACAAACGATCTACAATCCGGCTAGAAGGCATTTTACATGTGTCGTGGGAAATGAGCACCTATGGGGCAGGGCCCCTTTTCGGTCCGGCAGGGAGCGGAGGGCGCACGAAGAGCAGATCGAGGCGAAGCACGCAAGGGATTTTACCCACCTTCGGAGCTCTCCGGAGAGATAATACTCCTACTGCTGCTTTGTGTATGTATTGTGTTCTTGCTTGAAAGCATGAGCGTGGTGTAGTTTCGAATGAGTCGAACCCCCTCTACGTGCGCATGGGCCTACTTTTTATAGGCTAAAGGGGTCACTGACAGGTGGCTACGCAGAGAAGGGTAAAAAAGTAAAAAGAGGGGTTGGTCCAACCGCTATCAACAGTGCCCCCTACCTAACTCTGACGGTAGGGGACAAGGGCATTTAATGCCCGTCCGGTCGCCCAAATAGTGCAGGAAACGACCGTTAGGGGTGCCACCGATCGCCACGATGGCTTTCTCGTCATCTCCACTTGCCACCTTGCACCGCTTGGCTGCACAGCCGCCCGACACGTCCGCCAGGAACGATCTTGGGGCGACACGTCGTTGGATGTGCTGGAGCGTGGGCGCAGAGTAGTGGCTTCGCCGCGGCAAGCGCCTTGCCGCGGTCGTTATCTTGTCGCACCCGAAAGCTTGTCGCTCGCCAGGGTCTTGCCGGGACGCGCGGCGCGTTGCGGCAAGTTTCTTGGCTGGCCCTCCCGACAAGATCCTCTTTCCGGGGCCTTGTCCTTCCCGGCAAGCTCCTCTTGCTGGGATCTTGTCTTCTCAGTTTAAACACTTTGTTCTTGAATGGCATCAAATAGGAATAGCGGAGGATCTTGGCGGACGCCCGGCAAGCCTTGCCGCGGGACGCTGCGACTGCCCGTGCACAAGTTCGGGATACTAAGGTACCCCTACTTTAGTACACCGACAGGAGCCCCCGGGCCTGGGCCACACACGGTGCCAAGCGCTGTTGGGCCAGGCCCAAAACAGGGCACGGGCACATGCGGCCTGGGTCCACACCAAATCTAACTCTGTATCCACCGCGCCCTCCCGTAATGGCACGCGTCAAACGCGGCGTCGTGGGAGAGATCGTGGGCAATTCTTAAATCAAAAAAGGCGTAACATTCGCCTCTCCTCTTTATAAGCAGAGGAAACAGGGGTCGTTCCCCCACCTTCACCACTTGCGGTTTCTTCCTCAGAAAGCTCCGCCGCTCCCCTCCGCTTCCCAAGCCGAAAGAGAGCGGCGCTCCGCCGCCCGTAGCCGCCGTCGCCACCAACGCATCCGCGCTCCTCCACCGCCTCTGCCATGGCCCCGAAGACCGGGAAGAGTGCGAAGTCAGCCGAGGCGCTGCGGCTCGAGGCGCTGCGCAAGGAGAGAGCACTCCCCCCCCCCCCCGAGCTCACCTCGAAGGCGCTGCGGGAGATGTTCTATCTCTTCTGGTCGACGGAGACGTGGGCGCATCCGCGCACGCCGGTGCTCTCTGCCGAAGCTTCTACTTCGAAGCGGTGCCCAAAAGGGTATCATTTCTTTCCAGTGTTCTTCTATTGCGGGCTCTGCCCGCCCTTTTCCGATTTCTTCTGCGACGTCATGAATACATACGGGCTCCATCTCCTTGACTTCACCCCCAACGCCGTTCTGACAATGGCGGTTTTCGCGCACCTTTGTGAGAACTTTGTCGGAGTCCACCCCAACGTTGCCCTTTTCCGCCATTATTTCATTCCCCGGGTCGAGAAAGGAGAGCCCTTGTCGGGCGGGGTCTCCTGGATCTCAAGGGTCGGCAAGAAGGAGGTGTATCTGGAGGGGGAGCTCCGCGGCAAATGGGACGAGTGGAGGGCTGAATGGTGTTGGATTGTTGACGCAGATCCGCAGCCATTCACCAATTTGCGCCAGACCCGAGTAGTGCGCGGCGGCGACTGGAGCGCTCTGGGGGCGGACGATGCCAAGCTGAAGATCGCCACCACCCAGATTCTGCAGCTCAGGCTTGCCGGGCTCACAGTAGGGGCCGTTGGCGCGGATTTTCTTCGTCGCCGCATCGCCCCTCTGCAGGAGAGGAGGCCTGCCTGGCTGTTTGGCGGCCCGGCGGATATCATGAGGCTGCGTCCAGGCCTCAATTTCAACTTCACAGTTCTGGAGTTGGATGGGATGCTCAAGGAGCTGTTCAAGCACGATGCCAACCATCCGGAGTGGTTCAGGCTGCCGCAGGGTGTCATCCCACTGTGCAACAACTCCCAGCTTGATCGCGTCCGTGCAATGATGCCGGAGTGCGACTCGCATGGGATCATCCCAACTTGGAAAGAGCCCGCCGATGACGTAGTGCGGCAATTCTTCGATAGCTTGGTGGAGGTAGCAGTCCGTGCCGACGAGCAGAGGCTCCGCACCCGCGACACCACCGATGACGAGATGCGGTACATCGCCACCAGGGCTGAAGAGGTGGCAGCAGCCGCCGCCGCGGGTGAGTTTGGCTTCACGTTGGAGGAGGCAGAGGCCGCCGAGGCGGCAAGCCTTGCCGACCGAGAGGACCTTGGCGGGGAGGTCGCTGGCGAGGAGGAGCCCGAAGCCGAGGCAAACGAGCCTGCCGGGGGCGCAAGTGGCCAACCATCTTCAAGCAGCTTGCCGCAGACGGGGCCCTCAGCGTAGCCCCCAGCTCAAACAAGGAGGCGTCTTCGCAGGGCTGGAGACACAGCAGGGCGGCAGACGGGCCAACAGCCGCAGCGCCGCGGGACATGCTCCACCGCGGCAAGTACCGTTGCTGCGGGAGCATCTCATGCTGCGCCGGCAACTGGGGCTGGGTCTTGTCGAGCAGCCACGTCTGATCCCGCCGCAGCCTCCAGCAAGCGCCCAAGGGATCCTACTCCTCCGCCTCACCGCGCAGAAAGGGTACTAGACTTCGACCTCTCCGTGCTGAGCTCCGACGAGGAGGAAGAAGAGGAGGAGGAGTAAGACTTCTTCCTTGTTGTACTTGTATTTCTTTGATCTCTGTTGTTTCTTATCTTGCATCTGATTCGCTTCCCTCTGAATCCTTGTTCCATTTCAGGACTCTGGCCGAGAGAGCGGCGAAGAGGGCCAAGGTCCCCGTGGTTGTCATCAAGGACGATCCTGCTGTGATGGCAGAGGACACGTCCGAGACCACCTTGACGGACCCGGCACCTTCTCCACGAAGCAGACCCCAGCACAGCCCCCAGCGTAAGTATTTGTTCACTTCCTGTTGTGGGGCGTGCGTGGGTGCTCTTTCTTTGCTGTCATTGTGATTGTTCACTTGCTTGTGTAGGAGCAGAGCAGGTCCATCAGGAGCAACCAGAAGCCGCTCCAGAGGTGCTGTCTGCTTCGACTACACCGCCAAGGGGCGATTCCCCGACAAGGGAGCGCTCCCCGGCAAGGGAGAGGTCCCCGGCAAGGGGCGGGACCAGCGAGCCTTCGGTGGTGGAGCCCATGGTCACAGAGCCCAGTACAGGTAACCCTCCTTGTCGGAAATTTTCCCTTGGGTTCTTCTTCTGATCTTCTTTTTGGATATTTGCTTGACTTTTCCTTCCTCTTCCTGTCTTCAGATCTCCCTCCCACAGATCCGATGGAGACTGAGGCCACCGGCGAGGAGGACGCACGCGGCAATACCAAAGATGTCGCCGCCACCGAGGAAGAGGCCGACACTGACGATCCCGCAGGCGAAGAGGCCGCCAAGGCTGCTGGTGCAGGAGCTAGCGAGGGGTCCGGCGATCGCACTAACGACCCGGAGGGCGCAGGAGCGCAAGGTGCTACACCGACCGCTGACCCCTCTGCTGCTGACGCAGCACCGGGCTCCGAGGAGCCCCAGCCCGGCGCCTACTTGAAGGCCGGCAAGGGTGTCTTCATCCATCTTCCCTGGGCGTCGAGCTCTAGGGCGCCGATCGAGGGAGAGTCTTTTGACGAAGAGGTGCTCGCCTCCGCCGGGCTGTCAGTGGTTGACGCACCAAGCAGCAGCAGCGGCGAGTCCGAGGAGGAGCAACTGCTCCGGAAGCTGGTGTCGCTCTACCGTGCCCGGCAGGCGAAGCTGGAGTCCCGGGAAGCGCTTGTCGCGCAGGCGGGAGTTGACATAGAGAAGCATGCGGAGGAGCTCCAGAGCCGCAACCAAGAGGCCCTCCGATCCATTGCAGAGGAGAGGGCGCAGCTTGTCGAGGCGCGGAAGGCCTTCATCCTTGAGAAGGCAGAAGCTGAGGAGCAACATAGGCTTGCCGCTGAGGAGGTGTCCACCCGGGAGGGTGAACTGACGCAGCGGAAAGTCAATCTGGACAGCTACGAGGAGGAGCTCGCCGCACGCGAGCAATCACTTGGCGGGGCGGTCAAGGAGGCGAAGGACGCTGCTGCAGCTGCCGAAGCCACCAAGAAGGAATTGGAGGTGAAGGTGACGCAGCTGGAGGCTGACCTGAAAGGGAAAAATGAGGAACTTGCCGCACTCCAGCGCGAACGCGAGAAGGATGCCCTTGCTCATGGCGATCTGCAAGTCCAACTCGCCAACAAGGGCAAGGAACTGAACACCGTCAAGGACTCAAATGCTTACTTGGAGCTGAAGCTGGCCACATTGAGGAGACGCTAGACGGTGCCAAGAAGAGGGAGGAGGACTTGAAGCAAGAGATCAAGGGCAACGAGGAGCTGCTAACGAGGGCCGCCGAAACTCAAAACACCTTCAGGGCCACGGTGGAGCCCTGGACAGAGGGCCTCGTCAACATTGCCGCAACCATCAACGACGAGCTGGCGGAACTGGACTTGGCGGGCTTCGGGTACTCCTCCGACGAGAACCTCCAGCCCAGCGCCAAGCTTACTCTTTTCTTCAAGGGTGTGGCGACGGCTCTCCAGCAGCTCCGGGAAAGGATCCCAAAGAAGTTGGCTGACGAGTCGCGCGCAATCTGCGCCAAGGTCTTGGAGAAGGTGTTGGTGAAGATACTATTCCGCAACCCGGGCCTCGACCTCACCCGCGTCCTCAAGAAGCTGCCGGCGGGTGCTGATCTTGAAGAGCTCAAAGCCATTGTCGCACCCATCGTGGACAAGGTGAATGAAGTCAGGAGGATCGATGGCGAGCGCGTGGATTAGGCCACCCTTCTTCTCCCTTCCTTATCGCTGTTATTTAAGTTATGAGAACAATTTAGTCAGTGCCGCAACAAGTTACTTTTGTAATATAACTTTATTTTGGGCAATGCTTGCTACGTTATCTCCTTGACTCGATTCCCTCCCTTGTATGTTTTTACCCTACGCTTTTAGGGAACTTGCCGGCGCAGGCACCCTTGCCGCGAGCGCTGAGTGCGGAACATCAGCAGCCTGGTGGCGGTGTTGCCTCCGGCAAGAAACCTTGTCGGGACTAGTCGCAGCACACTTACATTGTTGAGCGGACTCGAAACAAATTAGGGGCGCAACTAGCCCCGAGCCGGTTCCTCCGCGCACAGGTTTTCCATACAAAGCGTGGTCGTTCAAGGAATAAAACTTAAGAAATTTAAAATTGATTGTGCTCAAACTTCGGCAACTTAGCTTTTCTGTCGTCTGCGTCCCGGCAAGGCTATACTTCTTTGAACGACGCCTAGTCCACACCACCATC
>NC_041385.1:214489964-214553405 GCF_002162155.2 Triticum dicoccoides | reverse complement strand
GAATTTGTGGACGGAGGAACCTTCTCTTTAAGAGAAAGAAAGAAGAGAAAATAAAGATATGGAGCCTTAAGGCTTGTTATTGCTTACCGGGAGCAACTGCTGCACAAGGTGTCAGATTATATATGCGAAAAAGAAAAATGCATGAAATTTGACAACTTTTGCATAGCATACGATCTTTATTTATGCACGGGATCTGCGCCCGGCTTTGTACAAAGGGTTACATGCAACAGCGGCAAGGCTTGTACAAAAGGTGGTTGCCGGGACAGCAGGTTCCGGCAACCGTGCCTTATGGGTAAAACTTACGAAGATGCTCTATGTTCCAGGAGTTGCTCACCGGAAAGCCATCTTCGGTCTCAAGGCGGACAGCGCCAGGCCTAGTGACTCGCTTTACCCGATAAGGGCCTTCCCACATCGGCATAAACTTGTTGGAATTCTTGGCGGATTGAACGCGCCGAAGAACAAGGTCGCCTTCCTCGAAGCTTCTGGCATTAACTCTGCGGCTATGGTAGCGACGCAAAGCTTGCTGGTAGCGAGCAGCTCGTACAGCAGCCTGAAGACGATCTTCCTCGAGGAGCAGCGCGTCATCTTGCCGCAGCTGCTCTTGCTCAAGCTCATCATAAGCGAGCACCCGAGGTGATCCGTATAGGAGTTCCGTGGGGAGAACTGCCTCTGCTCCATAGACAAGAGCAAAAGGTGTCTGTCCAGTGGCTCGATTTGGTGTCGTCCTGATCGACCAAAGAACCACCGGCAGCTCCTCGATCCAATTCCTTCCGCACTTGTGTAGCCTGTCGAAAGTTCTGGTCTTGAGCCCGCGCAACACTTCAGCATTTGCCCTCTCCGCTTGACCGTTGCTTCTCGGGTGAGCAACAGAAGCGAAGCAGATCTTGGCGCCAAGATCTTGGACGTACTGCATGAAGGTGCGGCTCGTGAATTGTGTGCCGTTGTCGGTGATGATCCTGTTAGGGACTCCGAAGCGGTAAACAATTGACCTGAAGAACTTGACTGCTGACTGTGCTGTCACCTTCCTCACTGCTTCCACCTCCGGCCACTTCGTTAACTTGTCGACCGCCACGTACAAGTACTCGAAGCCCCCGACAGCTTGGGGAAAGGGGCCGAGGATGTCGATCCCCCAGACCAAAAATGGCCAGGACAAAGGGATTGTTTGGAGAGCTTGAGCTGGTTGATGTATCTGCTTGGAGTGGAACTGGCACGCTTCACACTTGGTTACTTGTGCAGTTGCATCCTGGAGGGCTGTTGGCCAGAAGAAACCTTGCCGGAAAGCCTTGCCGGCAAGTGCTCTTGCGCCAATGTGGTGACCACATATGCCTCCATGTATCTCCGCCAACAGCTCTTGTCCTTCTTCCCGGGAAATGCACTTCAATTTCACTCCGTTGAATCTTCTTCGGTATAGTATGTCATCGACAAACCGGTACATACTTGATTGCCGGGCTACTCTCTCCGCTTCTTCTTGCTCTTCGGGAAGTTCTCCTGTTTGGAGGAAATGGACGATCTGCTGCGCCCATGCCGGAGCCTGTGGCTCGACAACAAGGGCTAAAGGCGCAAATGCTGCTGCGGGAACATCTGCTTCCACGGCAAGAACTTGCGATTCAGCCAGAGCTTGGTGTTCCCCGGCAAGATTGCCGGAGCAAAACTTGTCGGGAGCGTTTGCTTCAACGAAACAAACCCTAGGGTTTGTCGGAGCAGACTGCTCCTCAGCGCTCTTTGTATTGATCTTGGGGACCTTCTTGACGGTGGCTTCGGGGAGCTCAGCCGGAAAGTAGTCACCAGAAATCAACTTCCTCTTCTTGCTCTGTCCAGTTGATGGTGTTACAGATGGTTGAGTCAGTTTGAGCACAAAGATCCCTGGTTCCACAGACAACTTGAGTGCAGCGCATTTTGACAGGCCATCTGCATTGTCATTTTGAGCTCTTGGAACATGTTCCATTTGCAGGCCGTCAAAATGCTCTTCCAACTTCCTCACTTCATCAATGTAGGCTTCCATCAACGGACTCTGATAATCTTTGTTCACTTGGCGGACGACAAGCTGTGAGTCACCCCTGACAATAAGCTTCTTGATCCCAAGGTCTGCTGCGATCCTGAGTCCGGCAAGCAAGCCTTCATACTCTGCAGTATTGTTTGTTGCTTGCTCCTTGGGAAAGTGCATCTGGATCACGTACTTGAGGTGCTCTCCAATGGGTGCGACAAGTAAAACACCTGCACCGGCACCTTGCACCGAGAAGGCACCATCAAAGTACATGATCCATTCTTTGTTTGCTTCCTTGGCGGGGATCCTCGTCTCCGGAGTTTCTTCATCGGGTGTTGGCGTCCACTCTGCTATGAATTCTGCCAATGCTCGGCTCTGGATAGTTGAACTACTTTCAAACCTGAGGCCATAGCTCGACAGTTCCAGTGCCCACTCGACAATCCTGCCTGTTGCTTCTAGATTCTGCAATATCCTCTTCAACGGAAAGCGAGTGACAACTGTGATCTCGTGTGCTTGAAAATAATGGCGCAGCTTCCTCGAGGCCATGAGAAGGCCGAAAAGCAACTTCTGCACACCAGAGTACCTTGACCTAGCCCCCTGCAGAAGGGAACTGACAAAATAAACTGGGCGCTGCACCATCTTTTTCTATTTCTCTTCTTGTGGCTGCGCAGATACATTCTTTCCGGGACCAGAGCTTGTCGGGGAAGCCCCCTGCTTGTCGCTGGACTCGCTTGCCGTGGTCGCTGGCTCATCATCCGTCTCCCTCTCCGCTACTAACGCAACACTAACCACTTGATTGGTTGCCGCTAGATACAGCAGCAACTTCTCTTTTGGCTTAGGTGCGACAAGTATTGGAGTGGAGGGCTGGTATCTCTTCAAGTCTTGCAGCGCAGCCTCCGCTTCCGGATTCCACTTCATTGGACCTGCCTTTTTCAGAATTTTGGAAAATGGCAGGGCGCGCTCAGCAGACTTAGAGATGAACCTACTGAGAGCAGCAACGCAGCCGGCAAGCCTTCGTACATCCTTGACGCGCTTCGGTGCTTCAATCTGCTCAATGGCCTTGATCTTGTCTGGATTGGCTTCGATCCCCCGCTGAGACACAAAGAACCCGAGAAGCTTGCCGGAAGGAACTCCAAACACGCACTTCTCGGGGTTTAACTTGAGATTAATCTTGCGCAGATTTGCAAAAGTCTCGTCTAAATCTTGGATCAAAGTTTCTTTGTCTTTGCTCTTGACCACTATGTCATCCATGTAAGCTTCTACATTTCTGTGCAACTGTGGCTCAAAAGCATGACTGACTACTCTTGCAAACGTTGAACCAGCATTCTTTAGTCCAAAAGGCATTCGTACAAAGCAGTACGTGCCACATGGAGTAATGAATGCGGTCTTTTCTTCATTCTCTTCTGCCATGAAGATCTGATGATATCCTGAGTATGCATCAAGAAACGAAAGCAAATCACATCCTGTCGTGGAGTCGACAATCTGGTCAATGCGCGGCAAGGGAAATGGATCTTTGGGACAAGCTTTATTAACGTCAGTGAAGTCAATACAAAGCCTCCACTTCACGTTCGCCTTACGCACGACTACTGGATTGGCCAACCACGTTGGATGGAGTACTCCTCGGACAAGGCCTGCTACTTCCAATTTCTTGATCTCTTCTCCAATGAATTCTTGTCGCTCCACTGCTTGTTTCCTGACTCTCTGCTTGACGGGCCGTGCGTGAGGGCAGACGGCAAGGTAGTGCTCAATTACTTTCCTGGGAACACCGGGGATGTCAGATGGTTGCCATGCAAATACATCGACATTCGCCCGCAGGAAAGCAACGAGCGCGCTTTCCTATTTAGGGTCAAGCGTGGCACTGATGGTGAAGGTACCACCATTGCCGTCCTCCTTGGCGGCCACTTTCTTGGTCTCTGGTGAAGCTGTCTTCGCTTTCTTGCACTTGCCGGTGGAGCTCGACGGTGCGTCCTCGACGGTAGCGCAGCACTCCGAAGAGGTGCGCTTGCCGGAGTGGGCATCAGAGCAACCCTTGCCGGACTTGGTCTTCTTCTTCCCCCCGGGAGCTTCAGCGGCAAGTGTCTTGCGATCTACTGCGGCTGCTGCTTCCCGGTAGATCTTGTCAGTACAGATAAGTGCATCTTTCTTGTCGCCAGGGACAGAAATGACACTTATCGGACCGGGCATCTTGAGCACGTTGTAGGCGTAGTGAGATGCTGCCATGAACATGGCGAGCGCTAGACGGCCGAGTATCCCATTGTAGGGCAATGGGAAATCAGCAACGTCAAATGTGACCTTCTCTGTCCTGAAGTTCAGCTCGCTAACAAATGTCACTGGCAGTGTGATCTTCCCCTTCGGCTTGCTTCTTCCCGGGTTAATTCCTTGAAAGGTACCAGTCTCTTCGAGCTCGCTGTCGGGGATCTGGAGCTTCTTGAGCACCGCGGAGGAGATCAGATTCAAGCCGGCCCCGCCGTCAACTAGCATCTTTGTGACCTTGAGGTTGCGGATGGTTGGCGAAACCAACATCGGCAAGCACCCGACTGCGGTTATGCGGTCAGGGTGATCCTCAACATCAAAGATGATGGGCGTGCTGGACCACTTCAGGGGCTTGCGCGACTCAACGGACGGTTCTGCTGCGTTTACTTCCCGCACCGACTGTTTGAGTTGGCGGTGCGAGGTCTACAGAGAAGCACCGCCGTCAACGCACAAAACCTCTGTTGCTTTCTGAAACTCCTGCTCGTCGGTTTCATCCTCATCCATCTCATCGTCTTCGTCCTCATCCTCATCCTTGTCGCGGCCGCGGGGAGGCCTGTCTCCTTGCCGCTGCTTAGCCTTGCCGCGGCGTCCTCCCCGGGCGGGACGCTTCTTGCCGGATCCTCCACCAACTTCTTGGGCCTTCTCCTTGTCACGCCGCTCGTATTGAGCTTTCTGCAGCTCAACTAGCTGCTCAACTTTCTTGCAGGCCTGGAGATCATGGCCCTTGGTGCGGTGGATCTTGCAGTACTGCTTGCTGGAGCCGTCCTGCTTGTCGGCGGCCACCACAGCCTCGCCGGAGTCACCAGCTTTGGCCTTCTCGGCGCCACCTCCGTTGCCGGACTGCTCGACAACAAGCACATCCTTAGCTTTCCTCTTTCTGTTATTCCGCCTCCGGTTCTTCTTCGCCGGGGCGGCATCCTTGCTGTCAGATCCTTCTGCTCCTGCGTTCTCTCCGGGGAGTTTCCTCCCCTCCTCAGCACGTGCACACTTGTCGGCCAGAGCATATAGCTCGCTGACATCTCTGATTTTGCACATCGCCATCTCCTCCCTCATCCTGCGATTACGCACATTCTGATGGAACACGCTGATAACTGCGGCAGGGTGGACGTCTGGGATGTTGTGCTGCACCTGGCTGAATCTCTGTATGAACTTGCGCAGGGGTTCTCCTTCCTTCTGGGCAAGTAGATGAAGATCGCTCTCCTGGCCATGTGGCTTGTGGCCGCCTGTGAAGGCGCCGACAAACTGATGGCACAGGTCTGCCCATGAAGAGATGGAGTTATCCAGCAAGTGCATGAGCCAAGATCTGACGTTGGGCTTGAGCACCAGCGGGAAGTAGTTGGCGAGGATCTTCTCGTCGCGCCCCCCGGCAGCCTGCACCGCGATGGTGTAGATACTGAGGAACTCCGACGGATGTATCCTGCCATCGTACTTCTCGGGTACGTTTGGCTTGAAGTTCTTGGTACTGGGCCACTGGACCTGCCGCAGCTCACGAGTGAACGCAGGGCAACCTACCGCGTACGGCAAGTCGCCTGGTTCCCCTGGCGCATGCATATCAACAGTGGGCCCAGCGCGCTGGTCTGACTGACGCCGTGTCGGTGTACTAAAGTAGGGGTACCTTAGTACCCCAACTTGTGCGCGGGCAGTCGCAGCACCCCGCGGCAAGGCTTGCCGGGCGCCCGCCAAGACCCTCTGTCATTCCCTATTACTGCCATTCAAGAACAAAGTATCAACTAAGAAGACAAAGGCCCCGGCAAGAGGAGCTTGCCGGGAAGGCCAACCAAGGCGCTCCCAGAAGACTTGCCGCGACGCCCCGCGCGTCCAGGCAAGGCCCGGCAGCCGGCAAGCTTGCCGGCGCAACAAGAGAAGGGCCGCGGCAAGGCACTTGCCGCGGCAAGGCTGCCACCCAAACTCCAGCGCATCCAGCGACGTGTCACCCCAGGGCCATCCCAGGGGCACGTGGCGAGGCGCTGCACAGCCATGCGGAGCGAGGTGGCAAGCGGAGCTGACAGAGACGCTGTCGTGGCAACCGGTGGCTCACCTAACGGTCGTTTCTTTGCACTGTTGGGGCGACCGGACGGGCATTAAATGCCCTTGTCCCCTGCCGTCAGAGTTAGGTAGGGGACACTATTGGTCACTGTTGTACCAACCTGCGTTTTTACCTTTCTACCCCCTCTTCTTACGCTGCCACCTGTTGGTGCCCCCTTCAGACTATAAAAGGGAGGCCCATGCGCACATAGAAGAGGTTCGGTCCATTCGACACACGCAACACCACCATACGCTCGCACTCTCGATTAAGATCAAATACAAACACAAAGCAGCAGTAGGAGTTTTATCTCTCCGGAGAGCTCCGAAGCTAGGTAAAAATCGCCCGTCTCCCCCGCACGCCTGACCTCGATCTGCTCTGCGCACGCCCTCCGCTCCCTTGCCGGACTAGAAGGGGCCCCCCGTGCCCCATAGGTGCTCGTGGCCACCCAGAGATCGCCCCGACATCTTTGGCGCGCCAGGTAGGGGTGCGTCGAGGTCGTGAGCATCTGATCTGGTCTCCGCGTGCGCTGCATCGACATCTTCATCAACATGCCACCGAAGAAGAAGGCTTAGGAGGTGGCCGCTCCGTCTACATCGATTCTACCACCACCGCCGGAGCAAGCGGGCAGTAGAGTGGACGCCTGCGAAGGAGCGGGCGCGGACGGTGGGACTCACGTCGTCACCAGGTCCAAAAACAAGGCCCCGCAAGCGTCGGCGACCGTGCGGACACCACACCCTTCCTAGGAAGTGCAAGGTCGACAACGCCCCGGTGCTCCTAGCACCGTGCTCGCATTGGAGCAAGCCCAAGCTGGTGGGTCGCGGGACGTTCGAGGTCAGCATGCGCGCCAGCATGCTAGCGCGAGTGAGGTACGGTCGCCCGGACGGGGTGTCGCACCTCCCAATCCAGTTGGGAGTCCGAGCACATCCCGCTCCTCGCGCCGCTCGTCGCCACCGCCACCCAAGACAGCAGAGGAAGCGCTGGCCCGAGCCCAGCTACTTCTAGATTACCCTCCGGCGCCACACAAGATTGACGACTGGAGGATGACCATTTACAGCCTCATCAGCTTCGCCAACGGCGACAAGCCCCGGCAACCGAGCGCATCGAAGCCCCGGCAAGGCGCCCAGGCGCAAGCCGACGCCGACAAGACCGCTGGTGGTGCCACCTCCGTGCACTCCCAGCCCCGAAGGCCAAGATCGCCGGCTCGTCGGACCAACCCCGACGGCGACTCCACCGCGTCGTCGGACCCGCGAACTCGCCGTGATCAACGCCACGTTCTCCAAGAACGGCGGCACGAAGACGCTCGCACTCGCATCGAGCGCAGAAGGGAAGCGCAACGTCAATCCGACCAGCGTGCTGGACCCACTATCGATATGCATGCACCAGGGGAGCCAGGCGACTTGCCGTACGCGGCAGGTTGCCCTGCGTTCACCCGTGAGCTGCGGCAAGTCCAGTGGCCCAAAACTAAGAACTTCAAGCCGGACGTGCCCGAGAAGTACGATGGCAGGATACATCCGTCGGAGTTCCTCAGCATCTACACCATCGCGGTGCAGGCTGCCGGAGGGCGCGACGAGAAGATCCTCGCCAACTACTTCCCGTTGGTGCTCAAACCCAACGTCAGATCTTGGCTCATGCACTTGCCGGACGGCTCCATCTCTTCATGGGCGGACCTGTGTCATCAGTTTGTCGGCGCCTTCACAGGCAGCCACAAACCCCATGGCCAGGAGAGCGATCTGCATCTGCTCGTCCAGAAGGAGGGCGAGCCCCTGCGCAAGTACATACAGAGATTCAGCCAGGTGCAGCGCAACATCCCAGACGTCCACCCTGCCGCAGTTATCAGCGCGTTTCATTAGAACGTGCGTAACCGCAGGATGAGGGAGGAGATGGTGATGTGCAAGATCAGAGATGTCAGCGAGCTCTCTGCTCTGGCCGACAAGTGTGCACGGGCTGAGGAGGGGAGGAAAATCCCCGGAGAGATTGCAGGAGCAGAAGGATCTGACAGTGAGGATGCCGCCCCGGCAAGGAAGAACCAGAGGCGGAACAACAGGAAGAGAAAGGCTAAGGATGTGCTAGCTGTTGATCACTCCGGCAACGGAGGCGGCTCCGACAAGGCCAAAGCCGACGACTCCAGCGAGGCTGTGGTAGCCGCCGACAAGCAGGATGGCTCCGGCAAGCGGTATTGCAAGATCCACCGCACAAAGGGCCACGATCTCCAAACCTGCAAGAAAGTCGAGCAGATGGCGGAGCTACAGAAGGCTGAGTACGAGCGCCGCAACAAGGAGAGAGCCCAGGGAGGTGGTGGAGGATCTGGCAAGAAGCTTCCCGCCCGGGGAGGGCACCGCGGCAAGGCCAAGCCGTGGCAAGGAGACAGGCCTCCCCGTGGCCGCGACAAGGACGAAGATGAAGATGAGGATGATGAGATGGAGGAAGATGAGACTGATGACCAAGAGTTTCAGAAGGCAACGGAGGTGTTGTGCATCGACGGCGGTGCCTCTCTGCACACCTCGCACCGCCAACTCAAGCAGTGGGTGCGAGAAGTGAACGCAGCGGAGCCGTCCGTCGAGTCGCGCAGGCCTCTGAAGTGGTCCAGCACGCCCATCATCTTCGATATTGAGGATCACCCTGATCGCATCACTGCGGTCGGGTGCCTGCCGATGTTGGTCTCACCAACAATCCACAACCTCAAGGTCACGAAAATGTTGATTGACGGCGGGGCCGGCCTGAATCTGATCTCTTCAGCAGTGCTCAAGAAGCTCCAGATCCCCGACAGCGAGCTCGAAGAAACTGGTACCTTTCAAGGGATAAATCCGGGAAGGAGCAAGCCGAAGGGGAAGATCACATTGCCAGTGACGTTCGGCAGCGAGCTGAACTTCAGAACTGAGAGGGTCACGTTTGACGTTGCTGATATCCCATTGCCCTACAATGGGATACTCGGCCGACCAGCGCTTGCCAACTTCATGGCAGCCTCTCACTACGCCTACAATGTGCTCAAGATGCCTGGTCCGATAAGTGTCATTTCTGTCCAAGGTGACAAGAAGGATGCACTCATCTGCACCGACAAGATCTACCGGGAAGCAACAGCCGCAGCAGAGCGCAAGACACTTGCCGCTGAAGCTCCCCGG
Source organism: Triticum dicoccoides (assembly GCF_002162155.2). Taxonomy (NCBI): domain Eukaryota; kingdom Viridiplantae; phylum Streptophyta; class Magnoliopsida; order Poales; family Poaceae; genus Triticum; species Triticum dicoccoides. The sequence continues at coordinate 214,544,023 of NC_041385.1, read as the reverse complement.
GGGAAGAAGAATGCCAAGTCCGGCAAGAGCAGCTCTGATGCCTACTCCGGCAAGCGCACCTCCCCGGAGTGTTGCGCTACTGTCGAGGACGCACCATCGAGCTCCACCGGCAAGTGCAAAAAGGCGAAAGTAGTTCCACCGAAGACTAAGCCCGGCAAGAACAGCTCTGGTGCCTGCTCCGGCAAGCGCACCTCTCCGGAGTGCTGCGCTGCCGTCGAGGACGTGCCATCGAGCTCCACCGGCCAGTAGGGCAAAGAAAGCAGTCAGTTTCAAACTTTTGAGTCGTATTCCTTGAAAATCCGTACCTTGTATGGAAAACCTGTACGCAAAGGGGTCGAGTCGTGGCTAAGTTGCGCCCTTGATCTGTTTCGAGTCCGCTCGACGATGAAAGCGCGCTGCAACTAGTCCGATGAGTTCTTCCTGCCGGAGGCAACACCGCCAGCGGGCTGCTGATGTTCCGCACTCAGCAAGTGTGTTTGCGCCGGCGGGTTCCCTGAAAGCATGAGGGTGAAAACGTACAAGGGAGGAAGTCAAGGGAGAAGTGCGGCCCTGCCGGAGCGCAGAAGACGGAAAAGCTAAGTCGCTCGCCCAAGCTTGAGTGCAGAGCACTTCCAGTTTTAAGTTTTTATGTTACATTCCTCGAACATTCGTACCTTGTATGGAAAACCTGTGCGCGGAGGAACCAACTCGTGGTTAAGTTGCGCCCTTGCTTTGTTTTCGAGTCCGCTCAACAATACAAGTGCGCTGCAACTGGCCCGAGAAGGTTTCTTGCCGGAAACAACACCGCCAGCGGGCTGCTGATGTTCCGCACTCAGCAAGTGTGTTAGAGCCGGCAAGTTCCCTAAAAGCGTAGATTAAAAACGTACAAGGGATGTAATGGAGTAGAGGAAGTAACATAGCAAGCCTTGCCGTAAGACGTCCTTTGTATGAGAAACTTGTGCGCAGAGGAGCTGACTCGTGGCTGAGTTGCACCCTTGATTTGTTTCCGAGTCCGCTCAACAATGAAAGCGCGCTGCAACCAGCCCGACGAGGCTTCTTGCCGGGGGCAACACCGCCAGCGGGCTGCTGATGTTCCGCACTCAGCAAGCGTGTATGCACCGACAAGTCCCCTAAAAATTGTAGAGTACAAACATACAAAGGGCGAAGCACGGCATTGCGTTGCCCGACGTGAAAATTACGCCACAACATGTAACTTATCGCAGCGCTGTCTAAGTTGTTTTCATGACTGAAATGACAGCAACGAGCAAAAAAAACACAGAAGGGCGCGCCGGCACCTGGGCCCCGGCGAACCGGCTTTCCTGGGGGCTGCGAGTACCAAAACTCCTTCGCGGCAGGCCAGGATCCCCGGGGGCCGCGGCGTCAGCGGCAAGGGCAAGGAAAGGCGCACCGGCACCTGGGTCTCGGCGGAGCCAGAGTTGCCGGGGGCTGCCAATGCCAAGATTCATCCCCGGCAAGCCAGAGTCGCCGGGGGCTGCGATATCAGATAAGTTTTCCATCCCTCATCATGCATCCTCTTATGGACTGGGGAATGCGGGGCCGGGTCCTTGAACGAGTGTGCCTTGTATAAAAAAAACCTGTGCGCGGAGGAGCCGAGTCGCGGCCAAGTGGCGCCCTTGATTTGTTTTCGAGTCCGCTCAACAATACAAGTGCGCTGCAACTGGCCCGACAAGGTTTCTTGCCGGAAGCAACACCGCCAGCAGGCTGCTGACGTTCTGCACTCAGCAAGTGTGTTTGCGCCGACAAGTTTCCTAAAAGCGTACGGTGGAAACATACAAGGCACAGAATCAAGTAAAGGACATAATCCGGCAAGCATTCCCCTCTTTTCATTAAAAAACATCCCAATTTAGTACAAGTCCATAGAGGATGAAAAACATGAAAGAGAGGATTACAAGTTTTAAATGCAGCTAAGGCCCGAAGGCTTACAAATTAAAAAGAGATAAGATGCCCGTAATCCCTCTCCTGTTTCTCTCTTCAGGAGGTAGGTCAAGGAGGCCCCGGCAAGAGAAGCTTGTCGGGGGGCAAAAGGGGCGCCTAGGCGAGCTACGGGTGCCAGAAGACACCAAGAGAACACCCCGGGAGCCGGCCAGGAGCTTGGCGGAGAGGGAGGCACCGGAGGCAGAGCTCGAAGACGAGGCGGCAGGACGTCAGCACGCTGTCAAGGGCACCTCGCCCTCGTACTCCGACTTGACGGCCTTGCCGCCACCCCTCTTCCTCTTCCACAGCCTCCCTACGCCAGCCGCCCAAGGAGACGGCCCCGAGGAGTTCAGAAGGCCGGTGAACCGGATGATGGGGTCGCCGGTGGCGCGCGAGGCGACGGCCGACGCCTAGTCGGACTCACCACCGCCGTCGTCGTCGCTGTCGCTCTCCTCCTCGTCACTCTCGCTCGAGGGGGAGTCTTCGCTATCGGAGGAGCTGTCCACGCAGCATCTCGCCCGGATGCCGGAGTCCCCGAAGACCTTGACGGCGAGAAGGTCGCCCTCCATTAACTTAAAATGGAGGGTAAACCCCGCCGTCAAGCTGTGGATGCGGGTGAACGTCTTCCACCCTCGATTGAAGTACATCATGCCAGGGGCTGGGGATATGACACTAACTCGAGTGCCGCTGATCCCGCAGCCCCTCATGCGCAACTCCAACATCTCGGGTGGGTCCGGTTCCATCGCGCTTGCAAACGGGGCCGGAAGCCGGAGGCGGCGACGAGGTGCCCGGCGCAGCTTGACGAATAACTCCCAGGGGTCGTCCCCGGTGTGGACCGCCTCGAGGAGATGAGCTGCCGGCGGAGACGGGGGTGGCGCACCGCCCCGGCCGCCTCTCCCCCGAGCGCTCCGACCACTTCCTCGACCTCGTCCACGGCCTCGCCCCCGCCCTCTTCCCCTCGTGGCCGGCTCCGCCACCACAGGCGCGGGATAGGGAGAGGCGCACTGCCTGGTGGTGACCCTCGCCGCCACCGATGAAGGACCAGGGTTCCCTCCCTCCATGGCAGATGGGGGAAGAGTAGCAGAAGTTGAAGAAGGAGGAAGAAGAGGAAGTGCAGATTTTTGCACTCCCCTTCCGCCATTTTTAAGGAGCGAGGTGGGGGCTCGGCCGCCCCGCTCAGCCAATCGGAGCACGGGGAAGGCAGAGAAACAGGGCCGACCCACCATCTCCGCCCGTGACGGCTCGGTTTCCCACCTTCGCCGCCCACGACCCCACACGCATGGGAGCCGCGTGGCGAGGAGACGAAGCCGAGGCGACGGATGAAGTGACCTCGCCCTGCCCCATGATCACGGGGGTGGACGCCTTGAAAATCGCACACACCACCCACGCCTCCCACGACGCTGCAATCGACGCGTGCCGTTGCGGGAGGGCGCGGTGGGCACGGAGTCCGATTTTGTGTGGACCCAGGCCGCGCGTGCCCGAGCACTGTTTTGGGCCAGGCCCAACAACGCTCGGCACCGTGTATGGCCCAGGCCCGGGGGCTCCTGTCGGTGTACTAAAGTAGGGGTACCTTAGTACCCCGTACTTGTGCACGGGCAGTCGCAGCACCCCGCGGCAAGGCTTGCCGGGCGACCGCCAAGACCCTCCGTCATTCCCTATTACTGCCATTCAAGAACAAAGTATCAACTAAGAAGACAAAGGCCCCGGCAAGAGGAGCTTGCCGGGAAGGCCAACCAAGGCGCTCCCAGAAGACTTGCCGCGACGCCCCGCGCGTCCAGGCAAGGCCCGGCAGCCGGCAAGCTTGCCGGCGCAACAAGAGAAGGGCCGCGGCAAGGCACTTGCCGCGGCAAGGCTGCCACCCAAACTCCAGCTCATCCAGCGACGTGTCACCCTAGGGCCATCCCAGGGGCATGTGGCGAGGCGCTGCACAGCCATGCGGAGCGAGGTGGCAAGCGGAGCTGACAGAGACGCTGTCGTGGCAACCGGTGGCTCACCTAACGGTCGTTTCTTTGCACTGTTGGGGCGACCGGACGGGCATTAAATGCCCTTGTCCCCTGCCGTCAGAGTTAGGTAGGGGACACTGTTGGTCACTGTTGTACCAACCCGCGTTTTTACCTTTCTACCCCCTCTTCTTACGCTGCCACCTGTTGGTGCCCCCTTCAGACTATAAAAGGGAGGCCCATGCGCACATAGAAGAGGTTCGGTCCATTCGACACACGCAACACCACCATACGCTCGCACTCTCGAGTAAGATCAAATACAAACACAAAGCAGCAGTAGGAGTTTTATCTCTCCGGAGAGCTCCGAAGCTGGGTAAAAATCGCCCGTCTCCCCCGCGCGCCCGACCTCGATCTGCTCTGCGCACGCCCTCCGCTCCATTGCCGGACTAGAAGTGGCCCCCCGTGCCCCATAGGTGCTCGTGGCCACCCAAAGATCGCCCCGACACGCCGCGCTTCTCTTCGACGCTCGATGCGGGTACGAGCGTCTTCTTGTAGTAGTTCTTGGAGAACTTGGCACTGATCGCGACGAGCTCGCGGGTCCGACGACACGGTGGAGTCGGTGTCGAGGTTAGCCCGGCGAGTCGGCGATCTTGGCCTTCGGGGCAGGGAGTGCACGGTGGTGGCACCCCCACCAGCCTTGTCGCCACCGGCTTGCGCCTGGGCGTCTTGCCGCGGCTTCGACGAGCTTGGTTGCCGGGGCTTGTCGCCGTTGGCGAAGCCGATGAGGCTCTGGATGGTGATCCTCCAGTCGTCGATCTTGTCCGGCGCTGGAGGGTAGTCTATTAGCAGTTGGGCTCGAGCCAACGCTTCTTCTGGGGCTTTCGGCAGCGGGGGCGAACGACGCGAGGAGCGGGATATGCTCAAACTTCTAACAGTGTTAGAAGGAGCAACATCTCGTCCGGGCGACCGTGACGCGCTCACGCCAACGTGTTGGCGTGCATGTTGGCCTTGAGCGTCCTGTGATCCGCCGGCTTGGCCTTGCTCCAACGCGAGCACGGTGCCAGGAGCACCATGGCGTTGTCGATCCCGCGCCTCCTGAGAGGGGCGCGGTGCATGTAGGGATGCCGAGGTCTGCGGGGCCTTGTCCTTAGATCTGGTGACGATGCGAGTCCCCCCATCGGCGCCCGTTCCTCCGCCAGCGTCTACCCCACCGCCCGTTTGCTCCGGCAGCGGTGGGATCGACGTGGACGGAGCGGACACCTCTGAAGCCTTCTTCTTCGGTGGCATGTCGATGAAGATGATGATGTAGCGCACGCAGACGCCGGATCAGGTTCGCACAACCTCGACGCCCCCTACCTGGCGCGCCAAAGATGTCATGGGAAACGAGCACCTATGGGGCAGGGCCCCTTTTCGGTCAGGCAGGGAGCGGAGGGCGCACGAAGAGCAGATCGAGGCGAAGCACGCGAGGGATTTTACCCAGCTTCGGAGCTCTCCGGAGAGATAATACTCCTACTGCTGCTTTGTGTATGTATTGTGTTCTTGCTCGAAAGCGTGAGCGTGGTGTAGTTTCGAATGAGTCAAACCCCCTCTACGTGCGCATGGGCCTCCTTTTTATAGGCTAAAGGGGTCACCGACAGGTGGCTACGCAGAGAAGGGTAGAAAAGTAAAAAGAGGGGCTGGTACAACCGCTATCAATAGTGCCCCCTACCTAACTCTGACGGCAGGGGACAAGGGCATTTAATGCCCATCTGGTCGCCCAAACAGTGCAGGAAACGACCGTTAGGGGTGCCACCGATCGCCACGATGGCCTTCTCGTCATCTCCACTTGCCACCTCGCACCGCTTGGCTGCACAGCCGCCCGACACATGCGCCAGGAACGATCTTGGGGCGACATGTTGTTGGATGTGCTGGAGCGTGGGCGCAGAGTAGTGGCTTCGCCGCGGCAAGCGCCTTGCCGCGGTTGTTATCTTGTCGCACCCGAAAGCTTGTCGCTCGCCAGGGTCTTGCCGGGACGCGCGGCGCGTTGCGGCAAGTTTCTTGGCTGGCCCTCCCGACAAGCTCCTCTTGCCGGGGCCTTGTCCTTCCCGGCAAGCTCCTCTTGCCGGGAACTTGTCTTCTCAGTTTAAACACTTTGTTCTTGAATGGCATCAAATAGGAATAGCGGAGGATCTTGGCGGACGCCCAGCAAGCCTTGTCGCGGGACGCTGCGACTGCCCGTGCACAAGTTCGGGATACTAAGGTACCCCTACTTTAGTACACCGACAACATGTCATTTTAAAATACATTGTCACATTGACTGACTGTATTCCTCCTCAATCCCGTCTAACAGGCTGTCCAATTTACAGTCCCGTTGGGAAAATTTAGCGGCCAACTCTACTTGGCCGTATACTAAATTCATAGGGATCTCCTTCGCGTCGGGCCCCATAGGTCCGACCTCGGCCATATGGTTGGGATCCGCCTTCTTGTACCACGTCTTCACCATGGCCCAGGCCTCCCTGGCACCTTGGCGGCAGGCCGAAATCTTCCATAAACGGAAGCGCTGCCGCACTCCCTGAAGCTTCTCCAGAAGCTCCCCAAGGCCTTCGAGTAGGGAGAGGGCTGGCCATAAAGCCTGGACGACGCCGCTCATTGCCTGCTGAATTCGTTCGAGCAGCTGCAACAGCTCGGGAAGTAGATCACCCGTCGATACGGGCATCTCCTCCGCAGGACGACCTGTGAGTATACCTACAGACATATCCTGTCAATTGACTTCCTCGCTGAACTCTTCTTTTCAAAGGAGTTCACTCAAGCACTTACTATAAATGCCGCGACGAAGCCGCTGATTCTCCTTAACGGAGCTGGACAGCTCGGCCCGAACGCCTTTCAGCTCTTCTCCAAGCTGGGTGTGGGCATGTTGGAGCTTGTTCCTTTCTTGCTGCACTCTATTCAGCACCCTCTCGCCGGTCTTTAGCTGGTGCAGTAGTTCTTGCCTGTCCGGATCTTGTCCGGCAGCACCTGCAATGTCATTATTAGACTTGCGTGCACGCCGCACAGCGCTTATATTATTAAAATAATGTGTTACCAGGAGGGGTCTCTGTGTTTCCTCCTGCAGCAGCAAGTGCGGCCTCAAGTTGGGCCTTGCACTCTTGCAGCTCCTGAGACAGTTGGGTATTCTTCTCGGTAAGATCCTACATTTCAAATGATCCTTAAATTAGTTAATATAACTACTTTAAGTCTCGGGGGCTACTGGCATATATAACTATTAAATTCTCTTACCCGTATGTCTTTTACATACTGCTCCGTGGCTCTGGTAAAACCATCTTGAGCAGCACGGACGTGCGCGTCCCCCGCGTTAAAGGCATTCAATGCCTTAGAGGAGAAGCACGCGTCACGAAATACTGTTCGGCGGCGCCTATGGTTCATGGCGTCTCTCCACCTCGGACTTGGTGGCGGACAGTCTGTCGGCATCCTCCGTTGGAGGATTGTCCGGCTCGCGCTTTGCGTTCGCCTCCCCCTCCAGACCAGGTGCTGGAGCCTGACTGGTAGAGGTTGGATTGGCAACCTCCACGCCCGCAGTCCGGCGGGCGCTTTTTCTCCTACAAAAGTCATGAGCACTCAAACGCTTCCTAGGAACGTTGCTCCAAATAATGAATTGTGAGCTATACCTTTGCGGTGACGTTTCAGTCCGCGCCACGCTCCTCTTCCGCCTACTGGTCCGGACTGGCCTTTGTTGGTCAGCCGCCACGGGCTCGGCTTCCCGCCCTGAAAGCGCTTCCTGCAAAACACCATCGTATGCGAAGGTCAGAAATGAGCGAGGAAGAAATAATGGTATCGGGACTTCGGTCACAATCACCTGGGAAGCCGGATATAGTCCGGGGTAGTCAGCCGTAATGGCGACTAAAGCATTATCCATGCTCAGCTGGTGGAATACCCCGTCGATTAGTTCCACCTTTATGTCCGGATCCTCTTCGGAGGCCGGATCCCGGGATCTCTCTGGATCCTCAGGTTGCGGAGCTGGACTTCGCATGTCCTCCACAACCCGACGCAGCTCCTGCATCGAAAAACACAATATAAGAAACCTAAACTTTGAAAGCATGGGTTGGGCACGTAAAGTGTCCGCTTACACAACGCCGAGGGTTATTCATGGAGAACCCATTCAACGGGTTCGTCTGGAGGAAGTCCTCCTTCTCTCCCTTGTACAGGCCGGACAGGATCTTCGCCAGGTCCTCGGCCGAACCCGGCCCTTTGCGGCCATGATGGGTGGCATCGTCCTCCCCGTTGAAATCCCACATGGGGTGGCCCCTGTATTGTAGTGGCTGCACCCCCCGCATAATGTATGTTGCCATGACTCCAATCATGGTCAACCCGGAATGGGCCAGTAACCTTATCCGGCCCATCAGATAATGGACGCTCTTGTCTTCCTCCAGTTGGGGGCTCTGCGGACGCCAACTAAGGCATTTCTTCAGAGGAGCGGTACTAAACTCCGGTAGGCCTATCCGAACAGGGTCCGGCAATGGAGCGTCTTCTATGTAAAACCATTCCGAAGGCCAGTCTTCGGACACCTTCTTAGGGGTTCCGAATGGATATCCGGTCCCGGCAATGCGCCATATTTCGGCGCCGCCCACTTGATATATGGACCCCTCATGAGAGCGGGGTACAAGGCAGAACAACCTCTTCCACAGCGCGAAATGTGGCTCGACGCCCAGGAATAGCTCGCAAAGAGCTACATAACCCGCAATATGCAGGATAGAGGCAGGCATGAGGTGATGAAGCTGGAGTCCCTAGAACTCCAGGAGCCCGCGGAGGAAAGGATGTACAGGAAATCCGAGCCCCCTTATCAGATAGGGGACGAAGCATACCCGCTCCCCTTTGTTGGGACTTGGGGTAGCCTCCGCTTGCTTCCCACCTTTGTAGGTGGCTAGCCTGGCTCGAACCGGAACAATGAAGGCCGGAGGGAGATATCCCTCCGCTTGGAGCTTCACCAGCTCGTTGTGCAGAACAGAGCATCTCCTCCAATCTCTTGGCAGAGGGCTGGGAGCGCGAGAAGAGGAGCCGCGTCGACGGTCCATGGTGGAATGGATTCTTGGTCAGAAGCGCTCAGATGAGTACTCGCGGAGGGAGGATGGTGTGATTTGGATCTGGATTCTTGCCTCTCTTATAGGCAGATTATTTGCGTAGCTAGGGGTAAAACATAAAAGATACCCTGGCTTTTCGCATTCATGCGACGCATGGAAGATGGCCATTATTGGGCGTGGAAGCCAAGAAGCGCAACATTGGTAAGGAAGCCGGACACTGTTCGGCGAACACACGGAACTTGGAGGAGAACCCGCCTTGCAACGCCGAAGACTATATACGCGCTGGACTTATCGCCATTGAAGCCTGGTTCGGGGGCTACTGAGGGAGTCCTGGACTGGGGGGTGTCCGGACAGCCGGACTATCATCGTCCGCCGGACTCCAAGACTATGAAGATACAAGATTGAAGACTTCGTCCCGTGTCCGGATGGGACTTTCCTTGGCGTGGAAGGCAAGCTTGGCAATACGGATATGTAGATCTCCTACCATTGTAACCGACTCTGTGTAACCCTAGCCCTCTCCGGTGTCTATATAAACCGGAGGGCTTTAGTCCGTAGGACACAACAACCATTACAACAATCATACCATAGGCTAGCTTGTAGGGTTTAGCCTCCTTGATCTCGTGGTAGGTCCACTCTTGTAATACACATCATCAATATTAATCAAGCAGGACGTAGGGTTTTTCCTCCATCAAGAGGGCCCGAACCTGGGTAAAACATCGTGTCCCTCGTCTCCTGTTACCATCCGGCTAGACGCACTGTTCGGGACCCCCTACCCGAGATCCGCCGGTTTTGACACCGACAGTCACCTCGGGGAAACTTGAGGGCTGGTTTTACTCGTAGCTAGTATCATCCGGTGTTGCCCTGAGAACGAGATATGTGCAACTCCTATCGGCACATCGGGCTGCTTTGCTGGTCTTGTTTTACCATTGTCGAAATTTCTTGTAAACCGGGATTCCGAGACTGATCGGGTCTTCCTGGAAGAAGGAATATCCTTCGTTGACCATGAGAGCTTGTGATGGGCTAAGTTGGGACACTCCTGCAAGGTATAAACTTTCGAGAGCCATGCCCGCGGTTATGTGGCAGATGGGAATTTGTTAATGTCCGATTGTAGATAACTTGACACCAGATTCGAATTAAAACACATCAACCGCGTGTGTAGCTGTGATGGTCTCTTTTCGGCGGAGTCCGGGAAGTGAACACGGTTTTTGGGTTATGCTTGACGTAAGTAGGAGTTCAGGATCACTTCTTGATCATTCCTAGCTTCACGACCATTCCGTTTGCTTCTCTTCTCGCTCTCATTTGCGTATGTTAGCCACCATACACTACAAAAAAAAGACACATCCCTGACATTTTGGGAAGAACGAAATTTTTTTCTGTCATACATATGACACTTCTATGACGATAATTGTGACAAAACCCGGTATCATCATAGATGTAGTGGGCTCCTACTTCTATGACAAAAACTCATGACAGAAAATGGGCTTTCTGTCCTGGGCGGGCCGGAGACGCAGCTGCATGACATTCTTTGGGCCGTCCATGACGGAAAAAACAGTGGTAGAAGCAAGGGGGAGGAAAATTTCAGGGAGTTGCCGGTTACGGTGGGAGGTCGGGGGCCGAGCAATGCGCGTTTCTCTCGTACACGTACGTGCGCGTGTGCGAGGCATTGGCTCTAACTAAACACGAGCGAGGCGTTGGGCTCTATCTGAACCCGAGTGATTGCACTACAGGCTACGCGTTACAGAACCCGAGCGATCGATCGATGGCTGTTAACTGAACCCGATGGAGCGATTCCTTCGCTACTACTGCTAACTGAAGCTGATCGATTGGATGAACAATGAGTGTTGTGGGGGGGTGGATGAACAGTGAGTGGTGGCGTTGCCTCTGGATGAACAGGACCCCGTGGTGTGGAGGGCTGGATGAATAGTAGAAGATGGAGGGGTGGCCGTGGATGGGTGGTTGAACAGGACCTCGTGGTGTGGAGGGCTGGATGAACAGTAGACGGTGGAGGGGTGGATGAACAGTAGACGGTGGAGGGGTGGTTGAACAATAGCCGGTGGAGTAGCGCGCGGTGGAGACTGGATGAACAGGAGCCCGTCGAGGCTGGAGGAGGTCGACGGTAGTCCGTGGAGGCTGGAGGAGGTCGACGGTGGAGATGAACAGCATTCCATGGAGTCCAGTTTTGCGGTACGCCACACCCCTCCCGATGAACAGGGCCCCCGTTTCGACCGTAGGATGTCTGTTTCGTCCGTTTTGCAGTATGCCACACCCCTCCCGATCAACAGGACCCCGTTTCAACTGTAGGTGGTCCGTTTAGTCCGTTTTGTCCGTACGCCACACCCCTCTCTATCAACAGGACCCCCGTTTCGACCGTAGGAGGTCCGTTTCCTCCGTTTTGCGGTACGCCACACCCCTCCCGATCAACAGGACCCTGTTCCGAACGTGGCCGGTCGAACACAAGGCCGTTTCCTCCGTTGTGCGGTACGCTAGGCCTTGTTTCCATCGTCTGTTCCGTCCAAGACGGTTGGCTCCCACGCGTTCCGCTGCCTCCCGATGAACATGACGCATTCCGTTGCCTCCCCATGAACACGACGCATTCCGTTGCCTCCCAATGAACACAACGACGACGTTGTTTCTCCGTTCCGACCCAGCCCGTATGTACGTACGTGGCTATATTTTCTTCCTAGCACCCTCGCCACTGTACGTACGTGTACATGCTACGTGTGCGCCTCTACATCCACACGTGCGCACCTCTACTACGACACGTGCGTTCCTCTACATCGACCAGTATGTACGTACACTTTCACGACCAGAATGACAACGCTACGTACGCTTCGACCAGGTGGGTCCCGACTGTCAGGCACTTCCTTGCCTGCGAAGATGTAGCTGGTGGGTCCCAGCTGTCAGGGGGGCGAATCGTTTTGTTTTTTTTTTTGCCCAAACGCACTTCCTTGCGTGCGAAGATGTAGCTGGTGGGTCCCAGCAGTCAGGGGGAAACGTTTTCTTCGCGAAATACTGGTGGCCCGTCCGGTGGGTCCCTGCTGTCAGGTGGAGGAATAATTACTTTGCGCGTAATACGGAGGCACTTCCTTGCGGCCGCCGTGGACATAGCTGTCAGCCTCTCCAGGCACAGTACTCTTCCGATGGGAGTCAGTCGTTGACCACATTGACAACGCCACGTCGAGAGCACCACGGCGGTGGATGACGGAGAGGCCTAGGAAGGGGACGACACGGAGCCGGGGAAGACGCAGCAGTGGATGCCCACATGAAGAGGAGTACGAGGGTGAGGCTGTCGTCGCCGCAGAATAACAGGCGGTGTGGGTGAGTAGAGGTATGGCCTGGCCAGCGGTGGGAGTAGTAGGGAGCGGTGAGGCCTCCGCTGCATCGTAGTCGGCCATGGGAGGCAGGAGCACGAGGCATGGCTGGCGCTGGTTTGGGCGGCTGGAGCAAGAAGACCAGACGTTGAAGAAACACTACGGCCGTTGGATGGACATCGTACAGTCACTGGAGCTAGAATCGTGTATATTATTGACTAAGTTGACAAAGCCCTCTGTCCCCGTCAACTTAGTAGGCCCACAAGTCAGCCTGCCACTATACTGGGTCCCAGCTAACAGGCGGAGTATTCATTTTTTTGTGCGAAATAAGGAGGCACTTCCTTGCATGCGAAGATATAGCTGGTGGGTCCGAGCTGTCAGCGGCGATAACTTTTTTTCGTGAAATACAGAGGCCCTTTCGGTGGGTCCCTGATGTCAAGTGGAGGAATCATTATTTTGCGCATAATAAGGAGGCATTTCCTTGCGTGCGGCCATGGACCCAGCTGTTGGCCTCTCCACGTGCAGTCCACTTCAGATGCATGTCGGTCGTTGACCACGTTGACCAGGCCGCGCCGAGAGCACCAGGGCGGTGGACGACGACGAGGCCTAGGAAAGGAACGACACTGAGGCAGGGAAGACTCGGCAGTTGTTTCCCACGTGGAGGGGAGTACGACTATACGAGGGTTTACTGGTTCGTCTGCCATCGCCGGAGAATAACAGAAGGTGTGGGTGAGTAGAGGGATGGCTAGGCCAACAATGGGAGTACCGGGGGGCGGTGAGACCTGCGCGGCAGTAGAGCCGGCCGCGGGGAGGTGGGAGCAGGTTTTCCCGCCGGCGCTTGTTTGAGAAGCTGGAGCAGGAAGAGCAGAGATTGAAGAAGCACGACGGCCGTTCGATGGAAATCCAACAGTCACTGCTTGTGTGTCAACCTTTTTTTAGGAAAGCCTCAAATATTTGAAAACAGCATACATCCCATCTGCCATTATTTCTAATAATTTACAGCCCATTTGCTAATTCTTAAGGTTTTTTTGGAGCCCATATTCTTTTTGTTAGCATTACAACCCATACTGTGTCCACGGTTAAAAAATTATACGAAATTTTGCATATTTTGGTGTGGTCCGAACTGTTTTAATCCTGAAATTTCGACTCACATTCACACTGATTTTCAAAATAAATGTATATCAATATAAAATCCAACAAATTCTCCACGCATAAAAATTAATGTAATTTAAAATCTCGAAATGAAAAAAAGATATTTAAAACTAATTGTCAGTTTGATGTGTTTTAAAAAGGGATAATTAGATTTATGCCCCTAGTTGTGTCCCATTCGTCTGTTTTACCCCTAATTCCCAAAAGTCATCGGTTCTATCCAAGTCACTTTGCTCCTCTTATGCTTTTATCCTTTGACCGTTTGACTATCAGTTTGAAAACTTCGTAACTAATTCATACTAAATCAGAAAAATGCAAATAAGATACCAAAATGTTCAGAAAAACATCACCTATATGTCAGTGTCATTTGCATTCATGAAAAAATGTTGGAAAGTGCCCATCTGAGTTTTAGCTCTTATGCTACCACCATGAATAGTGAAATCTAAAAAAGTTCAAAAAAATTCAAAAAAAATTTGGTGGCAAAGAATGACAAATGTTTTAAGTGCCTGCCAAGTTTCATCAGGGAATAACATTTGTGGGTGCCGCGGCAAAAAAAATCAACACTCCAAAATAGATTATTATTTTGCCACGACTTCCATGAATGTCGCTCCCTAATGAAACTTGGCAAGCACTTAGAACATTTTTCATACTTTGCCACCATATTTTTTTTTTTTGAATTTTTTTAGAGTTTACTATTCATGGTGATATCAAAAGAGCTAAAACTCAGATGTGCACTTTCCAACACTTTTTTAATGAATGCAAATGACACGGACATATAGGTGATGTTTTTCTGAACATTTTGGTATCTTATTTGCATTTTTCTGATTTAGTATGAATTAGTTATGAAGTTTTCAAACTGACAGTCAAACGGTCAAAGGGCAAAAGCATAAGAGGAGCAAAGTGACTTGGATAGAACTGTTGACTTTTGGGAATTAGGGGTAAAACAGACGAGTGTGACACAACTAGGGGCATAAATCTAATTATCCCTTTAAAAATGTACGACCCATTTCTCATTACTGATGGGCCATTTTCTCGGCCAGGCGAATGAAAGCTCTCCTCTCTTGAAAGATTTGCAGCCCAACAGGCCTGACAAAGCGACTTACTTGGCAAATCACAAAAAAACTGGGCTGTGGACGTGGACCTAGCTGTCACCCTCTCCACGTATAGTACTCTTTCGATGGAAGTCGCTGCTTGACCATGTTGACCACGCCGCGCGGAGAACACCATGACGGTGGACGACGGCGAGGCCTAGGAAGGAGACGACGCGGAGCCGGGGAAGACGTGGCAGTGGAAGCCCGCGCGGAGAGGAGTACGAGGGTTCACTGGTTCGGCTGCGGTGTGAGGCTGCCGTCGCCGCAGGGCCTGGCCAGCGGTGGGAATAGTAGGGGGTGGTGAGTCCTCCGCGGCAGCACAGCCGGCCACGGGAGGCAGGAGCATGAGGCACGACCGGCGCTGGTTTGGGAGGCTGGAGCAAGAAGACCAGAGGTTGAAGAAGCACTACGGCCATTGGATGGACATCGTACGGTCACTAGAGCTAGAATCGTTCATATTGACTAAGTTGACAAAGCCCTTCATCCCTGTCAACTTAGTAGGCCCACAAGTCAGCCTCCCACCAAGGTGGGTCCCAGCTAGTAGGGGGAGTATTCATTTTTTTGCATAATAAGGAGGCACTTCCGGTGGGTCCGAACTGACAGCGGGTGATGTCTACTACACAACCATCTTCTTGTAGACGTTGTTGGGCCTGCAAGTGCACAGGTTTGTAGGACAGTAGCAAATTTCCCTCAAGTGGATGACCTAAGGTTTATCAATCCGTAGGAGGCATAGGATGAAGATGGTCTCTCTCAAACAACCCTGCAACCAAATAACAAAGAGTCTCTTGTGTCCCCAACACACCCAATACAATGGCAAATTGTATAGGTGCACTAGTTCGGCGAAGAGATGGTGATACAAGTGCAAAATAGATAGTGGATATAGGTTTTTCTAATCTGAAAAATATAAAAACAGCAAGGTAACTAATGATAAAAGTGAGCGTAAACGGTATTGCAATGATAGGAAACAAGGCCTAGGGTTCATACTTTCACTAGTGCAAGTTCTCTCAACAATAATAACATAGATAGATCATATAACAAGCCCTCAACATGCAACAAAGAGTCACTCTGAAGCCACTAATAGCGGAGAACAAACGTAGAGATTATGGTAGGGTACGAAACCACCTCAAAGTTATTCTTTCGGATCAATCTATAAAAGAGTTCGTACTAGAATAACACCTTAAGACACAAATCAACCAAAACCCTAATGTCACCTAGATACTCCATTGTCACCTCAAGTATCCGTGGGCATGATTATACGATATGCGTCACACAATCTCAGATTCATCCAACCAACACAAAGTACTTCAAAGAGTGCCCCAAAGTTTCTATCGGAGAGTCAAGAACGTGTGCCAACCCCTATGCATAGGTTCCCTAATGTCACGAAACCCGCAAGTTGATCACCAAAATATACATCATGTGGCACATGATATCCCATTGTCACCACAGATAATCACGGCAAGACATACATCAAGTGTTCTCATAAAAGACTCAATCCGATAAGATAACTTCAAAGGGGAAACTCAATTCATCATAAGAGAGTAGAGGGGGAGAAACATCATAAGATCCAACTACAATAGCAAAGCTCAGGATACATCAAGATCGTGCCATAGAGGGAACACGAGAGAGAACACGAGAGAGAGAGAGAGAGAGATCAAACACATAGCTACTGGTACATACCCTTAGCCCCGAGGGTGAACTACTCCCTCCACGTCATGGATAGCACCGGGATGATGAAGATGGCCACCGGCGATGGGTTACCCTTCCAGCAGGGTGCCGGAACGGGCTCCCGAGAGGTTTTTGGTGGCTACAGAGGCTTGTGGCGGTGGAACTCCCGATCTATCTTCTTTTCTGGAAGTTGTAGGGTACGTAGGTATATATGGGTGCAAGGGGTACGTCGGTGGACCGAAGGGGGGGCACGAGGCAGGGTGGCTTTCCTGACGTGCACTCCAAGTCCATCGGGTGGCTTTCCTTACAAAAATAACTTCTCCAATTGATTTCGTTCCGTTTTGACTCCATTTGATATTCCTTTTCCTCGAAATACTGAAATAGGCATAAAACAGCAAATCTGGGCTGGGCCTTCGGTTTATAGGTTAGTCCCAAAAATAATCTAAAAGTGGAAAATAAAGCCCAATACTGCCCAAAACAGTAGATAAAGTAGCATGGAGCAATCAAAAATTATAGATACGTTGGAGACGTATCAAGCTTCCCCAAGCTTAATTCCTGCTCGTCCTCAAGTAGGTAAATGATAAAAAAAAGAATTTTTGATGTGGAGTGATACTTTGGCATAATTTCAATGTAAATCTTCTTAATTGTGATATGAATATTCAGATTTGAAAGATTCAAGACAAAAGTTCATATTGACATAAAAATAATAATACTTCAAGCATACTAATCAAAGCAATTATGTCTTCTCAAAATAACATGGCAAAAGAAAGTTCATCCCTACACAATCATATAGTTAGGCTATGCTTCATTTTCGTCACACAAAGATGTTCCCAACTTCTATACCCCCGATGACAAGCCAAGCAATTGTTTCATACTTAAATAATCTCAAACTTTTTCAACCTTCACGCAATACATGAGCATGAGCCATGGTAATAGCACTATGGGTGGAATAGAATATGATGATGGGGATTGTGTGGAGAAGACAAAAAAGGAGAAATTCTCACATTGACGAGGATAATCAATGGGCTATGGAGATACCCATCAATTGATGTCGACATGAGGAGTAGGGATTGCCATGCAACGGATGCACTAGAGCAATGAATGCTCAACAAAAGAAAACTAGTGGGTGTGCATCCAACTCGCTTGCTCATGAAGACCTAGGGCATTTGAGGAAGCCCATCGTAGGAATATACAAGCCAAGTTCTATAATGAAAAATTCCCACTAGTAAAAAAACATCTTATGAGACTCACTACATGAAGAACAAGGTGCTACTTTGAAGCACAATATATGAGACTCACTACATGAAGAACAAGGTGCTACTTTGAAGCACAAGTGTGGAAAAAGAGATAGTAGCATTAGCCTTTTTATTTATTTTCTCTTTTTTGGGCCTTTCTTTTTTTTCTTTTGGCCTTTCTCTTTTTTTTGTTTGGGCAATGCTCTAATAATGATGATCATCACACTTCTATTGATTACAACTCGAAACTTAGAACAAGATATGACTCTATATGAATGCCTCCGGCAGTGTACCGGGATGGTGCAATGAATCAAGAGTTATATGTATGAAAAATAATGCAAGATGGCTTTGCCACAAATACGATGTCAACTGCATGATCATGCAATGGCAATATGACAAAAGTAATGTATGTCATGATGATGATGATGGAAGTTGCATGGCAATATATCTCGGAATGGCTATGGAAATGCCATGATAGGTAGGTATGGTGGCTGTTTTGAGGAAGATATAAGGAGGTTTATGTGTGATAGACCGTATCGTATCACGGGGTTTGGATGCATCGGCGAAGTTTGCACCAACTCTCAAGGTGAGAAAGGGCAATGCACGGTACCGAAGAGGCTAGCAAAGGCGGAAGGGTAAAAGTGCGTATAATCCATGGACTCAACATTAGTCAAAAGAACTCATATACTTATTGCAAAAATTTAGAAGTCATCAAAAACCAAGTACTACGCGCATGCTCCTATGGGGATAGATTGGTAGGAAAAGACCATCGCTCGTCCCCGACCGCCACTCCTAAGGATGCACAAGCCAGGTACACTTCATGATTCAAATTTGTTACACAACTTTAACCATACGTGCATGCTACGGGACTTGCTAACTTCAACACAAGCATTCTTTAAATTTATAATCACCCAACTAGCATGACTTTAATATCACTACCTCCATATCTCAAAACAATTATCAAGTATCAAACTTTTCTTAGTATTCAACACACTCATAAGAAAGTTTCACATATCTTCAATACCAAGTATATTAATATTAAGAAAATTACCATGCTATTACCGACTCTCAAAATAATCTAAGTGAAGTATGAGAGTTCATCTATTTCTTCAAAAAATCTACCACCATGCTCTAAAAGGTATAAGTGATGCACTAGAGCAAATGACAAACTACTCCGGAAGATATAAGTGAAGGTCAATGAGTAGCTAAATAATTATGCAACTATGCGAAGACTCTCTCTCATTTAATAATTTCAGATCTTTATACTTTATTCAAACAGCAAGCAAAGCTAAAGAAAACTACATTTCAAGGATAGCACAACTCATGTGAAGAAGCAAAAACTTAGGCTCAACCGATACTAACCGATAGTTGTTGAAGAAGAAAGGTGGGATGCCTACCGGGGCATCCCCGAGCTTAGATGCTTGAGACATATTGAAATATTATCTTGGGGTGCCTTTGGCATCCCCAAGCTTGAACTTTTGCGTCTCCTTAATTCCTCTCATACCATGGTTTCTTCTTTTTATCAAAAAGCTTCATCCACACCAAACTCAACAAGAACTCGTGAGATAGGTTAGTATAAACAAATGCAAAACCTTATTATTTTATAATGTAACAAATCACTAAAATTATTATTCAAAATTGAATACTAAATGCCTCTGCATATTTAATACTCCTATCTTCAAATAGAATCATTAAACAAGCAAACATATGCAAACAATGCAACCATAACAGCAATCTGTCAAAACAGTACAGTCTGTAAAGAATGCAAGAGTCATCATAATTCCCTAACTCCAAAACTTATGAACTAAAATTCCCACTGCAGTAAATTTATCAGAGCCCATTATGCAAAAAGTTTCAACATTATATCATGCTCTGACTTTTCAAGGGAATTTTTGCAACAGCGGTAAACTTTCTGTTTTCAAACAGCAACATGTATACTAGCAAAATAAGCATGGCAAAGGCTATCCTTGACATTTTTATTGGAATTAAAGATGAAAAACATTATTATAAATAACATCAAGCAAATACTAACAAGAGAAAATGACGCTCCAAGCAAAACACATGTCATGTGGTGAATAAAAATATAGCTCCAAGTAAAGTTACCGATGAACGAAGACGAAAGAGGGGATGCCATCCGGGGCATCCCCAAGCTTAGGCTTTTGGCTATTCTTGAATATTACCTTGGGGTGCCTTGGGCATCCCCAAGCTTTGGCTCTTGCCACTCCTTATTCCATAATCCATCGAATCTCTACCCAAAACTTGAAAACTCCACAACACAAAACTCAACAGAAAACTCGTAAGCTCTGTTAGTATAACATCACCACTTAGGTAGTGTGATGAACTCATTCTAAATTGATGTTGGTGTAATACCTACTGTATTCCAACTTATCTATGGTTCATACCCTCCGATACTACTCATAGATCCATCAAAATAAGCAAACAACACATAGAAAACAGAATCTATCAAAAACAGAACAGTCTGTAGTAATCTGTAGTAATCTGTATCAAACGTATACATCTGGAACTCCAAAAATTCTGCTAAATTAGGAAGTCCTAAGAAATTCGTGTACAAATCCAGAGCACAAAGAATCAGATCAGAAGCACGTTCCTGTGAACTAACAAAACTAATTTACTGGGTGCACAAGTTTCTGATTTTCAGCAGGATCAACACAACTATCACCGTAAGCCATCCTAAAGGTCTTACTTGGCACTTTATTTAAACAAAAGCTATAAAACATGATTACTACAGTAGCATAATCATATGAACACACAAAAAACAGTAAGGATAAGTATTGGGTTGTCTCCCAACAAGCACTTTTCTTTAATGCCTTTCTAGCTAGGCATGATGATGACAATGATGCTCACATAAAAGATAAGAATTGAAACATAACGGGAGCATCATGAAGCATATGACTAGCACTTTTAAGTCTAACCCACTTCCTATGCATAAGGATTTTGTGAGCAAACAACTTATGGGAACAATAATCAACAAGCATAGGAAGGTAACACAAGCATAACTTCAAGAATTTAAGCACATAGAGAGGGAACTTGACATTATTGCAATTCCTACAAGCATAAGTTCCTCCCTCATAATAATTTTCAGTATCATCATGAATGAATTCAACAATATAACCAGCACCTAAATCATTCTTTTCATGATCTACAAGCATAGAAAATTTACTACTCTCCACATAAGCAAAATTCTTCTCATGAATAGTAGTGGGAGCAAACTCAACAAAATAATCATCATCATAGATAGGAGGGATGCTTTCATCATAGTAAATTTGCTCATCAAAGCTTGGGGGACAAAAAATATCATCTTCATCAAACATAGCTTCCCCAAGCTTGTGGCTTTGCATATCATTAGCATCACGGATATTCAAGGAATTCATACTAACAACATTGCAATCATGCTCATCATTCACATATTTTATGCCAAGCATTCTATATAATTCTTCTTCTAGTACTTGAGCACATTTTTCCTTTCCATCATACTCACGAAAGATATTAAAAAGGTGAAGCATATGAGACAAACTTAACTCCATTTTTTCGTAATTTTCTTTTATAAACTAGACTAGTGCTAAAACAAGAAACAAAAAGATTCGATTGCAAGATCTAAAGATATACCTTCACTTACCTAGCCTCCCCGGCAACGGCGCCAGAAAAGAGCTTGATGTCTACTACACAACCTTCTTCTTGTAGACGTTGTTGGGCCTGCAAGTGCACAGGTTTGTAGGACAGTACCAAGTTTCCCTCAAGTGGATGACCTAAGGTTTATCAATCCGTAGGAGGCGTAGGATGAAGATCGTCTCTCTCAAATAACCCTGCAACCAAATAACAAAGAGTCTCTAGTGTCCCCAACACACCCAATACAATGGCAAATTGTAGGTGCACTAGTTCGGCGAAGAGATGGTGATACAAGTGCAAAATAGATAGTGGATATAGGTTTTTATAATCTGAGAATATAAAAACAGCAAGGTAACTAATGATAAAAGTGAGCGTAAACGGTATTGCAATGATAGGAAACAAGGCCTAGGGTTCATACTTTCACTAGTGCAAGTTCTCTCAACAATAATAACATAGATAGATCATATAACAAGCCGTCAACATGCAACAAAGAGTCACTCTGAAGCCACTAATAGCGGAGAACAAACGTAGAGATTATGGTAGGGTACGAAACCACCTCAAAGTTATTCTTTCGGATCAATCTATAAAAGAGTTCATACTAGAATAACACCTTAAGACACAAATCAACCAAAACCCTAATGTCACCTAGATACTCCATTGTGACCTCAAGTATCCGTGGGCATGATTATACGATATGCATCACACAATCTCAGATTCATCGAACCAACACAAAGTTCTTCAAAGAGTGCCCCAAAGTTTCTATCGGAGAGTCAAGAACGTGTGCCAACCCCTATGCATAGGTTTCCAAATGTCACGTAACCCACAAGTTGATCACCAAAACATACATCAAGTGGCACATGATATCCCATTGTCACCACAGATAATCACGGCAAGACATACATCAAGTGTTCTCATAAAAGACTGAATCCGATAAGATAACTTCAAAGGGGAAACTCAATTCATCACAAGAGATTAGAGGGGGAGAAACATCATAAGATCCAACTACAATAGCAAAGCTCGGGATACATCAAGATCGTGCCATAAAGGGAACACAAGAGAGAACATGAGAGAGAGAGAGATCAAACACATAGCTACTGGTACATACCCTCAGCCCCGAGGGTGAACTACTCCCTCCACGTCATGGATAGCGCCGGGATGATGAAGATGGCCACCGATGATGGGTTCCCCTTCTGGCAGGGTGCCGGAACGGGCTCCCGAGAGGTTTTTGGTGGCTATAGAGGCTTGCGACGGCGGAACTCCCGATCTATCTTCTTTTCTGGAAGTTTTAGGGTACGTAGGAATATATGGATGCAATGGGTACGTCGGTGGACCGAAGGGGGGGCCACGAGGCAGGGGCCGCGCCCTAGGGGGTGGGCGCGCCCCCCACCCTCGTGAGCACCTCCCTTCTTTCCTGACATGCACTCCAAGCCCATCGGGTGGCTTTCCTTCCAAAAATAACTTCTCCAGTTGATTTTGTTCCGTTTTTACTCCGTTTGATATTCCTTTTCCTCGAAATACTAAAATAGGCATAAAACAACAAATCTGGGTTGGGCCTCCGGTTAATAGGTTAGTCCCAAAAATAATATAAAAGTGGAAAATAAATCCCAATATTGCCCAAAACAGTAGATAAAGTAGCATGGAGCAATCAAACATTATAGATACGTTGGAGACGTATCAGCGGGGGGGGGACGTTTTTTTCGCGAAATACGGTGGCCCGTCAGGTGGGTCCCAGCAGTCAGGGGGCAACCATTTTTTTTTGCAAAATACGGTGGCCTGTCAAGTGGGTCCCTGCTGTGAGTTCCAGGAATCATTATTTTCCGCATAATAAGGAGACACTTACTTGCTGTGGCCGTGGACCCAGCTGAGGCTCTCCACGTACAGTATACTTCTGATGGAAGTCATTCCTTGACCATGTTGACCTCGCCACGTTCCGTTGCATGCATGCGTGCATGGGCGTGGTGCGTCCCCACTGTTAGCCTCTCACGTACAGTCATCTTCCGATGACTCTCGGTTGTTGACCATGTTGACTACACTGTGCCGAGCGCACCCAGACTGGAATGACCCAGAGATGGGGAAGACGGGGTAGTGCAGTCGCAGATGGAGAGGAGTGGGAAACTTCACTGGTTCGGGTGCGTGGCAGCACAGCTGCGGTGCCGCCCACGGGAGACAGGAGCAAGAACAGAGGTTGAAGAAGGAGCACGACTGTTGGATTAACATCCAACGGTCCAGCTTCTAGAATCATTTGTTGATTAAGTTGACAAAGCCGTGCGTACACGTCCGCTTAGCAGGCCCACAAGTCAGTCACCAAATCTGAGGGGTCCCAGCTGTCAATGAGATGAATAATTTTTTTTGCAAAACAAGGAGGCACTTCCTTTCGTGCGAAGATACAGCCGGTGGGTCCCAGCTGTCAGGTGGAGGAAACATTTTTTTCAGCTTAATAAGGAGCAGCTTTCCTTGCGTGCGACCATGGACCTCATGGGTCCCAGCCGTCAGGCTCTCCACATACAGTCCTCTTCCGATGACTCTTGTTTCTTAACCACGCCGCACCGAACACAGCGAGGCGGTGGACGACGGCGAGGCCCCGGACGGGAACGACTCGGAGATGGGAAAACGTGGCAGTGGAGTCGCAGATTGAGGAGGAGAAGGGTTATAACTGGTTCTGTTGCAATTCATATCAAACTCAGGTTCACAGGACACGTTCATATTCATAGCCAACATTCACTATCAACAACTCAAAAGATTCATATATACACAAGCTCAGCATATCTGTGCTTCCAAGTGATTGATAGATCACACGACAATATTCATACATAATTCACAAAAAGATTCAGATATACACATGTTCAGTATGTTTATGCATCCAAATGATTGAGATCACAGCCAATATGATCCATGGATGAACTTTCATTACCTAGGGTACAGACTGGTAAATGGTGTTCAATCAGAGGTACTTCTTGCTAAAATTAGTTCTTGTACGAGTAAACTTTCGAGTACATAAGAGGCAGCACAGACAATCTGAACTTTGCTTGTAGGTTTATCCTCAAATAGTGGCCTTGTGCCGAGAGAGGTTTGAGAAACTTGGCCACTACTTCCATCCAACTAGTTTACTGGCTCATCTTGGTCCTGTACTCGCCAAAATTCTACATTGCAGACGAGAAAGGAGGCGGTTGAGAAAATGAACCACCCAAATTTTTTTGTGCAGTTCAATTGAAACGGAGCATCCTTGGCGTACAGACTAATTAAGTGCCAGATGAATATACGCGTCAACCAACTTGTCTGGAATCTTTAGACTCCATGCCATATAGTTCGCTACCATATGTGCCGATAACCAAAAGGCACAAGTTGGGACCAAAGACTGGACTGCGTTTTTTTGGGTGTCGGTGTCAAAACCGGCGGATCTCGGGTAGGGGGTCCCAAACTGTGCGTCTAGGCGAATGGTAACAGGAGACGAGGGACACGATGTTTTTACCCAGGTTCGGGCCCTCTTGATGGAGGTAAAACCCTACGTCCTGCTTGATTAATATTGATGATATGGGTAGTACAAGAGTGGATATACCACGAGATCAAGGAGGCTAAACCCTAAAGCTAGCCTATGGTATGATTGTTGTAATGTATGTTGTGTCCTACGGACTAAAGCCCTCCGGTTTATATATACACCGGAGAGGGCTAGGGTTACACAGAGTCGGTTACAATGGTAGGAGATCTACATATCCGTATCGCCAAGCTTGCCTTCCACGCCAAGGAAAGTCCCATCCGGACACGGGACGGAGTCTTCAATCTTGTATCTTCGTAGTCTTGGAGTCCGGCGGACGATGATAGTCCGGCTGTCCGGACACCCCCTAATCTAGGACTCCCTCAGTAGCCCCCAAACCAGGCTTCAATGACGATAAGTCCAGCGCGTTTATAGTCTTCGGCGTTGCAAGGCGGGTTCTCCCTTCAAATTCCACGTACCTGCCGAACAATGTCCGGCTCCATCTTAAATATTGTGTTCCCCGGCTTCTACGCCAAATAATGGCCTTTTTTCCATGCGTCGCACGAATGCGAAAGCCAGGGTGTCTTTTGCGTTTCACCCCCTAGTCGTGCGAGCCGTCCGCCAACAAAGGAGGCAAAAATCCAGATCCAAATCACACCATCTTCCTCCCGCGAATACTTCATCGGAGCGCCTTTGACCTAAAAATCCATTCCATCATGGACCGTCGACGCGACTCCTCTTCTCGCGCTCCCAGCCCACCGCCAGGGGATTGGAGGAGGTGCTCTGTTCTGCACAACGAGCTAGTGAAGCTCCAAGCGGGGGGATACCTCCCTCCGGCCTTCATGGTCCCAGTTCGAGCCGGGCTGGTCACTTATCAAGGTGGGAGGCAAGCGGAGGCTACCCCAAGCCCCAATAAGGGGGAGCGGGTATGCTTCGTCTCTTATCTGATAAGGGGACTCGGATTCCCAATACATCTGTTCCTCCGCGGGCTCCTGGAGTTCTACGGACTCCAGCTCCACCACCTCACTCCCGCCTCTGTCTTGCATATCGCGGGCTACGTAGCTCTTTGCGAGCTGTTCCTGGGCGTTGAGCCCCATTTTGCATTGTGGAAGAGGATGTTCTGCCTCGTACCCCGTTCTCACGAGGGGTCCATATATCAAGTGGGCGGCGCCGAAATATGGCGCATCGCCGGGACCGGATACCCATCCGGTACTCCCAAGAAGGCGTCCGAAGACTGGCCTTCAGAGTGGTTTTACATAGGAGACGCTCCGCTGCCAGACCCAGTCCGGATTGGCCTCCCGGAGTTTAGTGTTGCTCCCCTGAAGAAACGCCTCAGCTGGCGCCCACGGAGCCCCCGATTGGAGGAAGACAAGAGCGTCCATTACCTGATGGGCCGAATAAGATTGCTGGCCCACTCTGGGTTGACCATGATCGGAGTCATGGTGACATGCATCATGCGGGGGGTACAGCCATTGCAATATAGAGGCCACCCTATGTGGGATTTCAACGGGGAAGATGACGCCATCCGTCATGGCCGCAAAGGGCCGGATTCGACCGAGGACCTGGTGAAGATCCTGTCCAGTCTGTACAAGGGGGAGAAGGAGGACTTCCTTCGAACGAACCCCTTAAATGGGTTTTCCATGAACAACCCTAGAGGATGGGTAAGCGAACACCTTTAAGGGCTCAACCCATGCTTTCGAAGTTTAGGCTTCTGACATTATGTCTTGGCGCAGGATCTACGCCGGACTGTGGAGGACATGGTAAGTCCTGCTCCGCAGCCTGAGGATCCGGAAAGATCCCTAGATCCAGCCTCCGAAGAGGATCCGGACATCGAGGTGGAGCTGATCGACGGGGTATTTCACCAGCTCGGCATAGAAAATGCTTTGGTCGCCATTATGGCGGACTACCCCGGACTATGTCCGGCTTCCCAGGTGACTGTGACCGATGTCCGGACACCATTATCTCTTCCTTGCCCATTTCTAACTTCGCGAACGATGGTATTTTGCAGGAAGCGCCTTCACGGCGGGAAGCCGAGCCCGCTGCGGCTGACCTACAGAGGTCAGTCCGGACCAGCAGGCGGAAAAGGAGCGCGGTGCGGACAGAAACGTCGCCGTAAAGGTATAGCTCGTATTTGAATTTTCAGAGCAACGTTCCTAGGAAGCATCTGAGTGCTCATGATCTTTATAGGAGAAAAAACGCTCACCGGACTGCGGGCGCGGGAGTTGCTGATCCAATCCACACCGGTCAGGCTCCAGCGCCCGGCCTGGAGGGGGGGGGGGCAAGCGCAGGACGCGGGCTGGATCCTTCTCCAACGGAGGATACCGACAGACTGTCCGCCACCAAATCTGAGGTGGAGAGCGCCATGAACCATAGGCGCCGCCGGACAGTATTTCGTGAAGCATGCTTCTCCCCTGTGGCATTAGACGCCTTTAACGCGGGGGACGCGCATCTCCGTGCCGCTCAAGATGGTTTTACCAGAGCCACGGAGCAGTATGTGAAAGACATACGGGTAAAGGAATTTCAATGGTTATATATACCAGTAGCCCCCAAGACTTAAAGTAGTTATGTTAACTGATTTAAGGATCATTTGAAACGCAGGCTCTTTCCGAGAAGAATGCCCAGCTGTCTCGGGAGCTGCAAGATTGCAAGGCCCAACTTGAGGCCGCACTTGCTGCCGCAGGAGGAGACGCAAAGACCCCTCCTGGTAACACATTTTTATTAGTAAATATAAGCGCTGTGCGGCGTGTGCGCAAGTCTAATAATGACATTGCAGGTGCCGCCGGACAAGATCCGGACAGGCAAGCATTGCTGCGCCAGCTAAAGTCCGGCAAGAGTGTGCTGAATAGGGTGCAGCAAGAAAGGAACAAGCTCCAGGATGCCAACGCCAAGCTCGGAGAAGAGCTGAAAGGCGCTCGAGCCGAGCTGTCCGGCTCCGTTAAGGAGAATCAGCGGCTTCGTCGCGGCATTTATAGTAAGTGCTTGAGCGGACTCCTTTTAGAAGAAGAGTTCGGCGAAGAAGCAAATTGACATAATATGTCTTGTAGGTATACTCACAGGTCGCCCTGCCGAGGAGATGCCCATATCAACGGGTGATCAACTTCCCGAGCTATTGCAACTGCTCGAACGAGTTCGGCAGGCAATGAGCGGCGTCGTCCAGGCTTTATGGCCAGCCCTCTCCCTACCCGAGGGCCTTGGGGAGCTTTCGGAGAAGCTTCAGGGAGTGCGACAGCGCTCCCGTTTGTGGAAGATTTCGGCTTGCCGTCAAGGTGCCAGGGAGGCTTGGGCCATGGTGAAGACGCGTTACAAGAAGGCGGATCCCAACCACATGGCCGAAGTTGGACCGGTGGGGCCCGATGGGAAGGAGATCCCTGTGAGTTTAGTATACAGCCAGGTAGAGTTGGCTGCTAAATTTTCCCAACGGGACTGTAAATTAGACAGCCTGTTAGATGGGATTGAGGAGGAATACAATCAGTAAATTTGACAATGTATGTTTTCCTTTGAAGTGACATGTGAAATGCCTTCTAGCCGGATTGTAGATCGTTTGTCTTTGCCGACCTTTTCGCTTCAACCTCGGGACCCTAGAGTCCGGAGTGTGTCCGAATACCTTTTTGGTTAAGAAACAACCGTGGTATGCATGGAGACCAGGCGTAGGGGTCATTAGTGCTTTATCAGACAAGTGCCCAACTAGTTATGTTATATTACATGGTTAGTAAGAAACATCTTCCAGGGAGAATAGTTCCGTTAAGGGTTCCTTTCCCTGGGAGGCATGCCCTAAAGTGCATCTTCGGACTGCAAAGAAAGCAGAAAAACATCTGGGGGCGGATAAATAATTAGGTAAAAAGTCATCTTTTAAGTCACCGACCGAATATTCCCTTAAGAACGCTAGCTTTCGGCTTCACCAAGTCTGAGGTACACATCCGGCTGACTCGGCAGTAACAATCGCAGAGGTGCTCCCTTTACCACCTAGCCGAACAATCGGGAACGTAGGGGTAAGCACAGGAGCCAGGCAACCCAGCTTGGCCAAAACTTAAGTCATATCGATGCATATAATGGTGAGTAAAAGGTACATGTGGAAGCTTGACACATGTGCTGGGTATGAAACCCTTATAATTGAGCTTCTGTAAAAGAAGCCCCCAGGAATAATGAGTGCGGATGGCACATCATGTGTATGCGAAAAATGCGAAAGTGGGCCCGTAAGGGATTTTTGGATAAAAATGTATGAAAAGAGAAACAAAAGACAGCAGAAGTGTAAAAGTTTGGACGGGGGAAGGGGACGAACTCTTAGTCCGGCGCTAGGCATAGAATCGTCGGAGGCGTGCTGTGTTCCATGGATTCGGCTCAAGTCGGTTATCCGACGCATTTCGTAGACGGTATGCTCCGCCGGTCAGGACTTGGTCGATAATGAAGGGGCCTTCCCATTTGGGCTTGAGCTTGTCCTTTTTCTTGTCCGGCAGGCGTAGAACTAGTTCACCAACGTTGTAAGTCTTGGCCCGCACTTCTCTGCTTTGATATCTTCGGGCCTGCTGCTGATAGAATGCGGAACGAGCCTTCGCGACATCGCGGTCTTCCTCCAATGTATCCAAGCTGTCCTGCCCATCAAGCTCGGCCTCTCTTTCCTCGTACATGCGCACTCGAGGTGAGTCATGAATAATGCGGCAGGGCAGGACTGCCTCTGCGCCGTATACCATAAAAAATGGTATGAATCCGGTAGTGCGGTTAGGCGTTGTCCGCAGCCCCCAGAGTACGGAGTCGAGCTCCTCGACCCAGTGCGTGTCAGATTTAGTAAGTGACCGTACTAGTCTGGGCTTAATGCCGCTCATAATTAGACCATTTGCTCGTTCCACTTGACCGTTGGTTTGAGGATGATAGACTGAAGCGTAGTCGAGCTTGATGCCCATATTTTTGCACCATGACTTAACCTCTTCGGCTGTGAAGTTCGTGCCATTGTCGGTGATGATGCTGTGGGGGACTCCGTAGCGGTGTACTACCCCAGATATAAAGTCTATCACTGGTCCGGACTCTGCCGTTTTGACCGGTTTGGCCTCTATCCATTTGGTGAATTTATCCACCATGACCAATAGGTATCTTTGCTTGTGGGTTCCCCCTTTTAGGGGTCCAACCATATCAAGCTCCCAGACCGCGAACGGCCAGGTAATGGGTATAGTTTTGAGGGCGGTGGGCGGCATGTGGCTCTGATTAGCAAAGAGCTGACAACCAACGCATTTCTGGACTAAGTCCTGGGCATCTGCCCGGGCCGTCGGCCAATAAAATCTTGTACGGAATGCCTTTCTACAAGGGCCCGGGCTGCTGCGTGGTGTCCACCTAGTCCGGCATGAATTTCAGCCAGGAGGTTTCGCCCTTCCTCTTCGGAGATACACCTTTGAAGGACTCCGGTTGTACTTTTCTTATAAAGTTCTCCCTCATGGACCTTGTAGGCTTTCGATCGCCGAACTATGCAGTGGGCCTCGTTTTGGTCTTCGGGAAGTTCCTGCCTAAGCAAGTAGGCTAGGAATGGTTCTGTCCACGCGGTGATTACTATCATTATGGCGTGGGCTGAAGGTGTTATGTCGTCGGTTGAGTCACCGATTGGCGCGGTTTTTTCCGGTTTGTTACTGCCGGGCTCCTCTTCCCATAGTACGGATGGCTTGAAGAGCCATTCCAGGAAGATATTTGGAGGGACAGCGTCACGTTTCGCACCGATGCGTGCCAGTACGTCGGCCGCTTGGTTATTATCTCGGGCTATGTGATGGAATTCGAGTCCTTCAAACCGAGCTGACATTTTTAGGACAGCGTTGCGATATGCTGCCATTTTCGGATCCTTAGCGTCAAAGTCTCCGTTAATTTGGGATATTGCAAGGTTTGAATCCCCGCGCACCTCTAGGCGTTGAATGCCCATGGAGACTGCCATCCGGAGACCATGTAACAAGGCCTCGTATTCGGCTGCGTTGTTGGAGTCCGTGTACATTATTTGAAGTACGTACTGGACTGTGTCTCCGGTTGGGGATGTCAGTACGACACCAGCCCCCAGTCCGGCCAACATTTTAGAGCCGTCGAAATGCATAGTCCAATTGGAGTATGCGCCGTACTCTTTAGGGAGTTCGGCTTCGGTCCATTCGGCGACAAAGTCAGCCAAAACTTGTGACTTTATAGCTCGCCGAGGTTTGTAAGTTATATCGAATGGTAAGAGCTCAATGGCCCATTTTGCAATCCTGCCCGTTGCGTCGCGGTTATTTATAATGTCATTGAGTGGTACTTCAGAGGCCACTGTTATTGAACACTCTTGAAAGTAGTGTCGGAGCTTCCGAGACGCCATGAGCACTGCATATACTATTTTCTGATAGTGCAGGTAACGGGATTTGCAGGGGGTTAACACAGTGGATACATAATACACTGGTTTTTGAAGAGGGAATCTGTGCCCTTCTGTCTCTCGTTCGACGATGAGTACCGCGCTTACAACTTGATGTGTTGCTGCGATGTATAACAACATGGGTTCGCCCAGATTGGGCGCGGCCAAGACCGGATTGGTTGCCAATATGGCCTTTATTTCTTCGAGTCCGGCAGTGGCAGCATCCGTCCACTCGAAGTGTTCGGTGCGCCTGAGGAGGCGATAAAGGGGCACCGCCTTTTCTCCTAGACGGGAGATAAAGCGGCTTAGAGCTGCCATGCATCCTGTTAATTTTTGTATTTGTTTGAGGTCTTTTGGAATGTCCAACTGTGACAGAGCTCGGATTTTTGCTGGGTTTGCTTCGATTCCTCTACCGGATACAATGAAGCCCAGCAGCTTTCCGGCTGGTACGCCGAAAACACATTTTTTCGGGTTCAGCTTGATGTCGTATGCTCGGAGGTTGTCGAACGTGAGCCTCAAATCGTCTACTAGAGTTTCGACGTGTTTTGTTTTGACGACTACATCGTCTACGTATGCCTCGACTGTTTTTCCGATCTGGGTAGCCAGGCATGTTTGAATCATGCGCTGATATGTTGCCCTGGCGTTTTTAAGTCCGAAGGGCATCGTGTTGAAGCAGAATGGTCCGTACGGAGTGATGAATGCCGTTGCGGCTTGGTCTGCTTCTGCCATCTTGATTTGATGGTAACCAGAGTATGCATCGAGGAAGCACAATGAATCGTGCCCCGCAGTAGCATCGATAATTTGGTCGATGCGGGGGAGAGGGAAGGGATCCTTTGGGCAAGCCTTATTGAGGTCTTTAAAATCGACACAGAGGCGCCAGGATTTGTCCTTCTTTGGTACCATTACCAGATTTGCTAGCCAGTCCGGATGTTTGATATCTCCGATGAATCCGGCTTCCAATAGTTTAGCCTTATTGCGGATTGATACCGTACTGGTGTTGTTTGGGTGGTTTTCCGGGGCTAGAAGCTCCTCGCCACTTTTGGCCACCTGCCGTAATACCCAACATGCTCTAAGGCTATGTGTTGGGACGGCTCCTCCTGTACTATGCAGCTTACAGGGTCCATTGAGCCATCCCTCCAGTACAGTTCCGTGCCCTTTATTGGGTTTTTGCTTTTTCGTTTTTGCATCTGGGGCCTGAGTGTAAGGCCACCTTTTGTTGCGGATTGGGGTTGGGGCCGGATTATCCCAAAATTGGTTTTCGGATGCCCGGAAAATCTCCATCGCACAGTACTTTCGTACTATGGACGCCAGATCGGTGAAGCGTGTAATTTTACGACGATCGATGGCATTCAATATTCCCTTGTCCGTGCAATTATTGCGGAAGATTGAGATTGCATTTTCCTCTCGGCAGTCCTTTATTCTATCCATAACCAGGAGGAATCTGGCCCAGTAGTGATGTGCTGTTTCAGCGGGCTCTTGCCGTATGAGAGATAGATCGCATATCTCTGGGCGGGTGGGTGGACTAAAATCCAGATCCCTGCCCATCTTGGGGCCTAAAGGCCGAGAAGTCTCCGAATTCGGGAGCTTGGGTTGCTGGATATGACCCAGCGAGTCCGGAGCGATGCATGGTTTTAAATTCGATGCTCGATCGAAGTCCGTCCCTCCGCGTAAATCCGGCATGGAGGGTTCAGGAATCCGGACGTGAATAGTTTTCAATACCGGCGAAGAGTTGCCGTATTGCTCCTCCACCACTGCAACGTGGTGGGTGACCTGGGGAGAGTTAATCTCTCTCAGATGGGTTTTAAGCCCAATCTGGTTGTAGTCTGTAGCGACTCCCAGGGTGGCGATGCGATCCAAGAGCTCATTAACAGACGAGAGCTCTATTGGATCCAACTGTTGGGCAGCTTTCGAGCTGATGCGAAGATTGCTTCCGACGACTTGAGAAGTCATTGTCGAAGAGGCGGCTGGACAGGCGGTCATAAGAAAACCACCTAGCCGGATAGTTTGGCCGGCGGCCAAGGCCCCTTCGGCGAAAACACCGTCTTTAAAGACGGGTGGAGGCATCCTACCTATCTGTGACGACACAGAGGAACTCTCAATGAAAGCACCAATGTCGGTGTCAAAACCGGCGGATCTCGGGTAGGGGGTCCCGAACTGTGCGTCTAGGCGGATGGTAACAGGAGACGAGGGACACGATGTTTTTACCCAGGTTCGGGCCCTCTTGATGGAGGTAAAACCCTACGTCCTGCTTGATTAATATTGATGATATGGGTAGTACAATAGTGGATCTACCACGAGATCAAGGAGGCTAAACCCTAAAGCTAGCCTATGGTATGATTGTTGTAATGTATGTTGTGTCCTACGGACTAAAGCCCTCCGGTTTATATAGACACCGGAGAGGGCTAGGGTTACACAGAGTCGGTTACAATGGTAGGAGATCTACATATCCGTATCGCCAAGCTTGCCTTCCACGCCAAGGAAAGTCCCATCCGGACACGGGACGGAGTCTTCAATCTTGTATCTTCGTAGTCTTGGAGTCCGGCGGACGATGATAGTCCGGCTGTCCGGACACCCCCTAATCCAGGACTCCCTCACTGGGCCATGCACCAAGCAATATTTTTGGCGTTCACTCTCCTAATACTTGGAGTTTGAAATTTGGTTGACGCCGGTTGATACTCGAATGAATATAGGCACTTCTTGTCAACATCGATGCTTGTTTGAGTGAACTTTGGAGAACATAGCAGCAGCATAAGTACCCGTGCATCTGATCATTTTGTGCAGTTCTACTAAAATCACCCGATGTAATGATTTGCCTGCGAGTTCAGGCTCCAAATTACTCCTTTATGAAATCGGCAAACAGTAGCACAATACCAAATTACCAATACATATGACAGGCACAATAATCAGGATAAAGACCAGTACCAACCTGTGTGAGGTAGCATATCAATTACTATTTCCTATGACTGGAAGCCGAGATAAGCCAGGCGACTGGCAGCAAAGGAAGAAAGCAAGCGGAGATTAGTGACTGACGGGAAAGGACGGAAGCTGTCGAGGCAATGAAGCACCCAAAGTTTTTGTGTAGTTCCACCAAAGATTTCCCTGTTGGCACATATATTGAGAGAGTGTGATTACTGTAATAGTGGGACTAGTTGATGAAACATACACTAACAAATAGAAGCACCATTATCTATAATACCTAAATAGTTCATCCCCACTATCCTATTTCTCTTGACATGCAAGCTATCCACATCATCAAACCACTACTACCAATTATATTGACATGTAGGCTTCCACGTCACTACATCATGTCAGCATTTTTTTATCTTCTTAAAATCGTTATGTTCATAGGCATGGTCTATCAACCAATTCTCTCATCCTGATTAATCACGTGTGGCCCCTTGCATTGTGTTGGCTCCACCTTTCCTCGGCTCCTCACCTCCGGGAAACGCACCAACGCAGCCGCACCAGATCCGGTGCCTTCTTGCTTTCCTTGCACTTCCCCTTCTTCTTTAATTACGAACCACTACGGACTTCCCAGCTTCGTATTCTTAGTAGTTCGTCTAATAGATCTTCCATCGGTGCACGATGACTCCTCCCGCACTCGCGAGTCCACTCCGAAACAGACGCCACTGGCTGCGCACAGCCACCGGTGGGTGCTTATTCCTTCCGCCTTCCGCCGCACGGCTCCTTCCGCATGCCGTCGCTCGGCCGATTCGAGATGCAGAGACGTGAAGGACCATGAACACAAGAGCGCAGATGGCCATGAAGAGCTTGAAGCAGCATCGTCGCAATCAGAATGGTGGCCGACACAAGTTCAACCTTAACAGATCTTGGACCATGGCCAAGATTGCTGCATCATATGCTGGTCCATCGCCGTGCCCGCTCGCGCCGGACCTGCATCTGGACGAGCTACATCCTGGATCTGAGGTTGGGCAACCTCGGCGGGTGGTTCCTGGTTCAGGTACTGCGCGTACCCCTCCTTCCACTCATAGAATCTGCACTTCCCCATTGGCGTGGTGAACAACAGTCAGGCGTTCCCCCGTTTGTACTTCCGTTGATCCGGCCGGCCTCTGCTTTCTTCTCCATCAACGCTGTCGTCCCAGCTTCTACCAACACAGGTTTTCCATTAGCACGCCATCAATCGTTGCCTTGCTGGTGAGGCCTCCTTTCTCTATGGGGTCGCGGTGAGCGGACACACAAGTACGCATGGACGTCTGAAGCACAGATCTATGGAGTGATGGTGAAGCGGGTCGATGTGCTAGATACAATCTGTCCATCTTCACTGGCCGTAGCACTCCTCCTGCCACGTTCATCAGATGATCTGTCCACAAACGCGGAATTGTCTCCAACAGTAGAGTCACCGACACCCCATATGTACTTCTGGTTATGTTTCCAAAAATGTCATTTCGTCTCCAACAATCAGTTCCCCCAATGTAATGCCCGTCAGACGATCTGTCCAGAAACGCTGATTCCTCGCCAACATACTGTAATTTTTGTTTTACATTTCCCATGTTTTCTTAGATCTATTCCTTTCTTTCATTGCAGGAAGCGGTCAACGTTTTTTCATCCACTATTGTTTGGAATATCGAAGAATACTGATTTTCTTTTGCAACAAACTACATGTTGCAGGATGTACTACTGGTTTCTCTTCTTGAAATTGGATGATAAATAATGCCTGAGCCAATCCTGTAGACCATGTTGATCAGCCATCCCAATTTCGTTCTCAGGAAGCCAATCTCTACAGATGCAGACGAGTTAAATTACCATGTATGTTCTCTTACATTTTCATCTAATGGCCTGATGCCATATGGAGCCAGAGCATAGAATTTATTTTCTTCTGTTTGATCATTGAATGCTTATGATAAGATTGGGTTGTTTGAAGACATGCATGTTTTTCTCTTGCAAATAGTTTGTACA
This sequence comes from Triticum dicoccoides, assembly GCF_002162155.2. Taxonomy (NCBI): domain Eukaryota; kingdom Viridiplantae; phylum Streptophyta; class Magnoliopsida; order Poales; family Poaceae; genus Triticum; species Triticum dicoccoides. The sequence continues at coordinate 214,508,302 of NC_041385.1, read as the reverse complement.
CATGCTTTATAATTGTATGAACGTACTAATGTGTACTAATTTTTTTTTGGGAAAAGAGGGATAATCTACTCAGCCACGAAAGAATTAATTACGACTGATATTTATATTACGAATTTCCATTTCTTGCAGAATTTCTAATTTTAGCTATTGAATGAGATGCATATGCCTGAGCCTGCCCTCCGAGTTGGCCTCCGGCGTTTTGCATAGCTCAACAGAATCCACCTCTAGGAAGGTGGCGAATTGGGGATGGTATTTCTTTCGTGGATTATGTCCTATGGGCTAGCTGGAGCTAGCTAATACTGGGATTTCTCAAATTAATATCAGGGTGCAGGATCTGTTGTACGAGTCATGCAACCCAACCGAAGAAATAGATAATAACTATATTCAATTGTGAGTGAGAGTTTCTTCCTAAGTTTTGCGAAAATGTAAATATTTAACTGGTGTTGGTCTTAGTTATGTTCTTGGCCAATGCAATATTTAACAGTCCCCATTTAGAGAACTATTCTATTTTACATTACAAAATAATTGTGTTTCGTGGACAAGCATGGATGCAGTCTGGCATCCTGTAGGTTCGACAACATTTTTACTTTGTCAAGTTTCCTAAGAATTTTAGTGACTCACTTTAATTAACAGTTTTTAATCCCCATAGAGGTCTATGTCTGCTAGCATATTAACTTTAAAATTGCTATGTGACAGACCTTAATTAACCTTTTTTTTATCTCAATATATGTCTATGTCTGCTAGCATATTAAACTGAAAACTGCTATATATTTGCATTATTATTCGTTGGCACAATCTTTTGTAGATGAATTTAGAGAAAAAGTTAACTCCTTGCTTAACTGGTGTTGGTCTTAGTTAAGTTCTTGACCAATGTAATATTTAACAGTCCCCATTAAGAGAGCTATTCTATTTTACATTACAAAACAATTGTGTTTCATGGACAAGCATGAATGCAGTCTGGCATCCAGTAGGTGCGACCACATTTTTACTTTGTCAAGTTTCTCAAGAATTTTAGTTACTCGCTTTAATTAACATGGATGCATGGGGATTGTGTATTCATGAAAATAGTAAGTTTCCCATAGCCTTTTGAAGGGAAATATGCTAGAATACATCTTTCCTAGTTTAGGTTTTATAAATGGCACTATCCCCCCACCACCCTTTTTATCCTGTAACATACATCTATAAAGCGCAAGATCAGACAATAAAGTTGTACTCTTAGATAATCAAGCTAACCTAGGTAATAAGCATTGGTAGTCCAATAGGATTGAGCATTGACATATACAAAATCTATTGTACTACCAGTGGATAAAATACTCTTTATTATCAGTTCTTTTCTTAAAATTTTCCATGCTAATTTAGCACTGTATTTTACTCTCTTCGTCCCAAAATAAGTGCCTCAAATTTAGTACAAAGTTGTAAATAATGTTAAGACACTTATTTTGGCACACATGGAGTATTTTACTATAAAACCCTCAATGTCAGCTAAGAGTCCCGCAGCAACGCGCGGGGTATCATCTAGTTATCTTAATGGGTGAAGTTAGCAACATAGTAGTCTTGCTTAAAGAGAGGTATTAGTTTATTTAATCAGTGCCAATTAAATCAACTCAACACTTAAAGCATTGCCATTTATCATAGGTTGCAAAATTTAAAAGTGCAAAGATAAAGGAGTTTCTCATGACAGTAGCATGATACAAATAGAGATAGCAAACTAATATGGATGAAGGCCTTAGGCCCGTACCAACCTGAGAAAAAAAACTTATTCATGTAGTTCCATAAGAGATGATAAAGCACTCACTGGAATCACACAATAGTATATATTTTTGTGCACTTCAAATGTATGGTTGAAATCACTCTTGTTTACCAGTGTTGAGATGATATCGAAAGATTATCAAGAACTTCCAGCAGAGTTAAAGCACTTGCTGGGATACAGTTCATTGTATTGTCTTGTGTAGTTCCACTAAAATGTATGATTGGCACAACATGATCCCTATTTGCACAAGTAGGAACAAGGTGAAACCTTCATTAGCTTAGTGAGAAGGATAGGAAGACATTAGCATATTACTCAAACAGTAGCATCAAATTCATGATGGATAATACGCAAAACATTGCCTCATTGAACCAATGGCAATAAATTGACATGCAAAACAATAGCACTATTATGTCATGACACTAATAATATTCCCTCCCTGCTCCACCATATGATTCACCTCCATAGACAAACATTCACACGTACATGATTCAGCATAGGGTCCTACTAAAGATTTGTTTAACTCCAACAGGAAAATTAGGCAGTAATAAATTAGTGGTACTTAAGTACTCCTAATTAATTAAGTGAGAGAGCAGAAGTGGAAGGGCTCCTTGGAGAATCGTCTCACATGTAAGGTAGTCGTTGCCGGAGCCCTTGAATAGCCTCGACCGAGGCCTCTGGCTTCAGCACGATTGCCTTGGCACTATTTATTCTTCTTCTTCCCTTCATGCCTCTATTTCTCTTTCTCCTCACCAGTTGGTGAAACCAAGTACATGATTGGCCTTCTAATTCAGTATTGGTTTTATCAGTGAGGGAGTACAAGTGTACTAGCAAAAAACAACATTTTTTTCTCATGGCAGTCGGAAAATAGAGATGAACACATGCATTAAATATCATTCTTACCTAAAGGAAGGTTATGGCGCCAATATGGATGATGAGGATTGGAACACAGATCTCCCTTTATGCAGTTCCACCAAAATGAACCAACTGTTCCATCTGACATTCCAGTTAAACAACACAAAAGTCACTTCTTTTAATAAGAGTTTTGTGCTGTGCACCAAAAGGTCACAACAACAACCAGGTGAATTGGATATCCCTGTTTGCACAAAAAGGCACAGAGGAAATAGTCAGATTCTCCAACAATTACAAGCAAAAACATTTGTCTAAACTTGTGAGAGTCTCAAACAATTACAGGCAAAAACAGTGGCATGGCTTCATTTTTACCAGGGACGTTATATTAAGAATAGCTAAGGCTGCGTTCGGTTCACAGGTTTGGTGCAGGATTTTCGTAGAAATACAATTCCTATGGTATTCTTTCCCTTCCAACCGTTCGGAACACGGGAAAGGTGAATAGTGTTTCATAGGAAAGCTGGTCTGGTAGTACTGATTCCATCGGATTAGAAACATCCACGCGCTGCTCATTTTTTGGGCGGAAGCCCGAGGCAGGCGCTTACTGCCATGCGTTAGACAGGTTGCTCTGTTGTGTTTGCCGGAATAAAAAAAATCAACCTATGTGTGGTACGTGAGGTGAGGACAAGAGTAGTCACTGTGCAGCTGAATAAACAAATAGCATCTCATACTGCCAAGCATGCTACTCTAAAAAAACAAATCTGTACATTTTGTAGTCCATCTGAACACATTCTCTTGAGAGTTTCCTCCGGTTCGCTGTTCCATAGTTTTATACCTACATTCCTTTCCTATTCCTCTATTTTTCATCAATACCTATGTTTTCTGCCCCTTTATTCCGACCGGGGCCTAAATATTTGGTATAAGGGCATGGGACAGTGGGTGCACCAGCAGTACAACACAATGTACGTAAACAGGGGCATAAAGTGGTGATTCATAGTTTGTTGCCCCGAGAAACAAACATCCAAGAAACATATCTGCGTTGGTCCCATTTTTGTTCACTCTAGCCACCTACTCCTATGTGTGGATAGAAAATCTAGTCCTGGTCATACCACTGTGTACAATGTTACCCCTATATTTCCCTTTTCGACCAAGAGACTGGTTGGATGACCAGGATGTACTACTTTCATCCCCTTTCCTTCCTGTTTGTACCAAGTCCGATGTACATACTAAATTCCCCCACCCCCACTTTATTTCAATGACAAGTATTTTCGGACGGAGGGAGTACAAGATTCGACTCCATGAAGTAGCTTTAGCTCTAACAATAGAAGAAAAAAAAGGTGACGTTGGACCATCCGATCGAGAGGCGCTGAGAGGTAGAAAATGATGCACATGCAATGATGTAGCGAGCTGGGGAAGTAGAGCTAACGCGGTTTCGAACGAAGATATACTTGAAGGTCGTCGAGATGTGGATAGGTGGGCGGCGGGAGGCCGGATCCGCCCACAGGCAACGACGAAGGGATCGGAGGACCTCCCGCGCCGGTGCTCAGCCAGAGATAACGGTGCGGCCGGCAGTGGGTCTCCTCCCTCGCTGTCAACGACGGCCTAAACGCTGCCCCTCCTCCCCTTCACTAGCGGAGGGGGATACGTCTGGATCTGTAACCAGCGGTGAGGATAGAAAGCCAATGTTTTTTGAAGGGAGAAAGACAGTGTTACTACCCCTATCTTGTTTAGATCTGGAGAGGATGAGAGTGTGTGAATAGGGCAGCCCTAGCAAGCAAGCGTGGAGGCTCCGGCCTATATATAAGTAGTGGGATAGTTTTCCTTTTTTACTCCATCAAAACAATCGTTTAAAATTGCGTACTACTACATGCCAGGTCGTGGTTTTTTCAGTTGTTGATTGTTTTTTGAGATAGCTACCCGCTTGTTCCCAGTGGTGTTACGGTGTGCCAGATCGCACTACAAGTCCCTCCACTAAATGAACAACCACCCCCTCATAAAAATTGTGAACAAGCCCACGGCTAAAACTAGCGGAAACGTGGGTTGCCCCAACATGCATTATTATTTATATTTTCTACTCCCTCCGTTCCTAAATATAAGTCTTTTTTATTAGCCACACCTAAGTCAAGAATTTTTTTATTAGTAGTGAACCCCATGTGTCATAGACACAAAAATTGTGGCAAGATTTCCTTAGGCAAGCCAAAGTGTGTCTAACAATTTGAGCAACTCAGGTTAGGCAAGTGTGGCAAGTGTGGGAAAAATAATGTGGCAACATAAGAAAAAAATAGTCACAATCCAAATAGCCCTATGATTTTTTGTGACATGCATGAAAATTTGGTTAGTTAAATTTATAGTCAAAATTTGGCAAGGTGCATCAAATCAACACATGCAAGTATCAAAAGGAAAGTCACGGCATGCATGCATGCGTTGTACTCCCTCCGTTTCCAAATATAAGTCTTTTTAGAGATTGCAACAAGTGACTACTCCCTCCGTTCTTAAATGTAAGTCTTTTTAGGGATTCCACTACAAACTACATACAGATGTATATAGACATATTTTAGAGTGTCGATTCACTCATTTTGTTTCGTATGTAGTTCATAGTGAAATCTCTAAAAAGACTTATATTTTGGAACAGAGGGAGTACATACGAAGCAGAATATGTCTACTCCGACATACGAAGTAGCCGATTTGAAATGTGTAAAAAGACTTTTATCGAGTGCAGTGCTTTGATGTGTCGCGTCAACTCGTACAAGACCGAGAAATTTGATTACTACGACACCCTCTCCCACGCGGACTGAGCTCCGGTGCCTTAACTACACCTGCCTTTGGCTGCATGATAGGTGGGCCAACCAACTATTGGGCCCACCTATCATGGACGCAAAGGCAGGAGCAGTAAGTAGAAGCTTTCGCTACACGCTATCCCTCCCGCACGAGGTGGACGAACATGCAGCAGTGGATTCGATATTCTAGAAGTAGGAGTAACATCATTGTTCGTCTTCTCGAAGAGGCGAAGAGCCAAGCGCAAACCGAACGTGGCAGTTGCGAACGCTCGCGTGGTGCGGTTCCTTGGAGTACTAGCCAGGCTCTTGCATGAGACAAAGTTGCTATTGTTTAACAATTAAACTCCATTATCCATTGGTTGATACTCATTCTGCATAATCCACACGCTTAGCACCGTTTCCTCCTTGGGACACCAATGTTTATTTGCTAATTAATAGCATTCCATGCAATGAACTAGCCATTGCAAGTCATTAAAAGCATGCACACCTGTCATCTCTTATTGGTTGATACATATGTCAAGAAACAAGAAACAAGGTAGAAGCTAATGCACCGCGCCTAAGTGTTTTTGGACTATTTGGTTTTCGTAAGATGACTTACACACCTAGTCGGAGGGAGTAGTATAGACCTGTAAACCGGAAAGGAGTATTTGCCTTTCTAGAGATTTCAACAAGTGACTAGACTTCGGCTCCAAAGAAAAAACAAGTGACTAGACTACACCATGTGCAGTACCCCCTCCCTTCCGGTTTATAGGGCTCAAATCTCAAATCTCATGAACCAAGGCATTTTGCGATTGGAGGAATGTATCTCGTACTATACAAAACTACCCTAATTAAACTCATGCATTAATTACGTAATTCTCTCATTTTCCTCTCTGCCTTGGTCGCGGTGCACAATATTGAGAGAGTGCTTGGATACGTTTTAGTCTCATGACTAAAAGTAGTGGGACTAAAACTTGTTAGCCTCATCCATGCTTGGATCCAAATACTAAAGAGACTAAAAAATCAAGTTAATGACATTTCAAAGCATCCGGGCCCGCGTGCCATCCACCAAATCACAGTGAGGTGCTACAGTCGAGACTCACCTGTCACCCGGGTGTGGCCGTCATGACCCGTCATATCACAAAACCCACACCTCTACCAGCAGTGGTAAGGTGGCCTCCAAGTTGGACTGGATGAAGCAACCATCATTTCATTGGAACGCTCGCTCAAGCCCTTTATCCCCTTTCTTGAAGAAAACCTCACTCCAAGCTACTCACTTCTGCCATTTTTCTTCTCTAGTGACGAAAGAAAGGTGGGTGAATCAGTTATGCTGCTATATTTTCATTCCAATAATGTTCTTTTTGTGAAGCACCGACCGATTCTCACATCCTATTCTTTTCTCGTTTACATTGCGATTGTGGTTTCTTTTCGATTGCTTTTTGTTTGTCAGTTCATTAATGGATCCTGGAGCACTAGGCAAAGAGTTGCTGGCGGACAACCCACTGAAGACAGCGATCTCCAGGAAGCGAGCACCGACCAATGAGTTGACCATGTTGGCGGGCCAACCCATGGAGACGAAGAACTCCAAGAAACAAGCACTAGCCAAAGAGTTGAGGACGTTGGTGGACGAACTCCTCAAAGAAAGTTGGAAGAACAGCAAGGGCCCCGCCATGCCTACCCCAGGAACTCTGATTGCCACCTATGTGAGGCTCAAGACCGAGTTTGAGGAGATAGTCGCCGTTGATAAGCAGTATTCCCCTGGCAAGGTGATGGCCCCCATCAAGGACGAGGAGATGGCCCCCGGAGGGATGAGATCCCCCGGTGAGCTGCACAAGGTAAAAAATAATGGCTTATTACCATAGTTGTGGTTTTTGATTATTTGCAATGTGCTTGCTTTTTGATTATTTGCAATGTGCTTGCTAATATGTTAGGGTTGTGCACGTGCCGGTGGTTGTCCTTGATGATTCCGATGTCGTGGCCCGTCCTATTGGCATCACCCCGGAGATCGATTCCGATGCCGCTGTCCATCCTGTGGAAATCGCCCCAGAGATCAATTCCGATGTCGCGGTCAGTCTTGTGGACATCGCCCCAGAAATCGATTCCCATGCCGCTGTCCGTGCTGTGGTCATTGCCCGAGAGATCGATGACGAGAAATAGTTGGTCGCGCTAATCCTTCAGGGTAGTTTGCATTGCCCTTTGTTTAATTACCAGAACGATGCATGTTATCAAACCATCTTAGGGCTAGTGCACTGTCTTGTGTGGGCGGATCTTGCTACTTTTATTTGATAGTGAATCATGCGAACCCTCTCCGAGTTATGGAAACAGATGTATCCTCACCAGCTTTTGATGTAATATATGGCATGCTTAGATGTAATTTTGAACTATTTATAATATCAGCAGGGCTTGTTTGATGATTCTTGGTGTTAGTAGGCTAGCTACTGTGCCAGCTATAGTACTTGCAAAACACTCACCAAAGAGCAACATTGGGGCTGATGAGCTCGTGGTACGCTTATACTTATCCCTCGTCGATCGACCAATAGCCCTAGCTCCTAAAATTGTAGGCTTAGCGATCGATCAGACAATATTCGACATACATTCAGGCCTCATTTGATTCATAGGGTAGGAAAATCATAGCAAAAGTACAGAGAACGTGCAACACGAAATCATAGTAGTGCAGAGACGTACTCCCTCCGTTCCAAAATAGATGACCTAGGCGGGCTAGTTTGGCCTAGTGGGTTTCAGTGATATGACGTGGTACAGTGCTGTCCAGTCTTCGCGTGTGGTAGCAGTATTGCGGGTACAGTAAGTTTTCTTGAAGAAGCGGAATTCAACGAAGTCATGATGGTTCCTTCATCCGAACAACTTACAGTGGGAAAGGTTGGGCCTGTGATACGACTGGGGTAGACCAGGATAATTTTGTGCATGGCAGGTGGACTAGGATGGTCGACGTCTCAAATGTCGGCGAATGAAAGTATTCTTTCCTATATAGAGGACGAGCAACGAGTATTCATTGTTTATTTTTGATGAAAGCTATTGTCTCCACTGTTACTCCTTGACTTTGTCAATGCCTCTCTCTCCTCCACATAAGAGGGGACTACTTGCTATGCATGCAACGGGCAGCTGGCGTCTTGAGGCGCCAGGGCGGTGAGAGCGGGCTCCGGAAGTGGTCCGGACTCCAGCATGGACTACCTCACATTATCACCATATATTTCTTGGAGTCCGTGCATGGCAGGCGGGCGATCTCTTCTCCCTCCCCCGTTTCTCTCTTCTCAGCCGACGCCCACCGAGCGATTAGATTTCGGCTATTGACGGTTTATTCAATTACGGTCCCACATGTCAGTGAAATCGCAAGACAACGCGTGTCCCCTCTGGTGAGCGGCGTGCGTGCCGAACTGTTGGGGTTGCGACGCGTACGAGTCGTAAGTGTGCCGCCTTTTCCTTTAGAACTTGTGAAGCATAACATTTTCACGCAATCGATCGATAGAAATCCAGAACAAAATGACGAGGGCGGTGCTTTCCCGCTCGTTAGGCGGGCTAGCTCGAGTGATATGACGTGCTACAGTGCCGTCCACTTGCTCAATTTTTATGTAAGCAAGAGTTTACACTCTTACGCGGGAGGAGTGCAAAACACCACGGATCTGATTTTGATCGAGGGATAACTGTTCCCTGCCAAATAATGGAGGATTGTTAGCGATTATAGCATGATAGTTAGGGCATCTCCAGCGCTGGCCCACAAATTTACACCGGCATCTGTCCGAGGACACTGATGGATGCCATCCGATGCTGCCCGCATACCTTTCGACAACTATATGAACTAACCGAACGAAATTCGTGCAAACAAAGCAAATTTCAAATTAACCGGCTCAAATTCATTACATTTCGAAAACTTTTCCTACAAACTGGACGAAATTCATTACATATTTCGCACAAATCGTACTAAACCTACTATAAACCTAATCTAAATGATCGCCGGCACCCGACCACCATGTCCGGCCATAAACCCGAGAAAGCTGGCCATTGCCTTTGCCTCCTCCTCATCCACCTCGATAACCTCCTCCTCCGGCAGGAGCACAAGGTTATGAAGATTTCCGCCTCCACCTCGCCGTCAAGCGGCTAATCGGCCACCAATGTTTACCCCACAAGGCTTGGCATCGACTGAGTGGAGTAGCGGTGGCCTTCCCGGGACCAGAGCGGCGGCGACCTACCCTGTACTACTCTTCCTCGCTGCCGTCTGTGCCCGTGCACGCGCGCCGGCTTCGTGGTCGTTGAGGGAGTCCTGGATTTGGGGATATCCGGACAGCCGAACTGTGTACAACGTCCGGACTATTGAAGCGTGAAGATACAAGACTCAAGACTTCGGCCCGTGTCCATATGGGACTCTCCTTTGCGTGGAAGGCAAGCTTGGCAATCCGGATATAATATTTCCTTCCTTGTAACCGACTCCATGTAAACCCTAGCCCTCTCCGGTGTCTATATAAACCGGAGAGGTTGGTCCTTAGAAGGCCGATCACAATTACAATCATACCATCATAGGCTAGCTCTTAGGGTTTAGCCTCTACAATCTCGTGGTAGATCTACTCTTGTACTACCCATATCATTAATATTAATGAAGCAGGAAGTAGAGTTTTACCTCCATCGAGAGGGCCCGAACCTGGGTAAACATCTGTGTCCCTTACTTCCTGTTACCATCAGCCTTGACGCACAGAACGGGACCCCCTACCCGAGATCCGCCGGTTTTGACACCGATATTGGTGCTTTCATTGAGAGTTCCTCTATGACGTCGCCACAAGCCTTTATGGCTCCTTCAATCTGGAGCAGATCTTCGTGTTCGGCGGCTTCACACTGCGGACCGATTCGCTTGGCCATCTAGAGTAGATCGCGCTAGGAGTGCCGAATAGCCATGATGAGCACGGCTTAGACCTGCTATCAGACGATGCGCGGGATATCACCCCGGCAGAAGCCTCGGATCTAAATCCGGGGCAGGTTGCGTTGCCTAAGGACGGAGGGATGGACCCCGCCTCGCACGCCGTACTCTCATCGGCGATGGAGCCGAACACAGGCCCCACTTCTGGGAAAGCCTGTGACTCCGGACCACCGGATTCGTATCCGGTCACAGGTTCAAGTTCGCGCGTCTCCGAGCCAGTCGAGCCAGGCTGGGCTTCGGTAGCGGAATTCACCATCGCGGATATCTTCCAGCACTCCCCCTTTGGCGACATGCTGAACTCGTTAAAAACTCTCTCTTTGACAGAAAACTCCGGGCCGAACTATGTCCGGCTCGAGAGGGAAGCAGGCGACGAAGAAATTCGTTACCCACCCACCACCCACTACATAGCCACGATTGATGATTTAACCAACGTGCTTGACTTCGACTCCAAAGGCATCGACGGTAGGGACGACGATGGAGGAGAAGATTCAGAATCTATGGGGTACCGGACTTCCACCTCGTCACATGACATATACATGGTGGATACGCCCAAGGAGGACGACGGTGACAATTCGGAAGATAAAACCCCCGGGCAAAAGCCAAAGCGACGGTGAAGACGCCGTTCCAAGTCTAGCAACAGTAAAAATAAGAGCAAGAGCGCTAGAAGGATCGATACTCCGGTCAACCCCGAAGGCAAAAACGACCATACGGAACCAGCGATGGAGCAGGACGAACCAGGTCACGCCGGACACAGTTGAGAGTAGACGCCCGAAGACAATGATCCAGAGGGACGAGTTCGTCAAACCGCCCCAGGACAAGAAGACAGTCCGGACTTGTCAGGACCCCGACTCGATGTCACATCGATCTAGCCTGTAGCACCTCATATCACTTTGCGGCCTCACGCACGGTATCCCCACGGGTGTCGCCTTACCTTTGCCCGGGACCGTTTGCGCCTTTTGGCTCACATATATGATAGTGTCGCTAGCATCCATATGATAAGGAGCCCGGGCTGACATGACTAGTCGTAAACCCAAAGTGGCACAGACTTACAGGGACAGGCATCCATGACCCAGCATCGAACGTGTCGGTCATCAGCGAGTGAATCCAGGCTGTAGCACTGGGCTAGCAGGACTCCGGTGAACCGGGCTGTAGTGGGCTAACAGGACTCCGGTATTCATCGCGTGACATTTCCCCGAAGGGACAGACACAGGAACGAAGAAGGACACATGCCGGCCAGCCTAAGTGTTCCGGAGCAGTAGCAAGCTACCATGGCTCAGTGGAAACACTAGGAGACATTTCCCGGTAAGAGAGGCTACTAAAGATAAACAACTAGATGGTCAGATCCCACACATACCAAGCATTTCAATAACATACACACAATATGCTCGATATGTGCAAATACAACATGGCATCACAACATGACTCTACAAATCAAGTATTTATTCATTAGGCTCCGAGGAGCGAGATATTACAAACATGGGTCTCATGACCCAACATTCAGAGCATACAAATCAAGCACAAGCGGAAGCTATCATGTCTGAGTACAGACATCTATAAATGAAAAAGGCTGAGAAGCCTGACTATCTACCAAATCCTGCCGAGGCACAAGATCGTAGCTGAGGTAACAAGCTAAACGTCGAAGACCACGCGGAAATACTAGTGAGACTGAAGTCTCTCTGCAAAAACATAAAATAGGCAAACGTGAGTACAAATGTACCCAGCAAGACTTACATCAGAACTATCTACGTATGCATCATTATCAACAAAGGGGATGGTGGGGTTTAACTGCAGCAAGCCAGCTTTGACTCGGTGGCTATCCTGAACTACAACTGCAAGTAACTCTTTTGAGGTGGCGCACACGAGTCCACATATTCACCATATCAATACACCACTATGGATCCGCTCTCGTCTCCCTACGAGAACGCCATCCATAGCACTCACGCTTATCTTGCGCATTTTAAAGTATCCACTTTCACTTGTCTATGAACTGATATAAGCAACCCAGAAGTCCTTTACCGCGGACACGGCTATTCGAATAGATGATATTAACCCTGCAGGGGTGTACTTCTTCATACATGTTTCCACCACTTAGCGTCTGCACACGACATGTGCTCGGCAGACTTCAAGCGAAAGCCGACGTGGGTGTAGACCACGACCTACCTAAACACTCAAGTCTCTAGTCCAGGTTTATCGCCTATTCGGGTTCCATCCATGAGGAGATCCGGCCGGAGTTTCGCTCACAGCCCCAAACGATGTGAACAGGGTTCCGTGACACCAAACGGGCGCCCGGTGTACCCGGCCACGTGCCTACCGCATCACAGCCCACCCCTACGGTCAGCGCTGTCCATGGCCTCCAGCATACTACAAACACCAGAAACTACTTGCAACTCCTGGACAGAGGACAAGGGTGATTAAGAAGTCGAGCGGGGTCATATTTCAGGGCCCAATGTATGGTAGTAGCTGAATCATGGATCACAAACACAGAACTCAGTTCCTGAGGACGGCTTCAATGAGACAACCCACCATGTACTCCTACATGGCCTCTCACCGACACCTTTTACCAAATCGTGTTCACACACTTAGCTCACACACAGTAGGACATGTTCACACGCCTCTGATTCATCCCCGATGAATCAGACCTGACTCAACTCTAAGCAGTAGCAGGCATGACAAACAAGCATGAATGAGTAGGCACAACAGGGCTCAAACAATTCCTACTCATACTAGTGGGTTTCATCTATTTACTGTGGAATGACAGGTCATGCAAAGGATAAAGGGGTTCAGCTACCGCAGCAAGTAACAGATGAATCGGTGTTGTCCTAATGCAGTAAAAGAGAGCAGGAGCGAGAGAGTGGGATTTTATCGGAATGAACAAGGGGGTTTTGCTTGCCTGGCACTTCTGAAGATAACATTGAGTCTTCATCAGTGTCAACGATCACATCATCGGTATCACGTCTATCGAGAGGGGACAAATACCGGCAATACAGAAAGGAACACAATCAATGCAATGCACAATATGTTGCATGCTCATGACATGGCAAAATGAATGTGTGTTGGGCTAATGCAACTAAAACCAGATTAAATGGAGTTGGTTTGAATCCAAGATTCAAATTCAAACTCCATATGTGGATATTTAAATGCCCTTTATATGATTTGTGCTAAACAGCAGCTATAAGTTGTTCTAACATGCATGAAAATGGTACAGATGGATTCCTTGAATTTTTCTGATAATTTTTCATATATAAATTATTTAATTTGGAGTTACGGTTAATTTTCTATGAATTTTAGAAGTTTTAGGCATTTTCTGAATTTTCTGAATAATAATAAATCCAGAAAAGAATTACTACATCAGCATGACTTCACAGTGACGTCAGCAAGTCAACGGCGTTGTCCAGGTCAAATCTGACCTGTGGGTCCCATATGTCAGTGTCATAGGAGTTAATCCCGGTCAAACCCAGCGCTGACTGGGGTTTGACCAGGGGTGGGGCCTACTGTCAGTGGGTCAGTGGCTTAACTAAAAGTAGTTATTAACTTAACCAAAGTTAGCAGGGCCGGGCCCACCTGTCATGGACCTAGGGGAGGTCAAACCCCTGGTCAGCCGAGGCTAACATGCCGGCGGCTCGTCGCCGGTGAAGCCCGAGACGGCGGAGGGGGTCGGAATTCCTCCTCCGGCGACCAAATGGCCGGCGGAGGGCAGCTACGCGTAGCTGGGAGTCGTCCGCATCCATTTGTGCAAACGGCAGGGGCTGAGGTGGCTCGAGCTCACCGGAACGGGGTCCGCGGCGGCGACCGGAGTTCGGGCCAGCGCGGGCACGGGGCTACGCTTAGCGAGCGAGCGAGCTGAGAGGCTGGGCGGGCTCCTGGGAGATCCACGAGCTCGAGGTCGTGCTCGGACGCGAGTTTGGTGACCTGCAACGACGGCGGCGACATCGCCGGCGGAGCCGAGCTCGCGGCTCCGGTGGAATCGAAGCTACAGGGCGAAATCGAAGGGGGAAAGAGGGAGGGGAGACGTGGGGGCTCACAGCGGTGCCGTAGGGGTGGTTAGCCGGCTCGGGGACGCGACGATGGTGGTGAATTGACGATGAAGATCCTCGGCGGCCGGCGATGGAAACGGCGATGGTGGCGGCGTTGCAGCAGGTCCGGGAGGTCCGTAGCTCAACGAGGAGGTGTAGGGGGTTGTGGCGGAGCTCGGAAGCGCGTCGGAGAGGAGAGGGGGTGGCTGTGGTCGCGGCAACGGCGAACGGCGGCGATGGGCGTGTTCGGTGGCGAGAGAGAGGGGTCCAGGGGAGAGGATGAGGGCGAGGGAGAGCGAGAGGGGCCCGGGGGGGTGCGTGGCGATGCCAGGAGAGTCCAGGGCGAAGCGGCAAGCAGGAGGTGGCCGTCGGTGGCCGTGCGCGTGCTGGCGCGCCATGGGCACACGCCCTCCTGCCCACTGGCAGGAGGTTGAAGACAGTAGGAGTGAGGAGGAGGTGGGCTGGGCCTAGCTGGGCCGGTTCCAGTGGCCTGCACAGGTAAGCTTTGCTCTTTTTATTATTTACTGTTTTCTCTGATACCAACGCTGTCAGGACCCCGACTCGATGTCACATCAATCTAGCCGGTAACACCTCATATCACTTTGCGGCCTCACGCACGGTATCCCCACGGGTGTCGCCTTACCTTTGCCCGGGACCGTTTGCGCCTTTTGACTCACGTATATGATAGTGTCGCTAGCATCCATATGATAAAGAGCCCGGGCTGACATGACTAGTCGTAAACCCAAAGTGGCACAGACTTACAGGGACAGGCATCCATGACCCAGCTTCGAACGTGTCGGTCATCAGCAAGTGGGTCCGGGCTGTAGCACTGGGCTAGCAGGACTCCGGTAAACCGGGCTGTAGCGGGCTAACAGGACTCCGGTACTCAAAGCGTGACATTTCCCCGAAGGGACAGACACAGGAACGAAGAAGGACACATGCCGGCCAGCCTAAGTGTTCCGGAGCAGTAGCAAGCTACCATGGCTCAGTGAAACACTAGGAGACATTTCCCGGTAAGAGAGGCTACTAAAGATAAACAACTAGATGGTCAGATCCCACACATACCAGGCATTTCAATAACATACACACAATATGCTCGATATGTGCAATACAACATGGCATCACAAAATGACTCTACGACTCAAGTAATTTATTCAATAGGCTCCGAGGAGCGAGATATTACAAACATAGGTCTCATGACCCAACATTCAGAGTATACAAGTCAAAGCACAAGCGGAAACTATCATGTCTGAGTACAGACCACTATAAATGAAAAAGGCTGAGAAGCCTGACTATCTGCCAGATACTGCCGAGGGCACAAGATCGTAGCTGAGGTAACAAGCTAAACGTCGAAGTCCACGCGAAACTACTAGCGAGACCGAAGTCTCTCTGCAAAAACATAAATAGGCAAACGTGAGTACAAATGTACCCAGCAAGACTTACATCAGAACTATCTACATATGCATCATTATCAACAAAGGGGATGGTGGGGTTTAACTGCAGCAAGCCAGCTTTGACTCGGTGGCTATCCTGAACTACGACTGCGAGTAACTCTTTTGAGGTGGCGCACACGAGTCCACATATTCACCATATCAATACACCACTATGGATCCGCTCCCGTCTCCCTACGAGAACGCCATTCCTAGCACTCACGCTTATCTTGCGTATTTTAGAGTATCCACTTTCACTTGTCTATGAACTGATATAAGCAACCCAGAGGTCCTTTTCCGTGGACACGGCTATTCGAATAGATTAGGTTAACCCTGCAGGGGTGTACTTCTTCACACACGCTCTCACCACTTACCGCCGTTTACACGACATGTACTCGGCAACCTTCAAGCGGAAGCCCAACGTGGGTGTCGGCCACGGCCTGCCTAAACACTCAAGTCTCTAGTCCAGGTTTATCGCCTATTCGGGTTCCATCCATGAGGAGATCCGGCCGGAGTTTCGCTCACAGCCCCAAACGATGTGTACAGGGTTCCGTGACACCAAACGGGTGCCCGGTTTACCCGGCCACGTGCCTACCGCATCACAGCCCACCCCTACGGTCAGCGCTATCCACGGCCTCCAGCATACTACAAACACCAAAAACTACTTGCAACTCCTGGACAGAGGACAAGGGTGATTAAGAAGCCGAGAGGGTCCATTGGTTTCGGGCCCAATGCGTGGTAGTAGCTGAATCATGGATCACAAACACAGAAGTCAGTTCCTGAGGACGGCTGCAATGAGACAACCCACCATGTACTCCTACATGGCCTCTCACCGCTACCTTTACCAAATCGTGTTCACACACTTAGCTCACACACAGTAGGACATGTTCACACACCTCTGATTCATCCCCGATGAATCAGACCTGACTCAACTCTAAGCAGTAGCAGGCATGACAAACAAACATGAATGAGTAGGCACAACAGGGCTCAAACAACTCCTACTCATGCTAGTGGGTTTCATCTATTTACTGTGGAATGACAGGTCATGCAAAGGATAAAAGGGTTCAGCTACCGCAGCAAGTAACAGATGAATCGATGTTGTCCTAATGCAGTAAAAGAGAGCAGGAGCGAGAGAGTGGGATCTTATCGGAATGAACAAGGGGGTTTTGCTTGCCTGGCACTTCTGAAGATAACATTGAGTCTTCATCAGTGTCAACGATCACATCATCGGTACACGTCTATCGAGAGGGGACAATTACCGGCAAATACAGAAAAACACGATCAGTGCAATGCACAATATGATGCATGATCATGACATGGCAAAATGAATGTGTTTTGGGCTAATGCAACTAAAACCAGATTAAATGAAGTTGGTTTGTATCCAAGATTCAAATTCAAACTCCATATGTGATTATTCAAATGCCATGTAATTGATTTGTGCTAAACAGCAGCTATAAGTTGTTCTAACATGCATGAAAATGGTACAGATGGATTCCTTGAATTTTTCTGATAATTTTTCATATATAATTTATTTAATTTGGAGTTACGGTTAATTTTCTATGATTTTTAGAAGTTTTAGGCATTTTCTGGAATTAATAAATCATTTAAGAATTATTTAAATTCCAGAAACATTTACTACGTCAGCAGTGCGTCACCGTGACGTCAGCAGGTCAACAGACGCTGCTGCTGGTCAAACCTGACGTGTGGGGGCCACACGTCAGTGACACAGGGCTGTTTCACTCACTGACAGGTGGGACCGGTCAATGTTGACTTGACTAAGTCAAAATCTGACACATGGGGTCCACAGATTAGCACTAATCTAAACAGAAAAATTAAACTAACCTAATTAGGCTCGGGGCCCACATGGCAGTGGCTCATAGGGTGATTAGCCCCTAACTAAGTGGCCACATCGGCCCGCCGGAGTTTGGCCGGCGGTGACCACAGAGCACGGCGGGGCACGCCGGACTTGCGCTAGGGGCATCGGATTCGCGCGCTGAGGGCACCGGGGCGTAGCCCGGGCTCTCCCGCATCTGATGGGGTAGGTGGGAGGCTGTGGGGACGCCGGGGCTCGTCGGAACGGAGCTCGCGGCGGCGCCGGAGTTCGGTGAGTGCGGGGTTGGCGCTGTGGTGCACGGGAGGGCGAGTTAGGATATGCGTTAGGCTCCTGGTGGCTTCCTGAGTGCGGTGACACGCTCCGAGACGAGCTCAAGCGGCTGTAGTGACGGCGGTGACGAGGTCAGCGGCGGCCGGAGTTCGGCCGCGGCGGAGCTATGGCCTAGAGCTTGCAAACGCGAGGGGAGAGAGAGGGGTTTTGTATGGAGGCTCACCGCGGAGCTGTAGGGAGGGTTAGTGGGCTCGGGGGCGGCCGGAGCGCAGCGAATCGACGGCGACGATCTCCGGTGGCCGAGGAGGGGAACGGCGACGTGGGCGGCGATGCAGGGTTTCCGGAGGGCCGTGGATCGGTGGGGAGGAAGAGAGGGTCGAGGCGGAGCTCGCAAGCACAGCGAGGGGTCGAGGGGGAGACGGCGGCCGCGGCGTTACGGTGGCGCGGCTGCGGCTGCGCTCGGCGAGTGAGAGAGAGAGGAAGCAGAGGAGAGATACAAGGGAGAGGGAGAGAGC
>NC_041385.1:214476781-214489565 GCF_002162155.2 Triticum dicoccoides | reverse complement strand
CTGGGCCGGCTACAGGTAAGTGGCCCAGGTAGGCTTCTATTCTTTTTATTTTTTTCTCTCTGTTTTGTTTTAATTCTGTTTTCTATTTTGCAGGTTTGTTTTGAATTTGGTTTTGAAACCAATTCAATTTATTTTGCTTCTGACAATATTTTTAGGAGCTAAAAAGAATTAAAACAATGCTCCACAAAAATATTTCAGAATTATTGGACCTATATTTATTTAACAGTAGATATAAGTCCAATTCAAATAGCTATTGATTTAATTCAAATACCCAAAATAAATGTTTCTGAGATACCGAAAATATTGGTTTGGATTTTACCTCTTGCCAATATTTCCAGAGGATAACAAGAACATTTTCTTGGACTTATTTGAAGCAATTTTTATCTTGATCATTTTTTTTAAAGGATTCTGAGGCTTTGAAAATTCCTCAATTCAAATTTCATTTGAATTAAAACATGACGCTCACATGAGGTCTAGCCTAATGCATAACAGGACCAGGGATGTGACAGGACTATAATGCATTCATCATCCCGGAAGAATGCGTGGAACGAGAATACCTCCACAGAAAGCTTATGACCACAGCTATAAGTCTGAAGAAGCAGAATCAATGTCTTAAAGCCGCACAGGAAACGCTCAACCTCAGATGGAACAAAGTGCTAGAAACTGAGGAAAGATATGGCGACGATCGCCATACAAACAGCTACCCAAAACGTAAGCTACTTCCATAATTCGACGACGAGGCCGTTCCACCAAAGAATAACATCCACAACCACAACAAAGCAGCTACAGACGCCGTGCACGACCTACGTGAGCACCTGGATAAGAAAGGTGGCACAGGTAGGTCCATCTACGGATCTAAAGGACACACCCCGGGGAGGGACTGTAGTCACCAAAACAATTACACCAACCAAATACCAGTTCGGAATAAACACCAAACACAACAACAGCCGATGGCATGCCACAGTACGTCTAGATAAAGAGGGCCTGCTCACCCCCTGTGCTTCACCGAAGAGGAACTGGACCACGAATTCCCACCGGGCTTTAAACCTGTGAACATAGAGGCATACGACGGAACAACAGATCTAGGGGTCTGGATTGAGGACTTTATCCTACATATACATATGGCTCGTGGGGATGATCTCCACGCCATCAAATACCTTCCCCTCAAATTAAAGGGGCCAGCTAGACACTGGTTGAAAAGCCTCCCCGAAAATTCGATTGGAAGTTGGGAGGAACTCGAGGACGCTTTCAGGGTGAATTTTCAAGGGACTTATGTCCGGCCTCCGGATGCTGACAATTTAAGTCACATAATCCAACAGCCCGAAGAGTCCGCCCGCAAGCATTGGAACATATTCCTCACTAAGAAGAATCAAATTGTCGATTGTCCGGATGCCGAAGCATTAGCAGCCTTCAAACACAGCATCCGTGACGAGTGGCTCGCTAGACACCTCGGCCAAGAAAAGCCAAGGACAATGTCATCCCTAACAAGCCTTATGACCCGCTTTTGCGCGGGCGAAGATAGCTGGCTAGCCCGTAAAGTCACCAGCGACCCCAGCACATCCGAAATAAGGGATTGCAACGGGAAGCCGCGGCGTCATAAAAACAAATGCCAAAACAAGGAAGAGAGCCCGGACAATACGACGGTTAATGCCGGATTCAGGGGCTCTCAACCTAATCAGCAAAATAAGCCATCTAAAGGTAGAAAAGAGGGACCGTCCGGTGTGAACAGAGTCCTAGACAGACTATGCCAAATTCATGGCACCCCTGACAAACCTGCGTACCACATGCATAGAGAGTGCTGGGTCTTCTAGCAGGCCGACAAATTAAATGCCGAACACAAGGGAAGGGAAACACCAAGCGAGGACGAGGACGAACCTCGCCAGTCGAATACTGGGGGACAGAAAAAATTCCCGCCAGAGGTTAAAACAGTGAACATGATCCATGCGACTCGTACACCCATGAGAATGCATGAACGCGCGCATAAAGACGCGCGCGATATAGAGTCCATTATTCCCACATCTAACTACTGGATGTCCTATCCGATCACTTTCAATCACTTGGATGGCCGGACTAGTATTCGGTGCGGCGGATCAAAGGCCTTGGTGCTTGACTCAATGATCGACGGATACCGTCTCTCCCGGGTCCTCCTGGACGGCGGCAATAGTCTCAATTTAATATACGAGGACACTGTCCGCGGGATGGGGATAAACCCATCCAGAATCAGCCAAAGCAACACCACCTTTGAAGGGGTGATACCAGGCGTCGAAGCCTACAGCAGGGGCTCCGTCATACTGGAGGTAACATTCGGCCCTCCAGGCAACTGCAGAAGAGAAGAACTACTCTTCATCATCGCACCCTTTCGAAGTTACTATCACGCAGTGCTCGGAAGAACGGCCTTCGCCCGCTTCAACGCATTGCCGCACTATGGCTACCTTACACTTAAGATGCCTGGTCCACGTGGCGTCATCACCGTTAGCGGAATAACAGAGCGCTCATCACGCGTAGAAGAACACGCGACGGCCCTCGCGGTAGGACTATAAGCGACCTCGAACATCAAAAGAAAATATGACCGGCCGTTAAGACCATGGACACGGTTAGACGAGTCCGGTAGCCCAGATCGAACCAGGGCACCGTATATGTAATCCCATAGCGGATACCAGGGGCTATAACTATCTAATAAAGCCCCACACTTGGCTCAACCTTATTGGTAGGCCAGCAGCTAACACTTTTACTATCTATCGCGACTAACGTTGTAACCTCCTATGAGTTTTCTTTTTCCACATACAACATTCACGCGATACCCTTCCAGGATACGGCACAACGGAGACAAAGGCGCAGACGTGCAGCAGGGCACCGTTCAACATGTTTCTTTTTAGATTAAGCCCCTGTTTAAACCTTTTCTATTGCCTATTGTTGTTTAACCATCCCATGGGTTCCATACCCACAGAGGATATTGCTGTTTTTGGCATTTCGCCACGACAGATTAACGCACGTACCTGGAAACACAGGGTTTATAATGAATAGGCATTCTTGAGCCCATCATACATTATAAAGTACGAATACCTTCGGGAGTGTTCGGCGTCACGAGTTACGCCTTATATGCATCAGCTCCGAATCATGTCTTTGGTCAAATGTTGGGTTTGCCTGGCCCCTGGGTTTGCCGCCTTACATTCCGCTATTATTGGCTAAGGTGGCCAAAGGAGAACTACTGCGATTGTGCCCTGGTTATTCCGGATGAGCACCTCAGTAGAGAAAGCCGAAAACTGACTGTCATGATGCAACACGAGACTGTTCAACCACTCGAGGACTCACCGGAATCTTTAGGATTCCTCCGCATTAACAAACGGCCATTTCTCGGCTAGGTACATACACGCTCGTATTCGGATGCACGTGAAGGTACCAGGGGCTACATAGTAGCCCCACTTTAGAATCCCGTGGCTAAGCGAATGTGTTACAGCTATATAGTCTGGTTGCCTAGTTCGTCGTGAGATCACCTCCTTAATGGACCAAGACGCTGGATCAGGTGTGATTAAGCATATTTTTTCGCGAACACCCCCATATTGTATGCATGGGGGCTGAAGCCAACGACTGCTAACTTTCGGATTACATATTTATATATACATATTTATAAACGGCCGCACAGGGGAAATAATCATATTCTCAGGCAAATAGTATAAATCTAGCCTCATAACCAAAATAAACATTGTTTCTACAATAATTTTGTTCATCATTCGAACAAGACATTCTTCGAGCACTGCGGCTCTATTAGGCGGGCACCTTCTGTGACCTGCACCAAGTAGTGCTCGGCCGGATATTGGCCCGCCATAGGATCCTAGGCCGCTATAATGGTGGCATCCATATCCGTCCAATAGGCTTTAAGACGGGCAAGAGCCATCCGTGCACCCTCTACACATGGCGACCTCCTCATGGCATCGATCTGAGGCACGGCCCCAAGGAACTATTGCACCAAACCAAAGTAACTGTCCGGCTTAGGCCCATTTGGCTAAAGATGGTCTATTACAGACCGCATTGCAAGCCCGGACAGCCTATGAAGCTCCGCTATAGCAGCCATCTTGTCACTTAACGGCAGCGGGCGAGTGGGAGCGTGGAATTGCGACTAGAAAAGCTTCTCCACTTCCTTGTCACCTTGACCTTTGAAGAAGTCGGCAGCGTCAACCGTACTCTTCACCAAATCCGCATATGCGTCTGCAGGACTCCAGCGCCCATCCAGGGGAGCGTACTTCGGATCGAAAAATTTCGTCCGCAGCAAATAGGAGCGCCCAGCCGCGATTTCACCGGCCTGTCGAAGCTCCTCCCGCACCCCTGAGCTCGGTCCGGATTTCCTTGGTGGCATTCAGTGCCTTGTTCAGTTCGGCCGAATTATCCTCATGTTCCTTTTTAAGGAGCTCATACCGGTCGGCGGCGTTTTTTTAACTCAATAGCCATTTTGGCTATCTTTTCCTCGCTTCGGCGATGAGCAGCCTGTTCGGCTCTCAATTCCTCGGCCGCCTTTAGGGCAGCCGCGTTGCTCACCCAAGCTTGTTTCCTGGCTTGAGAAAGTTCCGCCCTCAGGGCCTCCACGGCAGCAGCACCATCTGCAGTCGAAACATATTACATCAATATCATGCCACCTTCATATTTTCCCATACAAGGGAAGGCCTGACACATACCTTGTGATTTGTCCAGCCGCTCATTCACCAGCGTGATATCAACATCGATCTATCCAATTTTCCTCGTTAGTTCGGCAACTTCAACGGACTGGCCGGCGTTCGGACCCACAGGTACCTGCACACATTTACAGCACTATCATTGGTTTATGATCCCCCGTTTGCCGCCTAGAACAGGCAACCAGACTCTCAGGGGCTGCTATCTATGTAGAGCACACCTAGCACGTGCCTTACAACCAAAGAAATAGTGTAATCTCCATTACATACCTCAAAGCCTCTGAGCAGGCTTGTGAATGCTTCATTCAAACCGCTTCTAGCGGATGAAATCGTCTTGAACACCACGCTCATTAATGAGCGGTGCCGCTCCGAGAGTGCAGCTCGTTCCAGCGAGCCCGTCAGTACATCTGGCCGGACATCGAACCGTGCCGGACTCTTCCCATCGCCCCCCGTTGTTGCCAAATGCTCCAGCTGCAGGGCGTCTGACGAATTGACTTCCGGCTTCAGCGGATCTGGACTCCTCCGTGACGACACCTCGGTGTCGCCCGCTTCATGAGTCGGAGAAGGGGTGGGGTCTCTCTCTCCATCATCTCCAGAGGAAGGTCCCCCGAAGACGAACCCTGTTGAGAGGAGCTGTCGGCCGGACTTCAAAAAGTTGAATCCTGCTTATTGTTCTAGGAGAAACACAGTACCTTCGGATTGTAGATTGACTTACAACTCGGTGGAGGGCTGGCCCGTTAGAGGGCATGGTGCAGTGAGGGTGCCCGTCAGGGCAAGGCCCCCTGGGGATGTCTTTTCCCTGATTTGGGCATCTCCGCCTCCAAATCTTTGGAGGCGGCCCCCTTCTTCCCGCGCGGGGATGACGCCTTAGCCTCCCCTCCCCGACTATCCTCCTTGGGGGAGGTAACAATTCCCCCGGTTCGGATGCGTAGCATGTGGGGTTCGGTTTCTTCATTCCTCGCCTTGTCTTTCCACGAGGGCATTCTGCTAAGTACCCGGTCA
Organism: Triticum dicoccoides; assembly: GCF_002162155.2. Taxonomy (NCBI): domain Eukaryota; kingdom Viridiplantae; phylum Streptophyta; class Magnoliopsida; order Poales; family Poaceae; genus Triticum; species Triticum dicoccoides. The sequence continues at coordinate 214,483,899 of NC_041385.1, read as the reverse complement.
AGCATCTTGGCCATGCTGGGGGCGGGCGAGCCTTCGGGAAGCGGCGCCGGACACCTGATTCTCTCCGCCTTGCGGAGCCATTCCTGGACGCGGATGATTTTCAGAATAGACAATCATGACAAATACAAAACAGGGTGTCCGGTATCAAGGCTCCTTACTTGAGTATCTACGTGATTGCAGCTTAGGCCCGCATCCTCAGTGGTGTCCGGACACACTACTTTCCGTCCGAAGAATAATTTGCACATCTCTTCGAGCTTCAAGCCGAAGAAGTGCTTGACAGTCCGTGGACCCTCCGGATTGAACTCCCACATCGGGAGAGGCCGGCGTTGGCACGCCAACATCCATCGGATTAACATCACTTGCATTATGCTGACAAGGTTAATGTCCCTCTCAAGAAGCTCCCGGATGCGATTCTGCAGTACTGGTACATCACTAGCGGGCCCCCAATTCTGTCCTACGTCTGTCCAAGACGCCAACTGTGACGGAGGGCCCGAGCGAAACTCGGGGGGAAGCCACCCACCTTGTGCCTTTGGGAGCCGTGACATAAAACCACCTCCGTTGCCATACATCGGATACTTCTGGGAAAGAACCCTCTGGCCATGGGGCATCGGCGTTTCTGCTTATTACGGCGCCTCCTCGCTCCACATGTCACCCCTCGATCATCTTCGGCGTCACATTGAAGGTCTTGAGCCATAAGCCGAAGTGTGGGTGACGTGGAGAAAAGCCTCGCACACGATAATGAACGACGAGATATGGAGGATAGCGCCTGGAGCCAGATCATGACAATCCAACCCATAATAGAACATGAGCCCCCTCACATAGGGATCGAGGCTGAAGCCCAGGCTGCGGAGGAAGTGCGGGACAAAAACGACGCACTCATTAGGCTTTGGTGTGGGGATGACCTGCCCTGGAGCAGGAAGCCTGTGTTGGATGTCGGCGGTCAGGTATCCGACCTCCCTAAGCTTCGCAATGTTGTCCTCTTGAATCGAGGAGGCCACCCACTGGCCTTGAGGGACGGATTCGGACATGTTGGAGGATCTGGGGTTTTGAAGCTTGGGTTTCGGGTGTTAGAACTCGCGGTGCAAGAAGGCGCGGGGAAGGTGGGAAAGAGGCATAGGCCTCGACCCCTTTTATAAAGGGGATGAATATCAAGAGTCCTTGGTGTGGCCGTTTGAGGCTTATCTAAAAACACGAGGGGTAATACCAACGGCCGTCATGGGGTCACGCACGCCCATATTAATGGAAAATCTCATAATAAGAGGAACACGATCTCTGCCTCGACGGGATGTGCCAATAAAACCGCCTCGTAACAGGAGTTGAGGTGGGGTAAGAAACGCCGGTCCGTGTTGGACCAGGCCATGATGCAAGGGCACGACGCCCGAAGATTGCCAGTGGATCAGGTTTATGCTATGTGAAGATCATCCTATAGATCCGGACACGGTCTACGTGTTCGCTAACCACTTTGGAGTTTTCAGAGAAGGAACCCGCCTTGCAATGCCGAAGACAATACTGCGTGCTGGACTCATCGTCATTGAAGCCTAGTTCAGGGGCTACTGAGGGAGTCCTGGATTACAGGGTATCCGGATGGCCGGACTGTGTACAATGTCTGAACTATTGAAGCGTGAAGATACAAGACTCAAGACTTTGGCCCGTGTCCGGATGGGACTCTCCTTTGCATGGAAGGCAAGCTTGGCAATCCGGATAGTATATTTCCTTCCTTGTAACTGACTCCATGTAAACCTTAGCCCTCTCCGATGTCTATATAAACCGGAGAGGTAGGTCCTTAGAAGGCCGATCACAATTACAATCATACTATCATAGGCTAGCTCTTAGGGTTTAGCCTCTACGATCTCATGGTAGACCTACTCTTGTACTACCCATATCATCAATATTAATCAAGCAAGAAGTAGGGTTTTACCTCCATCGAGAGGGCCTGAACCTGGGTAAACATCTGTGTCCCTTGCTTCCTGTTACCATCAGCCTTGACACACAGATCCGGACCGCCTACCCGACATCCACCGGTTTTGACACCGACAGTCGTGGCGACGGAAGGCGGCCCGAGGGGTGTCGGCGATCTCCTTCGTTTGCACCTGCGACAGTACATCGAAGAGAGCTTTGGAGCGCGCCTGGAGCGGAGCCGCCGATGTCCCTCGTCTGCTCCAGCGACAGTACGTCCAAGAGATCTTCGGAGCGCCAGGAGGCCATGGTTGAATAAGTGTGGGTCTTTGGCTATGGCTGGGAGCTGGGGCTCAAGTTAATATAGCGGGCGAATGGCAATGAGCCGCGGCAGACGGACGGACAAATGGCGCCGGAGTAGGTTTGTCGGGCATGAATGCGGACGCTGCTTCAGTGACTTCACTGCAAATGCGTTTGGGTTACTGACATGTGGGCCCAACTGGCATCTGGCCCGCATGTCAGTGACACACCAATTGCACCTGCAGTTAAGTCCGGCAAATGCGACATTGACATTCTGGAGAGACGGTGACCGTTTCAGGCGGGAAGCACGCGCTAGCGATGGAAGGGGTTTCGGTGTGCAGTGGCACTAAGATCGGTCGCTCATGATAGTACATACTCCATACCATACTACCATAGTACCCTGTCTAGCTTAGGCTGTTTTATAGATTGTCGTTGTGATGGACGATATACATGAGCAAGGCAGTCCGAGTATGACCGTTGGTGTTGAGACAGGTGAATACATGCTCGGCGTTCGCGTAGGCCTCCAACAAACGTCTAAACAGTAATGTCAGGCACCGCCGGGGCGTGCAGGTGATGGGATCGCTGTTTGCATTGCGCGAGTAGCAGGACTTTGATTTAGAGGGTGACGTGCATGCATTAGCATGCTTTGACAGCGTGAGTGTGAGTGTCTGACGCAAAGTATTTCATTTTCATTTGGCTGACGAGGGTGCGTTGCAGCGACGAGGCCGTGGTTTGATTACCCACATACGCATAATTTTGGTTTTTACAGTATTTCTTTCTCCATTCACGGGTAGGCCCGCATAGATAGATAAAGAACACGAGCTGATGAGGCGCATGCGGACTGTTTGACTGGTCAACCATACAAATATGAAGCTATACGCTGAGCTAGCGACCGTATAATCACCATATCTCGTATACAATGATCAAAGTGAGCTATCAAGACAAGTTCGATGACCGCCAATGCATTTTAATGGGTAATAAATTACTAGGATTGAAGGGGAATCCTAATTTGCTTCGTCTTCTGTCCTTGAGCTCTTGACAAACCAATGCACTATACGGTTGTCCGGCCACTCCACCCCAGAGCTCTCACCAAGCGTCGTTCATGCCGCCGCGCCGCACACTAACCGGTAAGGCAGCGATGGCATCCCGCCGCTCTGAGTTCCTTGCCGCCCACGAACAGACACAAAATGGTAGGGAAGCGATGGCATCCCGCCGTGCCGAGTTCATCGCCTCTCATGACATCACAACTATGCGGGAGGAATTTGAAGATGACAAGGCCGAATGGGCCATAGAGCAAGAGGCGGCCAAAGCCGCACAGAGGGAGCGGAAAAGTCAGAAAGTACTCAAGAAAAGAGAGGCCCGCCGCCGCAAGAAAGAAAAGGACGCACGCGCTGCTGCGGAGAGGTCGGCGGAGATCCAAGCACGGTGGGGTGTCACCGACAAAGCCGGGAAGGAGAACGACGGCGTCTGGCCAACATGTGAGAAGTAGTAGTACTAGTAGTTAGTGTGTGTGTCTGTGTCTGAGTACGAGCATGTACCAGTACTACTAGTTACTATTGTAGTTTTTAGAGCAAATTACCAGTACATTAGCCTAGACTAAATGGAAAATTTCCTATCCTATGCATCAAATGGCATCTCTTTCTCTATAGGAATTGAGATGCATGTCATCTCACTTCCTATGTTTTTCATATTCCTATCCTATGAACGAAAGAAGGCCTCTGTTGGAGTAAATATTGTAGCTAGCAGTACTGCTGGTACAGTAGATTTCTTCGAGAAGCGGAATTCAACGAAGTCATGATGGTTCCTTCGTCCGAGCAACTTCAAAGTGGGAAGTGGGCCTGTGATTTGACGGCTCATTAGTCATTGTCACTGCGGCGCGACGACCTAGGTGACTCTCCCTTGGAGTTCTGCGTGCATGGCAAGTGGACCAGGATGGTCGACGTCCCACATGTTGGCGAACGGAAGTACTCCCTCCGTCTAGGTGAATAAGTCATCTTAGATTGTGCACCATGACCAAGGTGGAGAGGAAAATGAGAGAACTTAATGTTTATTTGCTAATTAATATCATTGCATGCAACAAAATGACCACTTCATGTCATGTTTGATAGTCTCAAGTCATTAAAAGCATACATGCCCCACATCTCTTATTGGTTGATTCCTTTATTTATGTCAAAAAATAAGAAACAACGTGAGAGTTAATGCACCGCACCTATGTGTTTTGGGACTATTTGGTTTCATAAGATGACTTACTCACCTAGACGGAGGGAGTATTCTTTCCGATATCGAGGAGCAAGGAAACTGCGTGGTATAGTATCACTGCTGATTGGTTCGCAAAAAAATAGTATCACCGCTGATTTATAATTATTTTTTATTTCTGATGAATGCTAGCGTTTCAACTCTTACGACGAAGGGTGCCAAACACGGCACGTGCTGGATGTCCCACACCTCAGTGAAAGGAGTGGGACATGAACAGCGTGGTAGAGCCCAGCGTAAAAAAACAGCATGGTAGAGCGTCTCCACTTCTTCCACTTCTGGGTCGGAGACCACACGTAGTAGTACTTAGTGGTATGAACAATACAAAGTGCGACCTGGAGAGAAAGACACGTCTAGTTGGAAGGTCTCGGGGCATACACGTAAACAAATATAAAAGTTAATATGTGCCTCCAACTAATATAGTAGTAGTAGAGTACTTAGGCACGTACTCCATAACATCACCGTGCATTGCACGTACAACATTTAGTGGTAGTACATAGTAAGAGACAAATGCCACCCAAGAGTTCCCTTCTCGACCTACTTTTGGGTGTTTGGTAGAGTGTATGGAGGGTTCATGAGTCCACAGTAGTTTAGCACAAATACACTAGAAGCATGCATGAAGAGAGCATGCATGAAGAGGGGTGTTGAGTTGAGCATGCATGAAGAGGGAACAACTATGCTGAGATGAGAACGCAACCAAACACACCCTGTATGCCACGCATGTTCATACCATTTGTGCCTTTCTACTTCACTTACTACGCTACATTACTCAGGTTTGTATGTTCACTCCTGGGTACATGTCCGTCTCGTAGTTCCAGTGCCACGTGTTCTTCATATAGATGGAATGATCATTGCATAACACGTGTGCCTTGATGATAGATGTCTCGCGTGTTGGCAAAAGGATGAACAAAGCTCACGTAAAAAAAATAGAGTGGAAGAACATAGATTCCGGACGACCGAGAAGGAGCAAGGAACCTCGTGGTGGAGCTTCTGCACTCATAATATTTAATATTATTCAGCGATATAAAATTAACCAATCATCTCCATAGTGGACTGGAAGAGTACGAAACACGGCAGCCCAGTGTAGTTACATCATACTAGTACATGGCTAACCCACGCTACCACCATATTTCTTGGCTTCCGTGCGACACCTATCTCTAGTAATCCAGCAGCCTGTATCCAACAGCCTGTATCGCTTCTCCCTCCTCATCTCTATCAAAGTGCGGTGGGCTGGCGTTTCTGCCGTCTATTGAGGTCGGTTAACTATCACATGTTAGCGACATGCCAAGAGCATTCTAAAAAAATTCCTTTCACGTTCCGTTTTCAAAAAGAAAAAAAATCCTTTCACGTACGAATTTGCCTGTATGCCTTGAGCAACTTGCATGTCCTATACTACTCCTATTTGATACTCTAACTTAGCTAGAGGTTAGACTAACTCATGACTAACCCTGAACTAACTGTAGCCAAAGAGGTGTTTGGGTGACAGGGTTAGATTGACAATAAATGCACTTCATGGAGAGAGAAAAGTGATTTTTCAGTGGTCCCAATGAGAACTATCTGCAGTTAGCACCTCTTGGGTGGGATATTTTTTTTGGTGGGTTTGGTGCAACTTGCTCCAATTTAAACCCTCATGCTAGGATACTTGAGGGCTATTTGAGCCCCAACTAGCTCAAACTAACTCTAACCCATGGATCCAAACAGGGCCTATGGCTAGTCTCGACGCGGAGTAGTCGTGTGCACTGGGAAGCGGCGCTCTCTCGGTCGTCGCGCCACTTCAAAGCCGGCACCAGTGAGAGGTTGCCTCCGCTCTGGCCGAGCATTAATGTGGCACTGGCGCTGACCGTTTCACGCGGGAAGCGCGCGCTGGCAAGAGAGTATAGGTTTTGAACCGTTTTAGGTGTAGTAGTAATGGTAGTTTGCAAAACTACTCAATTATTACACTCAGTTTCCTAAGAAATTGTGGTAAAAAACGTTACTCCACAGCCCGCTTCCCTTCTCCTTCCTGCTCGTGATTTACGTGGCCATGTTAACATGGTTCTGTCAAAAAAGTGTCACTTCCTGCTTGTGATTTGTGTTATATAATTACAAGCAAGATTCTCGTGCATTGCACGGAACATCAATATGCATTTTTTTATAAAACACATGTTGTGATTGACCCATGCAGGAGTAATCCCATATGTAAAAACTAATGATATCTCGAGAATTTTATCGAAAAACTGGTATCTCGAGAATGTCATCGAAAAAATGAAAGATGAGAGATCAGGCGAGGAGGAGTGGATAGGGGTGGTGACTGGTGGTCGGAATGGGCGGAGGCATGGGGATGGGCGGTGCCGGCAGGCGGCAGCGGCCACCATGCATGCTAGATTGTTCTAGAGACTTATTCCTTTTTTAATTGCTGAGCAATGAGGTTGCGGGTATCTTTTGTAAAATTATCATAGTTGGCTTCCTATCCGTCAGATATAGATCATACGATCTGTATTACAAGATGGCAGGTACACCATCATCGCCAACTCGTTTTCTTATAAGGGTACATTTGATAAGTTTGCTGACTACTAAAGTAAAGTGGAATCTGTCCTTGTTATGCAAGTAAATAAAGGTGATTGTTTATCATACGGGTAAGGTTGGATGAAGGGTGGTAGGAACAAATTCTTGGCCTAGAGCATGTGTGT
>NC_041385.1:214464301-214476140 GCF_002162155.2 Triticum dicoccoides | reverse complement strand
GTTAAGTGTGAGTGTGTGTTTTGCCCATCCAGGCGGAAGTTATGTGCACAAAAGAGGAGAACGATTCGATGTGGCGTTAGGATTGACGGTAATTAACTACGTATGGAGACATAGAGACCTTGAACGTGCATGTGTGAGAGGTATACATGTATACGTGGGATGTGTGTGTGTGTGCGCGCGCATGATTGAGATAAAAGAAAGAAGACATAAGTCCTAAGATCAACGACATGGGAGAGACGTATCGGTATGACAATATGCATGCATGTGAGAATGCAGGGAAGAAGGCCCGACAATTGAGCATGTGTTTTTGTCTTTAAGAGATAGTGGCGTGGGCTGGAGCATGCATCTATGGCGAGCAGAGTGGGTGAGGCGCAATGATTGTGCAAAAGAGATCAACCTATAAATGCATATGTATGGATAGACATATATAGTGTGGGTGATAGGAAGCAAGACTCCGTGCGATAAAGAAATGTTGACGGAGAAACTACAGACAGATACAGAGATGGAGATGCTAGCTAGAGAGACATCCGTTAGTTTGGGTGTCGGAGATGACCGTCGGGTGGTTCAAAGGGTGAAGTTATATATGTGTGTGAGAGGGCACTTGACTGCGTGTAGAGATAAACATATGTAGTGTGCGTTATAGGAATCAAGAGTGAGGGCGAGAAAGAAGGTTTATGGAGAAACAGATAAATATAAAGGTAAAGATGCTAGCTAGTGTGCGCTAGAGATAGGAGTCGAGTGGATCAGAAGGCTGGGTTATGTGTGTGGGTGTGAGAGAGATAGACAGAGGGTGCATGTGAGTCACATACAAACAGATATCAGAGAGAAATGAGATCCAGAGAGACGGAGTTTTGTGTCTGCGAGAGAGAATGATATTTCACAACGGGAGTGATAGCTAGGGAGACATATGAGGGAACATAAGATATCTCTAGGGAGAGAGGGTGTGTTTGAGCGACATACAAGAGAACAATGGAGAGATATGAGACCCTGGGAGACAGAGTTTGTGTTTGTGTGTGAGAAAGAGATATTGAAGAGGAAGAGTCGTAGGTTCTCATATCTAAGGAGCGAAAGACATCTCTGTATGAGGGGTGTGCGAGTGGCACACATGGGAATAGTTGAGATAAATGAGACCCCGGGAGACATAGTTTTGTGTTTGTGTGAGAGAAAGAGATTCCACATGGAGAATCATAGCTAGAGACACATAGCAGGGAGCGAGATATACTTAGAGAGCGATAGAGTGATTAAGGTCAAGGGAGAGAGTACCGTCAGTGTTTTACGAAGATAAAAGATCATTGTCGACATACAGGTAGCACGAGAGATGCCTGAGAGACGATGAACATGTATAGGTCCAGAGAGATAGTCCTATATAAGCATGAGTGATAGCTATATGAGACGAATATCTGAATTAAAGGGGATTCAAATATTTAAACTGGAGATCACGACATCGATAATATCATAACGCAAATTGGTGTATCAAACATGCATATTCATTTGAATTTTGGCACACGTGTAATGTTATATAGTTTATCAATATTGGTGATCCATAGATTCTTCAATTACAAACAATGCATGGTTTATATGCAATTAATGTCTAAACGGGATTACACTATATGTTGCGTGTGTGAAACACATTATTCATGTTTGAGAAGTTAAAAAAAGACCCGCATGAAACACACATTAATTGGAGACAGTTAGCGAGGAATGCATACATTGGATTTCAACATAAAGTGGTTTCAAATATTTGAAAATCCAAATTGATGGATACAACCTTATGAATCTGAGATCATGCCATTTGTAAACCATATTTATGTATAAATGGTGTTGTGCTTTTGAAAGTATATATAAAAAAATTGATGTACATAGAATGTAATTCCAATTGAAAATGGATCCCGCCCGAAAAAAATAGTAGAATACAAACGGGATTCGAATTGAGTTGGCACGGTAAACATGCACTCTGCAAAATTTGAATGAAGCGAGGAAAGTCGCAGTAACCGCCCGAAACCAAAATCTGCTAGATGGAAATCACTACTGCCTATCCCTGCCACGCAAAGCCTATCTGCTGGATTTCTATAGGTTTCGATAGGGGTAGGTTTGTAATTTCACCCAAACGTGACGTAACCGCCTCTCACCCGGATTCATACACGATGGGCGCCAAAACACAGTGTGCCCTTGGCCGAAATCGACTCCCTCCCCAATTCATATTCATACACGGTGGGCGCCAAAAACAAACTCTCGTCGGCAAATATTCGGTGTATGCAAGATTACCGTCCTATCCCCAACCGACTAATGTTGTTGTGATGTAGTAGAAATTTGAAACGGGGGCTAAATTTGTAAATTTCCTCGCATTAGAGACAAGCGCACCCTGAATACATGGTTCCCCCCTTGCTCTCTACCTCCCTTTTCCCCATTCATACTCCGTGGGCGCCAAAACACCCTCTCCACCCCACCCTCCTCCGTCCGCCACCCGATCCACCGCCGTCCTCCTCCACCATGCCGGAGCTGATACCCCGACGCCGCCGTCCATTACAAGAGATCGACCTCTCTCATCCATGCCTTCGGACCGGGATCCTTGCATCCCGTCCTCTCGCTTCATCCCCGCCGTCGTCCACCTTGCCGGCGCCGCTCCTACGACCGTCTCGTCCACCGTGCCCTGCCGCCACCATCTACCCTCCTAGATCTGCTTCCACACCGCCGGCAGCCATCGCTACCGCAGCACCGTCAAGTTCTCAGCACATGCGTACATGGTACCGCACCAGAGGCGGTACTCTTTCGTATCTGCTCAACTTATTTATCGCAACAAGAAAATAGATCGCCACTGCTTTACTCTGATTTCTTGTCTTGGTTGGGAAGTTGCCTTTGTCCGGTTTGCACCTTCAGATCCGCCATGGCACGCTCAACACTATACTCCCAATGCTTATGGTTTTCCCCTTTTATATTCCACACTAGTTAAATCACAGTAGACTAAATTTCAAAATTGGGTCAATCGATTTTTCAAAGCTCGCGCGGAGTTCGCCGGTGCGATCCAAGGGGCTCGGGTGGTTGTGGGGCCTCACCGAACGAAGAAAACTTGACGCGGGTGGGGGGTGGTGTGGCGGAGAAACACAGGCGGTGGGGGCCGATGGTCCGGCCGGCGGCCCGTGCGGTGTAATGTATGGGAAGAATCAGAGACAAGGAAGAAGAAGGGTTAGGAGACGTAGGATCTTCATCCAACCGCCTGAAATGGTCGAAAGACAGCTGGGAGTTGCATTCTTAATGCGCTCTGGTTCATCATGTGTGGGCGCTGCGCAACCAACATTTTATTATCCAAAATCTGCTTGCTCTTCTTTACCATGTTTGATAGTGCTGGCCTGTACGTGATCGATAGGCTTTCAATTACTAGCGGCAATACAACACCGTATTTTCAAGCCAGTTCCACTTTCCCGATTTATATATCGTGGTTATGGTGTACCCCTGTTCTGTACACTATGATCTGCCTAGTTGTTGTGTGCTCTTGTTATCATGGTTTGGCAATAAACTCTCTATATAGTGTATTATGAACCTATCATCTGCCAGCTATCCTTACTTCTGGAGCCTATTTTTTTGTGTACTTGTGCCAGATTATATAAATGCACGCACGAGAGCACAAATGAGCTCTCTCATCAGAATCCAGTGATAGCACATAAGTGTTTACAGGGGCGCCCCTATATTAGAATATCATTTGCATTACAAAGATAATCTCACAACTATTTATGTTTTCATGGTTCTCAGATATTATACGCAATTACTATGAATATCAGAATCTACACATCAGAAGAATATTGTGGAACATGCAATGACTTACAAAATTGGCACCAAGGCATTGAGTGCGATTCTGGAAGAAATGAAACTCGTATGCTCCCCACCTGTTGATTCTTGTTCAGAATATCATCCTAATGACTATTCTAACCTTGAGGAGTAAAAGGCAGATGGCCTGTCCTGTTCACCCATCAAGGTGCCTGTTCTAATTTGGCAAGGTTTTATTGATTGCGCGTATCTTGCATATGTTGTCTTGCATTTCTTCTACTTTGTTGCACCACCGTCTGCTTAGTTTACTCATCATATAACTCGAGATGCCATGCCCATCCATTATCAATACATATTCCATCTGTCGTCATACCATGTTTTTCCACTCAAATGCTATTCTTGTGCATCAGATGTCAAAAAGGAAGAGGGTGATTGCCGAACTTGAAGGAGCACCAGCAAAGTCCTTGAAAAACGTGGTGGTGCCGGAGAAACCAGACAGCGCCCCACTTATACTGGCTGTACAACCAGTGACACAAAACATAGGACCAACTCTAGCAGACTGTACCCATACTTCACTGGCCACACCACTAGCCCCACCACACAGGACCTGCACTCCAGCAAAAGGTATACCGATTTCATTTGCCATAGCACCAGCCGTACCACAGAAAAATCCCACTCCAGCAAAAAGTACAGCAAGTCCACCGGCCGAAGACTTATCCCAACTACAGAGACGGCCAATTCCTGCAGATTGGAACCCCAATCCATTTATTCCCAGTTTAAAATACAACGCTTTCAATGTTGTTAGGGACTACATGCATATATTCCCATCATGGAAAGATTATAGTGAAGACAAACACCATTTTCACATCTTCCTGTCCAACTTACGTGTAAGTGCTATTATTCATGGTTATTATTTTCCTATTTTCTGCTGATCGAACACATCAATGATTTACATTACATTGTTGTAACTAGGTGAGGCTCAATCTGGATAGTCATGACAAGCAAAGCTTGCTTGTGCTTTTCAAGTAAGCATTGCAGCAGTATCGGTGTTACTTGAGGAAATCACACTTTGATGGCAAGTGTATAAACGAATTTCCGGTGAAGTCTCCTGTGCTAAATTTAGAAGACATTGAATGGAAAAACCTTGCTATGTACTGGGCTCATTCCCAGGATGAGGTACTGTCTATGAAATCACATGACAATTTGAACTTCTACTTTTCCGCATGTGCCTTACAGATCTTTTTTGCAGGAAATCAGCTCAAAGAAGAATTCCGGTTTGAAAAGAATGACAGGATATCGTAAATATGCTGCCCTCTTCTTTGCTCTTGTTAGTACCCGTTGTCCTGTATCACTATACTTGCATACATACCTGGTTCATTATGTGACAGCAGTATGCATGATAGCTTGCTTATCAATTGTTCGCTCCAAATTATCTGATCTATATGAATGGTTACATTAGTGTACAATATATCCAATGCCAATGATTTTTTTAGCTCTGCATTGTTCTTGTAAGTACATGTTGTCCTTTATCAGTGTACTTATATTGACAAGTAGTTGTTCATTTACCATCACTCTGCAGCTTATTTTCCTTTGCCCTCCATTTTCTACACATCAGATCTATATTTACTCTTACCATAAGGTTGGCACTGAAGAAGTTTAGCAGTGCATTGCTCTTGGCTGTGCCTTTTGCCTGTATCGATGCACATACATTTATAGCTACTTGGTTATGTAGCATCACTCTTCATCTTATCTTGAATATTCTCCATTTTTTCGTATATTATCACATCTATATTTACTCTTAAAAAAATGTAAAATAAAGGTAATGCTTATGAAGAACATTCTGTGCTAAACTTCTTGAATTGCCCCCCCCCATCAGCATGGACAAGGGCTTTATAGAGCCTATCTTCACCAGTAATGTAAGTTTGTCCTTCTCAAGCCTTCAAACTTTGTTGTGTATATTTGGTTATGCATGACTGCAACAGCTGTTTATTTTTGGTGTTTGCATCAAATTGCATGTTTAAAGTTTATTATGTAGTTCATAAACAAAAGTTTGTCCTTCTCAATTTAAGTTTTCAGTTGTACAACCAAGTTCCTTCTTCATACCATGTAAATTAAACTATACAAAGCAAGTGATCTTCTTTTGCACTGCATGTATGCTTCTGTTCTTCATCCGTAATCCAGTGGTGTGGTGAACCTACCCACTACAGCACAATGTCATATTCTGCAATGTCTTAACTATGAACAATGTCATATCATTCTACTATTATTTAAACCGTCACTTTATTTGCCAATCTGAAATGGGATAAATTGACAGCACACTAACCATTGATACTTATGAGTTCTTGATCTGTAATCCAGTGGTGTCGTGAAGCTGCCAACTCCTTCACAATGTAATTTCCTTCCATGTCTTGACCTGAACAATACCATATTGTGTTAATGCAATTTTAAACTGCGTCACTTTATTCGTCAGTAAGAAATGTGATGAATTGTCAACACTGATACTTTTATGTGCAAAACCTGTCATCTATCTGCTTGTTTATCTTTCAGAGTGAGGAAGATATAAGTATTGAACAAGCACAGTCTCATCATCTTGCTCAGCTGCTTGCGCTGCAGCTCCCCAGCAGGTCTAACCTTTCTTGAACTCTATTGAAGTGCTGTCGGTTTTGTATATTATTTTGTCGGCGTGTTTATTTGCACCGGTGGCGATCTTCGATGCCCAGTGTATGTAATCTGCTGTCTGCTTGTGCTTTATTATCATAGTGGCGAACTTTGATGCCCAGTGGATGTAATATGCCGTAATTTCTTTATTGTATAGTCTAGGTTTTTTCTTATTCATGATGCTGCAGTTATTTTACTTCATATATATATATATATATCCTGTCTTCGTAGTAAACCGGCCAAACCATAAAATTATGGTACATAATCGGGCCATCATGCAATCACGATGGATGATCCGCATCATGGGCCCCGTCAGATTGGCCACTAGTAGATTCGGGGCTTTAATAGGACGAGTAACCCCCGGCCCTGTTTTCGCAAGAAAACTCAATGGGCTTTTAGGAGGCTAAGAAGTAGGCTGGGCCTGAAACGTGCCGAATAGCTCACGGGCCGGCGGCAGCCCGAAATGGACCCCGACCCATGATTGTGCGAATCAATTCACGGGCTTTTAACATCCCAAAGTTGTCTCGGTCCTTGTTTGGCCCAATCAGATATCGGCTGCGAGCTGGCCGGATGCAAACCCGACCGTAGTTAGGCCCATATGACGGGCTTTTAACAGGCCAAAATTAATATAGGGCTGAAATGTTAAATGGGCCCTTAACAGGCCGAAACTAATATCAGGCCGAACTACTAAATGGGCCTTTAGCAAGTGGGCCCAAAAGCATAGCGTCCAGTCAACGGGCCGAATCTGATATGGGCCATAATTGAGCCCAAAGCCTCTTAAAGGGCCGGACCTGATCTGCGCCGTGATTTGGCCAAGAAAGTGGGAGGCTTTTAACGGGCCGGATCTTATATGGGCCATTATTAGGCCCGGAACATGGCAGGCCATTAATGGACCGGATCAATTATGGGCCGGCATTTTGCCCAAAACATGGCAGCCAGTTCATGGGCCGGGCAACTAGGGTCCTCAAAATCTTGTGGGCCTACAGCTAGGCCGGCCCATTAATGTCGATGAAATATCGTGGGTCTTTAGCTGGGCCGGCCCATTATGATCCGCAAGAATTTTGTGGGCCTTTACCTGGGCCGGCCCATTATGGCACACAAAAATCTTGTGGGCCTTTACTTGGGCCGGCCTATTATGGCCCGCGAAATCTTGTGGGCCTTTAGCTGGGCCAGCCCATTATAGTCCGCAAAATCTCATGGGCCTTTAATGGGCCGGCCCACTATGGACGCAAAATCTTGTGGGCCTTTAGTTGGGCCGACCCATTTAAACTTGATTGGCCGTGCCATGTGTCGACGTATCATAGGCGCCTTCTGTCCAATGAGTGGATGACATCTGTCCCAACAATGAGCCGACACGTGTTTCCTCCAGCCAATGATGATTTTACATGTGGAAAATCCAATTGGTCGGGGCTGTTAACGGGTTATCGGATCCAAAACCCGACCTGATAGCTTAACGGCGTTCTGTTACGGTGGATGCCACGTGTCGGTCACCCTTGACGAAAGCACTTCTGTGACGCACGATTTATCATCATGGAAGTGGACACTTCCGTGATGATAATTTTGGTAATATCATGGAACACTTCTATGACAGCACATGTATGACTATCTTGATTCTGTCATAAATTTGTCATGGATGTACATGCATGACAAAAAACGCGACCTACTGTGACAAACACGTATCATCACGGAAGTGTATTTTTTTGTAGTGATATATGCTTAGTCGCTGCTGCAACCTCACCATTTTACCACTTCCTTTCCCATTAAGCTTTGCTAGTCTTGATACCCATGGTAATGGGATTGCTGAGTCCTTGTGGCTCACAGATTACTACAACAACAGTTGCAGGTACAGATTTTGGGATGATCATGACGCGAGAGCGATGTTACTTCTCTTGGAGTTCTTCTTCTGTTGCTTATTCGATCAGTGGATAGGTTCCAGGTCGGCAGCCTGGGATAGCAGGGTAGATGTCGTTTGAGTTTCTGTTTGTGTTTCATCCATAGTCGGATGGTGCTCTTATGTAAGATGATGTTGTATTCGTGTGGCATTGTATGCCTTTTGTATGTATCCCCATCTATTACGTATTGTTGATGTAATGATATCCACCTTGCGCAAGTGTATCAATATGTGGTTCTATCCTTTGTGGGACCTTCGAGTTTCTTTAGGATAGCATCGCATATTGGGCATGACAAGTTGGTATCAGAGCCTCGACCGACCATAGGAGCCCCCTTGATTTATCGTGTAGTTTAGCCGTAGTTGAGTCTAGAAGAAAACTATTTTTGGAGTCTAGTTATATCGGAGAGTAGGAATTCTTTTTACTTCTCAGCCTCTTCGTCGCTCTGGTGAGTAATCTTGACGTAGGTGTTTTGAATTACTCCTCTTCCCTTTCAAACTTTCTTTAGGATCACGCAGTTGGTTTTTCGATCGTTGGTTCTCAGCTTTTTTATCCGGTGCATTTCTCGTCAAGTTGACTCAAGCCTCTTCATCTTTGCCAAGTTCAATCCTCAGTTGTTTTCATTTTCCCACCCGCCCACCCCTTTTCATCTCGGAGTCGGAGTCCGTAATCGAGTATCCATCCTACTCATGTGAAGCCTTTGCTTTCTTTCAACCGGTGTTTTCTCTTCAAGATATTCGTCGGTTCCCCCTTCCAAGTTGCCTTTGTTTTTCCCGCCCTCCCACCCTCTTCTTCCCAGAGCCCGAGTCTCTTTTGAGCATCAATTTCATTCGTGCGGAACCTCTTCAGTCTTTCGTAAATTATCTCAACCGGTGAATTCTCGTCTCGTTTGACATTCATCATCTCTTTTTCTTCTCCGGTGGATTCAATTCTAATTTTCGGTAGTGATTATATTCTTTTCCTCGGCTCAAGTGTTCTCCTTTCTCATTTGCCTCTTGCCATTCAATCATTCCGGAGTTAGGAAGACATCTCAGGAGATTTGTCTGTGTTCCAATTAAGTCGAGGTTGTCACCTCATTCAAATATTTCAATTGTTCCAGTGTATCATCTATCTGTTCAACATCCCTTTTTCAATGGTGTTTTTCTCTTAAGTGGGTCCTAACCCACAAGTCTTTTCCCAGGATCTTACCTGACTCTTCTAACTCTCCCAGAGTTATTCTCAAATTCTTTTGAAAGGGTGACGTAAGACTGGATTTCATCAGTCAGATCTTTTCCAAGATCGCTTTCAAATTCTTTCATCTTTGGTTCAACCCTTCCTCTACTAGATTCTATCGGAGTACCTCAGTAATTTTGCTGGTGTTTCTCGTTGTCATTCGAAGATAGAAGAAGAGTTTTTCCTCTAAATATTGTCCGTTCTCTCGATGTTTCGTGGTTCTAGCTTCATGTTATCCTCTTGAATTATTCCATTTGTCAGATAATCCTTTTCTTACCCATCCGGAGTATGTCAGAAGTTGTTTTCCCTTTTCTTTTCACCAGAGGCCATCCTTCTAGAAGAATTTTTAGTCCTCACATTTTAGCTACCGTTATCTAATTATCCCGGTGCTTCGTTCAAGTGTTCTTTAATCAGCTCATGATCTCTTTGTTCTTTTGCATCTAAATCCCCTCGAGCATATTGGTTCTTCTAATTCTTCTCGGTGATTCATTCTCTTTCGTCAGTCATTTCCAAATTCTAACGGTGGTTCTTTCAGATTCTTTTTCTTCGATTATCATATTAATTCATTCGTTCTTTCCAGTCCTACCGGTGGTTCAAGTTTTGCGCCATATACCCCCCTTAATCCTTTTCAATAAGAATAAGTTGCATGCCAAATCCATTGCTTGTCATCAATTTAATTTGGTGAGGATAGCATAACATAATTCTTATTCTTACTTCATCATCGTCAAGTAATCCCTTCCTTAGAGTTTGTTCTTGAGGAATAAATTCTAGTTCCAAGTGTTTTCATCTTTTCTTTTACGGAGTTCAAATTTCCTCGGTCATTTCTTCGGAACCACCATCTAAGTCACCACAAGCTTTAATCTTATTCTTTCATCCTTCATTCTATCTCATCATCTTTTTGTCACCGGAGTTCTTTATGGTGGTTCTTCATGATTTAATCCATTCTTCAAGAGTTCATCAAGATTCTTTGTTGGAGGAATTCAAGTATCTTTTCTTCTTGCATCTCAAAGTGCAATCAATTCTCTGTTTTCTCCTGAAGTGAAGTTTTGCATTTCTTCATTCTTCTCAGCTATTCAAACTTTTGGTTGTGGTATAATTTCACCTCAAGTTTTGAGTTGTTTTTGATAAGTCCACAACAAGCTTATTCTTTCGTTGTTGATTTTCTCAACAACTCCGTTCAATCCTTTCTTCCAAGTTCTTTTCATTCAATTCTTTCAATTCTCCCAGAGGCATTGCATTGTACATCTCGTCAAGTGCCATCTCATTGGGTGAAGTTCATGTTCTTTTCGTCCCATTTTTAGCCGGGGTGCTGCCTAAATTCTTCCATTCTTAGTCCTTTCCTATCTTGTTCTAACCGGAGTGCTTTTAGAGTCTATCTTGTTTCCATGAGCATTTGATTCTCATCATATTTGCCGTCCATCTTTTCTAACCGAGTGCTCTCGACTTTGTTCATCTTCTCTCTTGCGTTCTCACTTCACCTCTTCCTCTTTCTCTTCCGTATCGTTCCTAAGATCTCGGGACAAGATATATTGTTAGTGGAGGAGAGTTGCAACGCCCCGGATTTGATGTGCCAGGTGTCCTCCAGTTATTCGTCGTTTTTGTCATGTCATTTGCTTGCGTGTTGCATTTTGCCATGTCATCATCTGCATTTCATCTGCATGTTTTTTCAAACTTGCATTCGTTCGGGTTCCCCCGGTTCACTCCGTTGTCCGTTCGGAGTATAGACCACACTTGTGTGCCCCGTCGCCCCTTTCAGACCTTGTTTCGTGAGCGGGAGAAAAACGTTCTCGGAATGGGCCGAGATTTGCCGAGTGGCCTTGGTATATCAACGGTAGACCGCCCGTCAAATTTCGTTCCATTTGGAGGTCGTTTGATGCCCCAATGGTTAACCGTGTAGCCCAAAACCCCCTTTTGTTTTGCAGCTCAACACCACTCCTAACAGCCCATGAGCCCATCTAAACACCCTCCATGCTCTCGGTCGTTCGTTCACGATCGTGTGGGCAAAAACCATTTGGACTCTCCTAGCTCCCTATGCCCATATAAAGACATCCTCCCCCGAAATTCGTGGATGAATTCCACCCTAACCCTAGCCTTCTCCTCCACAGCACCACCGGACACGTCCACCCCGCCGCCGGACACGTCCGCGCCACCGCCCGCAGCCACTCACAACCCGCCATGTGGCCTCTGCCGCCTCCCACCGCCGCCGGCCCGCCCGAATCCGCGCGGGCCCTCCGAAGCCCATCGGGACCCGGGTCGGCCCGACGCCGCGGCGCCGCCTGATCCGCCCCGCGCTCTCGCGCCGCTCAGTCGCCGCATCG
>NC_041385.1:214430264-214463736 GCF_002162155.2 Triticum dicoccoides | reverse complement strand
GTCCGCCGCCGCCCTGCTGGATCTCGCCGGCACCGAGCCCCGCCGCCTTCACTCATCGCCATCCATCGCGCCGCCGTCCGGTCGCGCCTCTCCCTCCGCCGCCGAGCCACACCGCACCCCCGAGCGCCGCCGTCCGCCTCCCACCTCCACGCCACCGCCGTCCAACCTCGCCTCCGCCGCCGCCCGCTTGCCGCCGGAGCTTCTCCACCGCGCCGTCGCCCCGGCCTCGCCCCGTCGCCCGGAGTCTCCCCCGCCACCGGATCCGGCCGGGACCGCCTCCCGTCATCCTCCCCCGCTCCTCCGGCTACCTCTCCTTCCTATCCGACGAAATCCAGCTGCCATCACCTCAGATCCGGCGAGATCCGTCGCCGCATCAATTTCCGTGCAAGGTTGACCCCGTTTTTCTCCCGTCCCTAAATATTTTTGCATTATGTTGCCGTGTTCATCATGCCATAACATCTTGTGTGTTGCTCCATTTTGTGCGTGTAATATATCAAAATGTTCATTGTGAGATGCTATTCATTTTGTTCCGTTTTTCCATGCTTGTTTGAGTTCATCTTGATGCCCTAATCATTGTTGCAATAGTGCTATATGATGTTAACTGCTGTCTGTTAACAAAACTTGGTGATTTGTCTTTTTCATTGCATTTTGTGTGTGCATCCTTTGAGCTTGATGTCTACATGAGTTTTGAGCTACATCATGCCATCTTTATGGTGGTGCAATCCATGTATTTTTGTGTGTCTTGTAGTGAGTGCATCAAGCTCGTGGAGTAGTGTACTTGTTATTGCTGTTTTGCTAGGCTGAATCTGCTATATCATGAAGTTATCTAAACCTGCTGCTACAAGTCATTCTATGCATAATCTGGAGATGTTCACTAAGGATATTTTGTTAAACATGTCATGTTATATCCATACATGCCCCGGGTTGTATTTATAGCCTGCTTTAGCTTGTTGTAATCTTGCTTTCAAATTGCTAAATAATGTTGCTGCGAGCCTGTTAAGATTAAGTTATGTATTTCCATGAGCTTTGCTAGTGATCCATGCACCCTTTGAACTTTCTCTTGCCATGCTTAGCTTCATAAATATGTCATATTCCTATTGGTCACCTTTTCATGCCATGTATTGCTCTTTGGTGAGTGGTACAAGGTCACCAACATGCCCACTTATCGTTGTTCCTGCCATGTCTGAATCTGTCATATCACTTGCCATGTTTGCATGGATGATACCAACTTTTCTGTTGATCTTTGGAATTATTTCAGTAAGGGAGTCTTGTTCTTTGTCTTTTGTATTAGCTTGCCATGCCTTTGTTTTCCATGTTAAGTTCATGTAACATGTTGTTTGATAGCTCTAAACATTGCAACCTGATGCTATTTCTGCCATGTCTAGTGATTTCTGCCAAGTCTGTAAACTGTTATTATTTGCAATCTTCCCATGTCCTTTTGAGCGTGTTATATTGTTTTCTGGAGATAGCCCAGTGTTCATGTTTTGTCATGCTTTACCTGTACTTCACGCCCATGAATTTTTTTCACGTTGAGATTCTATAGCATATTGTTTTGATGCTTGCTAGATGCCTAGTTGCTGTTTTGGACAACTTGTCCTTTAAACTTGTTTCATGTGTATGTGTTGAACCGTTGCTCCGTTTTGAGTGTGCTCTATATGAAACTTGCTTGATTTTGCATGAAGTTTCATATTATCATGTTGCATCCATGTTTTCAGAGTGTTTGCTTGATGTTTGTATGCATTTTGCATCAATGCCATGTTTAACTTGTTTTGCTCATATCTTATAGGCCGTAGATCCGAATTAAATGAACTTCATATGTAACTTGACTAGAATCTCGTGTAGATCATCTTGGGGCATCTTAACTTGCTGTTTAACAACTTGAACGTAAGGTTTATTCAGTTCTGGAACAATTTCTAAATTTGCATATGAGGACTTACCGGAATTGTTATAAGTTGTTTCCGGCCTCAGTTAGCCTTGCTTTGATGTGTTGTTCTTGTATGCATCATCTCTTGCCATGAGTAGCTTCATGTAGTCTTGTCTTGCATCATACTTGGTTGATCATCATGTCATGTATATGTGTGGTGTGTTTACCATGTTGTGTGCTTCTTCTCGATAGTTCCTGTTTCGTTGCGATCGTGAGGATTCGTTCATCTACACTTGGTTCGGCTTCATCCGTTCGTCTTCTTCATGGACTCGTTCTTCTTCCTAGCGGGATCTCAGGCAAGATGAATGTTACCTTGGATCTCATTACTATCATTGCTATGCTAGTTGCTTCGTTCTATCGTTATGCTGCGCTTCCTATCACTTGTTCTTCAAGCCTCCCCGATTGCCATGTCAGCCCCTAACCTTTTTCACCCTTCCTAGCAAACCGTTGTTTGGCTATGTTACCGCTTTTGCTAAGCCCCTCTTATAGCATTGTTAGTTGTAGGTGAAGTTGAAGATTTCTCCATGACGAACAAGATTATGTTGGGATATCACAATATCTCTTATTTAATTAATGCATCTATATACTTGGTAAAGGGTGGAAGGCTTGGCCTTATGCCTGGTGTTTTGTTCCACTCTTGCTGCCCTAGTTTCCGTCATACCGGTCTTATGTTCCTTGATTTTGCGTTCCTTACATGGTTGGGTGATTTATGGGACGCCCTTGACAGTTCGCTTTGAATAAAACTCCTCAAGCAAGGCCCAACCTTGGTCTTACCATTTGCCTCACCACCACCTATACTTTTCCCTTGGAAGTTGCGCTCCTGAGGGTCATCTTTATTTTAGCCACCCCCCCTCGGGCCAGTGCTTCTCTAAGTGCTAGTCCGAACCGAGCTGCCTGCGGGGCCACCTCGGGAAAACTTGAGGGCTGGTTTTACTCGTAGCTAGTCTCATTCGGTGTTGCCCTGAGAACGAGATTTGTGCAGCTCCTATCGGGATTGTCGGCACATCGGGCGGCTTTGCTGGTCTTGTTTTACCATTGTCGAAATGTCTTGTAAACCGGGATTCCGAGACTGATCGGTTCTTCCTGGGAGAAGGAATATCCTTCATTGACCTTGAGAGCTTGTGACGGGCTAAGTTGGGACACCCCTGCAGGGTATAAACTTTTGAGAGCCGTGCCCACGGTTATGTGGCAGATGGGAATTTGTTAATGTCCGGTTTTAGATAACTTTACACCAGATTCGAATTAAAACGCATCAACCGCGTGTGTAGCCGTGATGGTCTCTTTTCGGCGGAGTCCGTGAAGTGAACACGGTTTTTGGGTTATGCTTGACGTAAGTAGGAGTTCAGGATCACTTCTTGATCATTGCTAGCTTCACGACCGTTCCGTTTGCTTCTCTTCTCGCTCTCATTTGCGTATGTTAGCCACCATATATGCTTAGTCACTGCTGCAACCTCACCATTTTACCCCTTCCTTTCCCATTAAGCTTTGCTACTCTTGATACCCATGGTAATGGGATTGCTGAGTCCTCGTGGCTCATAGATTACTATAACAATAGTTGCAGGTATAGATTTTGCGATGATCATGACGCGAGAGCGATGTTACTTCTCTTGGAGTTCTTCTTCTGTTGCTTCTTTGATCAGGGGATAGGTTCTAGGTCGGCAGCCTGGGCTAGCAGGGTGGATGTCGTTTGAGTTTCTGTTTGTGTTTCATCCGTAGTCGGATGGTGCTCTTATGTAAGATGATGTTGTATTCGTGTGGCATTGTATGCCTTCTGTATGTATCCCCATCTATTATGTACTATTGATGTAATGATATCCACCTTGCAAAAGCGTATTAATATGCGGTTCTATCCTTTGTGGGACCTTCGAGTCTCTTTAGGATAGTATCGCATATTGGGCATGACGACTGACATCTCCATCTCTCACCACCGTTGCTTGCTAGTTCCTTCTACTGGCATCTCCATCTCTCACCACCGTTGCGTAGACAAATTAGCAGGATCAGCTCACTCGAGACTAGTAGAGAGCATACCGAGCTCACATTCTTAGATTTGCTGTGTGCACAAATAGATTTTACTTAAAAGCTCCCTGTAACCTTTTGTTTCATTGGTCAAACACGATAGCAGCGATGCCGAGGGAGCTCCCCTACACACGTATGCATTCTAATGGTCACATACTTGTATCTAGTTCTCCTCATAAAATATTTGCATGCATGACAAAGCTCCAACACGTACATTCTCATGCTTAATTAGGTTAGAAGCATTCTGTACAAGACAAACTACTATATGCTAGTCTTACTTACACTGTGTGTTGGGCACTCTACTTTAATTTTCTAGCATGTTAAATTTAACATCCTAATATATTTGTTTGAAACAATAGTCTAGCATAACTTATTTACTTCGTTTTTCTAAAACATATAATCCATATTGAAGTATTCACATTAATCTAAAATAATAACCAAACAACTACAGGACAGTGGATTATTAACATGCATTTGTGACTTAGTTTTTGGTGTGTTTTGCTTGCAGGTCATTGTTGTGAAGGCCATCACGGGAAGACGTGGGGGATTTGGCACAAGGCCGGTGATCGAGTCTATGCTCTCTCCTCCATGGAAAGACCTAAATTCACCTTGACAGAGAGCACACGAATGGTTACATAGTGTGTTTAGGTTGTGGAACTTATAATTAGAAGGTTTAGAAAATGTTAGACGAGCTAACTGTTCACAACCTGAAGTAACTTTAACTTGGTACAAAATTGGTATGATATTAGTTTTATATCACAAAAGTAGGTAGTTTCCTGCTGCTTATTAGTATCACCTTTGGATTATTACTGTGTTCGCTTCACCACTGTACTGATTATCTTGGTGAGCATTTGTTTAATAACTAGAATACATTGTCTGCTAGGAACTCTATTTACCTTACCTTACATGTACAATGCACAAGGTCAGTTTGCAAACTGTTACAAAGGTCTGTGAGGGTCCATTGTGCTACTACTGCTATAAAATTAACAAGTGAACTCACTATGCATTTGCTGAATCCATATTTGGAAAGTTCACTGACCCTGCTACTATAACAAACTGCTACTGGTGTCTCTTTCCCAGGTAGTACATGCATCATCAGTCCTATAGAGCTGCTGCTCATGTACTCATTTTGTTCTAGGAAAGTGGGAGGGCAAGGGCCCTTGATTTCTTGCATAATTTGAGCAAATGTGATTTTTATTCTTTGAAGTTGATTCTCATGTGTGGTCATACCAACAACACATTCTTAAGACATCAGTGGCTAGACTTTAGATGTTCGAATCAGGAAAAAATTGTGGGGAAATGGTCCATTTATCCTTTATTGCTTTGTGTTTTATCTTCTAGAATTAGTATACTTTACTTATATGTTTATATGTTGAATGGAAGAAGCTCAAGGTGAAGAAGGCCATCGAGAAGGGCAACACCGACAGCGCCTAGATCTATTGAGGTGGCGCCTAGTCTTCATGCAGTCCTTTTGACATGAAAGAATAGTGTTACAAATCCTTCACGCTGCTATTGAATACTCCTGCTGCCACACAAGACAACCAAGGTCCGCTCTGCTCTGGTGCTATCCCTCGCTCTAGCTCCGTTCGTTGCTGCACAAGAAAAACAAAGACAAACGAAAACAAATTATCTAAGGTCCTATTATTATTACCTATATATAACATTGCTACTAGATTGCCGAGCACCCCTGTGCATGATGGGTTAAACTTGTATTCGCTCCTCCTGCTGCATTTTGATGATCATGAGTGTGATGCATTTTGATGATCTCCTTGTACCAGATGAGTCCATCGATGAAGCGACATCGTCTCCTGTAGAGGGTGACGGCGGCGGCGCCTGTGTGTGGCTTCGACTACAACCTCCTCTCCGGTGAGTCCATCTCCTACCTCTAGCTCCATCTCTGAGCTGCTGTAATACCATGCTCTGTTTCATGGCCAGGGCTTATTTTAGTCTGTGCTTGTTGTGCCTTGTGTATTGGAGCCTAATTAGCTTCTGTTAGGGGATAATCTACTGGTTATATCAAAATTTTGCATGAAATTTTGTTCTGCTTATTCTGCTAAGGTTCTTTGCAATGGTTATACATATGTTACACAATTTTCGCTGCTGGTAACATGGTGCTGCACTCTCAGGATCATCTTATGATACACAATCAATTTTTGGTGTGCTCAAATATTTAATTTTAGTGATAAGGAAAGATCCCACCCATTT
Source organism: Triticum dicoccoides (assembly GCF_002162155.2). Taxonomy (NCBI): domain Eukaryota; kingdom Viridiplantae; phylum Streptophyta; class Magnoliopsida; order Poales; family Poaceae; genus Triticum; species Triticum dicoccoides. The sequence continues at coordinate 214,457,591 of NC_041385.1, read as the reverse complement.
TGCTGGCTCACTCACTTGAGTTGGTTTAATAGTAGTGGCCTCCTGACTTGTAGTTGGTAGGTAGCTGAGAAGACTCATGGTGCTAGCTGGGAGCAAAAGTTTATATGCATGGATAATGAACTTGCACTAAATGGGCACAAATAAAGGAGCTGAGTATTAAATTAACTTGTACTAAGTGGAAACAATATTATGTATGGTGTACATAAATATCGAGTTGATAGCTGATCTGTAGCAAATATAGCTGCGTGTAACTTCTTTACTTGGTTCCTCTTTTACAGGAGCTCCAGTCCTAAGAAAGTTGGAAGTGCGAAGACATGAAGAAAAGCGCGAAGCTGTGAAGTGCGACTCAGCAAAGAGTTGTCTGTTCTACTTGATTGTAATATTGTAATAGATGGTATACCTAGGTTGTAATAGTCTACAGAAATTGTAATACACTAATCTAGTGTTATTTGACGAATTTCACATGTTCTCTTGTTTGGAATATTTGATTATGAATGTGATTTGATAGTGTGTGAGATGTGAACCTGACAGTGCAACCCACTTATGAAATAATATGAGTCTGTAACTTTCTGATGTGTGTGATCAATCTATGAGATTAACATGACTAGTGGGACCAGCTCCAAAATATATTTTCCAAAAAAAGGAAATCAATAGACTGTAAAGGGCTAAAGCCAAGAAATAAAAACGCCGAAATATTGGAATTGGCCCATGTAGCCCAATAGAATTCACAGGAAAAAAATAGAAAGGCTGTATTAATGGGCTCGGCACATCTAAACCACCTAAATGGACCGGGTTGATTCTAAGTAACGACCTTTTGAATTGGTCGTAATTGTGCCACGTCAGATTGCCACGGCGGGTCCGACGTGGCCTGGGCAGACAACTAGTGACCAAAACAAAATAGTAGGCATATTTTGGTCGTAAACATCTACGACCTTCTCACAGAGAAGGTCGTTAATTTCAGTTTACGACTGCCAGCTTTTGACCTTCTATTTTTGGTCACAAAAAGGTCGCAAATGAAAATCAATGACCTTTCAGTGACCAATAGTCGAGGTCACAAGTTGACATATTTCTTGTAGGGAAGCTCTTGCAGAAGATCGCCTACGGATCCGGGCATCTCCTCATTGGGACGACCAGTCAGTATACCTACAGACATAACTCTGTTAGCCTGTTTCTTCGCCAAACTGTATAAAGGTTCATTTGAGTGCATACTAAAAATGCCGTGTTGAAGCCTCCTATTCTCCTTCATGGAGTCCGCTAGCTGGGCCCGAACATCTTTCCATTCCGCGCCCAGCTGGGTATTGGCATCCTGGAGATCGTTTTTCTCTCGCCGGACCCATGTGAGCACATGCCCGGCATCCTCTAGCTGTCGTTGAGATCATTGTTCATCCTCTTGTAGGATCTCCAGATTCACTCCGGGATTGTCTGTGGAATCTATTGTTAGATCTGCAAACATGCCGAACACCAACTAGTACACATAATAACGTCTTTTAGCGATAGAGACAAATATTACCAGATGAGGCCTTCTTGGATTCCTCCATTCCGGCAACTGCTGCCCTTAGCTGGGTTTTACACTCCTCCAGCTCTTGAGAAAAATGGGTATTCTTCTCTGTAAGAACGTATTCATACAATGATCCTTAGATCAGTTGTACCAACTGTTTCAAATCTCACGGGCTAGTGATATACATAATTATCAGATTTTGCTTACCCATATATCTTTTAAGTACTGGTCTGTGGATCTAGCAAGCCCATTTTGAGCAGCTCGGATGTACGCGTCTCCCGAGTTGAAGGCATTGAACGCCTCTTCGGAGAAATTAGGGTCGTGGAGTGCGGCCCGCCGACGCCGATGATTCATAGCGCTCTCTACCTCAGAATTTGTAGCGGATATTCTATCCGCATCCTCTGTAGGAGGATCGTCCAGTGTTGTCCCCACGTTAGCCTCCACCTTTGAGGCCGGTTCTGGAGTCTAGCTGGTAGAGGCGTGGCTGGCAGGATCTCCGGACACAGTCCGACGAATACTCTTTCTGCCAGGACACAGTGGACATTGTTATATTTTAAAGATGATAATCACAGAGCAGGTTTTAAATCATACCTCTTCAATGGCGTCTCGGTCCTAACCGCTTTGCTTTTTAGCCTACCCGGCTTGGGCGCCCCTTGTTGGTGAGTCGCCACGGGTTCGGCACGGCTCCCCGACGGCCTTCCCTATAAAGCGCAAGACATGTGCTGTGCGTAAGGCGTAAAGAAGGGATCTTTCTCGGAGGTTAGGACTCCAATTTTACTTACATATGATGCAGGGAGTAGGCCAGGATAATCGGCAATGATGGCCACCAAAGCGCCGTCACAGCTTGCCTATTAAACGTCCTGTCGACGAGCTCCACAAATATGTCTGGATCTTCTTCAAGTCGGGGTCGAGCGCCCGGTTGTGGTCCTTTGGCTGTGGAGGCGGGCTGTGGACCTCCCTCACAGCCCTTCGCAGTTCATGTTATGGACTAGCAAGGTAAGTATTTGTGATGAAAGACTGTGGGACTGAATAGAGTTGAGTAAAAGATGGCAACTCACCCAGCTAGGAGGGTTGTACATGGAAAATCCATCCCGTGGCTTAATGCGGATGAACTCCTGTTCTTCTCCTTTATACAAATCAGACAATATTTTCGCCAGAGCGGTGGCGGAGTTCGGACCTTTACGACCCTAGCGGGGGGCATCATCTTCTCCATTGAAGTGCCACATGGGATGCCCCCGGTACTGGAGTGGCTGCACCCCCCGCATTATGCATATTGATATAACCTCGATTATTGTCAATCCAGATTTGGCCAACGTTTTTATCCTGCCCATCAGTTGAAGGACCTCTCTGTTATCTTCCTCCTGGGGGCTCCGGGGACGCCAGCTACAACGTTGCCTCAATGGGGCATTTTTGAACTCGGGAAGACCCATCCGGATAGGGTCAGGATGGGAGACGTCCTCTATATAAAACCAGTCGGAAGGCCAGTCTTTGGATGTCTTCTTCAGAGTGCCGGAAAGGTATCCGGTCTCGACGATGCGCCATATTTCAACTCTGCCCACTTGGTATATTGATCCCTCCTGATTACGAGGGATGAGGCAGAACATCCTCTTCCATAGCTCAAAATGAGCTTCGCAACCCAGAAATAACTCACAAAGGGCGACATAGCCTGCGATGTGCAGGATGGAGGCAGGGGTGAAGTTGTGCAGCTGGAGGCCATAATACTCCAGGAGATCGCGGAGGAATGGATGGATTGGAAATCCGAGGCCCCTTAGCAAGTAATGGACAAGGCACACCCGCTCCCCTTGGTATGGGTTGGGAAAACTCTCCACTTGCTCCCCGCCGTCAAAAGTGGCCAGTCCGGCTTGAACGGGGACAAGATATGCAGGTGGGAGAAACCATTGGGTCCGCAACTCCACCAACTGGTCGTGGGACACTGTAAACTTCTCCCAATCACCTGGCTTGGCGCTATGAGGGCGAGAGGAGGAGCTGCGGTGGCCAGCCATGATGGGATGGTTTTTTCGGGCATGCTTCGGTGGATCCTTGCTTGGGGAAGATGGTGTGTTTTGGATCTGAGGATCCCCGTTTCTTTAATAGACGACTTATTTACATGGTTAGGGCGGCAAGTGTAGAAATGACCCAACTTCTCGCATTTGCTCGACACGTGGAGACTGACATTATTAAGGTACAGAAGCCAATGAGTGCCACAATAAATGGGAAGCTGGACACTGCTTGTTACAACAGGTACTCTGGAGAATTTGGAGAAGAACCCGCCGTGCAATGCAGAAGACAATATGCGCGCCAGACTCGTCGTAATTGAAGCCTGGTTCTGGGGCTAATGAGGGAGTCCTGGATTAGGGTGTCCTCGGACAGCCGGACTATATGCTTATGCCGGACTGTTGGACTATATGCTTATGCCGGACTCGTCGTAATTGAAGCCTGGTTCTGGGGCTAATGAGGGACTGGTTTTGACACCGACAGCCGTCCTCTTCTTTCTCCCCCTTGCAGGGGGGAATGTATTCTTCTTCTTCCTCCTTGTCGGTGTTAAAACCGGTGGATCTCGGGTAGGGGGTCCCGAACTGTGCGTCTAGGAGGATGCTAACAGGAGACAAGGGACACAATGTTTTTACCCAAGTTTGGGCCCTCTCGATGGAGGTAAAACTCTACTCCTTCTTGATTGATATTGATGATATGGGTAGTACAAGAGTAGATCTACCACGAGATCAGAGAGCCTAAACCCTAGAAGCTAGCCTATGGTATGATTGTTGTTCGTCCTACGGACTAAAACCCTCTAGTTTATATAGTCAGTGAAGAGGGTTAGGGTTACACAGAGTCGGTTACAATGGTAGGAGATCTACATATCCGTATCGCCAAGCTTGCCTTCCACGCCAAGGAAAGTCCCATCCGGACACGGGACGAAATCTTCAATCTTGTCTCTTCATAGTCCAGGAGTCCGGCCGAAGATGATAGTTCGGCTATCCGAACACCCCCTAGTCCGGGACTCCCTCAGTAGCTCCTGAACCAGGCTTCAATGACGACGAGTCCGGCGCGCATATTGTCTTCGGCATTGCAAGGCGGGTTCCTCCTCCGAATACTTCATAGAAGATTTTGAACACAAGGATAGTGTCCGGCTCTGCAAAATAAGTTCCACATACCACCGTAGAGAGAATAATATTTACACAAGTTCAATCTGCTAACGTATCTCGTGGCGTGACATCACACCACGACCAAGCTTTTATTCGAATCGTTTTTACTGTTCCACCTCAGCGCGTTTAGCGAGGCGGTTTCCTTGGCACGTCTTGTCAAAGCAGAGATCGTGTCCCCTTATTCCGGGATTCTCATCTATACGGGCGTGGGTAACCCAACTGTGTCCGTTGGCACGTCTCCTCTATCGAAGGCGAGTCCTGAACAGTCACGGGGGAGGCTCTTGGTATTCAACCTCTTTATAAAGAGACCAAGGCTCCACTCCCTTCTTTCAATCTCAATTGAATCCGCCCCTCGTCTTGAGTTCCAACACCCAAAGCTCCAGATTCCAGCACTTCGGACCTTCGACGATGTCCGGCTCCGACCTGCAAGGCTGGTGGATGCCTTCCTCCATTACGGAAGAAGACGTGCTAAAGCTAAGAGACGCCGGGTATTTAACCATCGAAATTTCGCATAGGCTGCCTGTCCAAGGGCAGATTATTCCCACTCCCAAGCCAAGTGAAAGCATGGTGTTCGCGTCTCACTTCCTTCGAGGGCTAAGCTTCCCGACGGACCCCTTCGTGAGGGGGCTCATGTTTTATTATGGGTTGTAATTTCACGACTTGGATCCGGAGTCCATCCTCCACATCTCATCGTTTATCGTCGTGTGCGAAGCCTTCCTTCGCATTACCCCTCACTTCCGATTGTGGCTCAAGACCTTCAAAGTGGAACCGAAGATGATCAAGGGGAGACAGGCAGAGTGCGGAGGGGCTGTTATAAGCAAGAATGCTGATGCTCTGTGGCCCGAGGGCTCTTTTCAAGAGGAGCTCAGTTTATGGCAACAAGAGTGGTTTTATATCACAGCTCCCAGGGGCACCAAATGGGTGGCGCCACCTGCCTTTCGCTCGGGTCCTCCACCGCGGCTGGCGTGATGGGTCAATAAAGGGCTTGATTGGGGGTCGTCCAAGGACGTGCCCTTGCTGCAGGGCCGCATTCGAGACCTCCTAGAGAGAGAGATCACTTTGGTCGTAGTAGCGCAGGTCATGCTGATTCGTCGCATCCTGCCCTACAGACGTCGCCCCCTCCGCCTGTGCAAATTTAACCCGGAGGGACCACGAGCTCTCCAACATTTTATGGGCGCAATGCCCATGGAGATGTACAAGCTTTTCTTCGGATCACAAGAGATGTGTCCGGACTTGACCGAGGATGCAGGTCTAAGCTGCAATCGCCCGGATACTCAAGTAAGTAGCCCTGTACCCGGACACACTATCCTATATTTATCACAAACTTGCCCTTTAAAAGAGCTGTCCCTTGAACAGGAGTGGATAGCGAAAGCAAAGTTAATCAGGTGTCCAGCCCCCCTCCCTGAGACCACACCGGATCCCGTGTTAACCAAGATGCTGGAGGTTGCGCCTTCGAAAGAAGGTGAAGGGGGGAGGAAACTACCGCCTCCGCGAAGGAGGCTGTCAGGAAAGGAGGGATCAAAAATCCCTACATCCAAGGGAAGAAGAGGACCGCCTCTGAAGACCCGGAGATCATGGTCTCAAAGCGGGGGAAGAAATCTTCGTCAGAGGGTCCGGTGCCGAGAGATGCCTCGGTCGCATTATGCCCCCAAGGGGATCAGCCCTCCACCGAGCCGTAAGTGAAAAGGGGAGTTTTTATTAAAATAAAGGATATCCCTACCCTATTTCTGATAACCGAAATTTTACCTTGTAGTTCGGATCTCAGCCCTTCTCAGCAGAGCTCATCTTCAGGGGATCTTCGTCCGGAGATGATAGCGAGTGAAACGCCTCCCCCTGCCGCACCGTCTTACGAGGCGGGCGACCCTGAGGTGTCCTCACGGAGGGTTTCTCCGAGTCCGGCGGGGCCAGAAGGTAGTCGTATGTCCCTTCAAAGCCCTCCGCGTTCGGCCTTCGAAAAAGGCCGTCGAACGTGTTCGGCACCGTATGGTGTACGGTCGGAGGAGCTGAAGGATCTTCTCGGGTGAGCGTTTATCTCAGAAGATCACCGTGCGTTAATGAATACGGTGATTGAAAGGATTTCATCCACTGAGAGCGGATTGCATGAAGCCATCAGGAGTTTACTGACAGGTTTCGAGGTACGCAAAATGATGTACCTTCTGACAGTTCCGCATATAAAATGCGCCTTATGTAGATAGTAGCTCCTGAGGCTCGGTGTGTTGTAAAATAATGATAGCGCGCCGAGCATCATAATCCCAGGTATAATGTGTCGCCCTTCCTATGCAGGTGGCGAAGGATCCGGTGGCTGGCCGGACTGATGAATTTGCCGAACTAAAGCAGCAACTTGACGTGGCGGATGTCGACATCGCGCTTGTCAATAGGCGACTTGACAAGTCACAAGGTATGTAATTTCCCCGCGGACACCTGGTGAGGGAGCTTGACGCCCGTGCCTTACAACCAGTATGCTTGACGCAGATGGTGTCGCTGCCATGGAGAACCTGCGGCTGCCTTGAAGGTGGCCGAAGAGCTAAAAGCCAAACAAGCTACTCACTGCCGAAGCAAGAAGGAGATGGCTGAGATGGCCATGGAGTTGAAGAACGCTGCAGACCGGTGCAAGCCTTCTTGAAAAGGAAGATCGGGCGGCACGAGAGGACCTGAAGAAGGCCACTGCCGAGGCCAAGGATGCTCGCTCTGTGATGAGAGCTATGAAGGAGGAGCTGCGTCAGGCCGGAGATATCGCGGCTGGAAAGCCCTTTCTGCCGCGGAGGAAATTCCTGGACCCTAATTATGCTCAGTTGGACCGGCTGTGGAGTGCGGAAGATTCTTATCTGGACTTGGCGGCAAGTGCGGTGGACGCGGCCGAACACTTCTGAGATCAAGCGGATCACGAAACGGCGAAGGTTTTTTGGTCACAGTTCCATAATCCAGAGCACCCGCTTCCATTAACCGATTGCTTGGCCGAATGGGCGGAGCTGAATAGGTTATCCGGACTTGCCATGAAGGATGTCATGAGTCTTTTGTGGCCGAAGGGGCTTGAGCCGAAGAGTTATTTTGGCTTGGTGCAGCAGTTCCTTGGTGCGGTGCCGCATATCCATGCAATGAGGAGGTCGGCATGCATAGAGGGTGCTCGGATGGCTCTTGCCCGTGTCAAGACATACTGGGCGGAGATTAAGTCCACCAATGTTGCAACCCAAGATTCGGACAGAAGCCGAGTACCTGTCAAGCACTATTTTCAGGAAGTTCTGCCGGGCGCTCGTTTAATAGAGACGCAGTGCTCGAAGGATATTATGTTCGAATAACATGTATTATTGTGAAACAATATTTCGATGAAATATAAAAGCTTTTTATACTTGTGCTTTCAAGAATTAAAACACCTCCTGTGCGGCCGTTAATGTATATGTGTATATAACCTGAAAGATGGCAGTCTTCGGCTTCAGCCCCCACGCATATAATGCAGGGGTGTTTGCAAAAGGCGCATTTTCACACTTGATCCAACGTCTTGGTCCTATAAAGGAGGTGGTAGCATAGCAAACTAGGCAACCGGACTATAATGCTTTATCACTTTCACTTAGCCATATGAGTTTGACAATGGGACTACTATATAGCTCCTAGGGGCACGGCGCTCACCTGAATTTGGGGCGCGTATGTGCCTGACCGGGAAACGACCCTTCGTCAATGCGGAATCCTATAGATTCCGGAGGGTCATCGAGTGGTTGACCAGTATCATGCTGTATCATGAAAGTCAGTTTTCGGCTTTCTCTACTGAGGTGCTCGCCTGGCCGAACCGGGGCACAATCGCAGTAGTTCCCCTGGTGCCGCATTAGCCGATAGAGCGGAACGTAAGGCAGCAAAACACATGAGCCGGGCAAACCCAACATTTGACCAAAGACATGATTCAGAGCTGATGCATATAAGGCCTAACCCGAGACGCCGAACACTCCCTAAGGTATGCGGTCTTTATGAAAACGGGCCGAACAACGCCCTTGGTAATAAGCCCCTAGTGTCCAGGTACGCGCAAAATTCTGACGTGGACTATGCCAAAACGCCAGCCTCCTCCTCAGTTATAGTAAGAAACCAGGGGTTGTGTATCAACGAGAGACAGTAAAAAAGGTTTACGCAGGGTCTTAATCTGAAAAGAATCCTTGCAACGGGTCCCTGCTGCATGTCTGCGCCTGTGTCTCTGTTGTGCCGTATCCTGGACGGGTGTCGCACGGTGTTCATCTGTAAAAGAGAGGAACTTAGTTGAAAAAAATCGTGCGAAGATGTATGTTATATTAAAATAAACAAAGTACGTTTCAAGAAATAAATAAATTTGAGCTTTATTGACTCTTTTTGTATATGCGTGGAGCCCCTAGTGCGAGGGTGTGTGGTTGGTAAGCGCCTGTATGTTTACTCCGGGCTCGTCTAACCGTGTCCGGGGTCTGAACGACCTGTTTGGGTGCTTGAATTAGTGGAGCCGGTTTAGTGTGTGGCTGTCGAGGCAGTCACACAATCTTCCGCGCTCAAGGAACACTCGATATTTCCCTTTAAGGAGATTGAGGGAGTCCTGGACTAGGGGGTGTCCGGATAGCCGGACTATCATCATCGGCCAGACTCCAAGACTATGAAGATACAAGATTGAAGACTTCATCCCGTGTCCGGATGGGACTTTCCTTGGCGTGGAAGGCAAGCTTGGCGATACGGATATGTAGATCTCCTAACATTGTAACCGACTCTGTGTAACCCTAGCCCTCTCCGGTGTCTATATAAACTGGAGGGTTCTAGTCCATAGGACGAACAACCATTACAACAATAATACCATAGGCTAGCTTCTAGGGTTTAGCCTCCTTGATCTCGTGGTAGATCCACTCTTGTACTACCCATATCATCAATATCAATCAAGCAGGAGTAGGATTTTACCTCCATCGAGAGGGCCCGAACCTGGGTAAAAACATTGTGTCCCTTGTCTCTTGTTACCATCCGCCTAGACGCACAGTTCGGGACCCCCTACCCGAGATCCGCCGGTTTTAACACCGACATTGGTGCTTTCATTGAGAGTTCCTCTGTGCCGTCACCAATAGGCTTGATGGCTTCTCCAATCAACAACTACGCAGTCCAGGGTGAGAATTTTCTCCCCAGACAGATCTTCGTGTTCGGCGGCTTTGCACTGCGGGCCAATTCACTTGGCCATCTGGAGCAGATCGAAAGCTACGCCCCTGGCCATCAGGTCAGATTTGGAAGCCTAAACTTCATGGCTGACATCCGCGGAGACTTGATCTTCGATGGATTCGAGCCACAGCCGAGCATGCCACACTGTCACGATGGGCATGACCTAGCTCTGCCGCCGGACAGTACCTTGGAGGCCGCACACGAATCCGCTCCGACCCACAGTTTGGAGCCGACCACGCAGATCGAGGACAGGTGGCTGGACACCGCCTCAGAGGCTGCAACTTCCACGGCGATGGAGCTGAATACGACCTTGTCCTTTGCAAAGCTCGTGACTCCGAGGTGCCGGACTCCCTGCCGGACTCCGAACCTCCTGCGCCCCTGCCGATCAAATCTGATTGGGCGCCGATCATGGAGTTCACCGCTGTGGACATCTTTCAACACTCACCCTTTGGCGACATCCTAAATTCGCTAAAGTATCTCTCGTTATCAGGAGAGCCCTGGCCAGACTGCAGTCAGGATGGTTGGGATGCGGACGATGAAGAAATTCTAAACCCACCCACCACCCACTTTGTAGCCACTGTCGACGATCTAACAGACATGCTAGACTTCGATTCCGAAGACATCGACGGTATGGACGATGATGCCGGAGACGAACAAGAACCAGCACCTACGGGGAACTGGAAGACAACCTCGTCATACGACATATACGTGGTGGACACCCCAAAGGATGGGGACGGCGAAGAAGCAGCATAGGCAGATTCCTCTAAGTAACAACCCAAGCGCCGACGTTAGCGGCGCCGCTCTAAATCCCGCCACAGCAAGAATGGAGATTCCGGCACAGAAGATAATAACACCCCAGAGAGTGCCGAAGACAACCCCCTCCAGCAAGATTCAGCACAGGAGGATGGGGAAGCCAGCCCTCAAGAGAGAGCGGCAGACGAGGAGGATGAAAATTACATGCCACCCTCCGGAGACGAGGCAAGCCTCATCGACGACGAATTCGTCATTCCCGAGGATCCTGTCGAACAAGAGCGTTTTAAACGCAGGCTAATGTCCACGGCGAACAGCCTAAAGAAAAAGCAGCAACAGCTTCGAGCTGATCAAGACCTGCTGGCCGACAGATGGACCGAGGTCCTCACGGCCGAAGAGTATGAACTCGAACGCCCCTCCAAAAGCTACCCAAAACGCAAGTTGCTCCCCCGACTAGAGGAGGAAGCATAGAAACCTTCATCACCAGCGCACAATACGGCAGACCGACCACCTCGTGGCCGCGATAGAGAGGCATCTAGGCCCTCCACCAGAACCATACCCTGGCACCACTCGAAAAGCGCGAAGCCACGGGGGATTGCGCCGGACTTGAGGGATATATTGGAGGACAAGGCAAGCCAATCTAGATCTATCTACGGATCACGTGGGCGCCCCACGACCCACGACGACTACCGTCACGCCGGATACAGCAACTCCGGCCGGGCCGAACACAGCAGACAAAGCTCTCTTGAGCTACGTTGTGATATTGCTCAATATAGAGGCGCCGCACACCCACTATGCTTCACAGACAAAGTAATGGATCATCAAATCCCTGAAGGGTTTAAACCCGTGAACATTGAATCCTACGATGGCACAACAGACCCCGCGGTTTGGATCGAAGATTATCTCCTTCATATCCATATGGCCCGCGGTGACGATCTCCACGCTATCAAGTATCTCCCACTCAAGCTTAAGGGGCCAGCTCGGCATTGGCTTAACAGCTTGCCAGCAGAATCAACTGGGTGTTGGGAGGACTTGGAAGCCGCATTCCTTGACAACTTCCAGGGCACATATATGCGACCACCAGACGCCGATGACCAAAGCCACATAATTCAGCAGCCAGACGAATCGGCCAGACAATTCTGGACACGGTTCCTCACAAAGAAAAATCAAATCGTCGATTGTCCAGATGCAGAGGCCCTCGCAGCCTTCAAACATAACATCCGCGACGAGTGGCTGGCCCGGCACCTAGGACAGGAAAAGCCGAAATCCATGGCAGCCCTCACATCACTCATGACCCGCTTCTGTGCGGGAGAGGACAGCTGGCTAGCTCACAGTAACAACCTCAGCAAACATTCTAGCAGTCTGGACAACAAGGACCGCAATGGCAGGTCGCGTCGCAACAAAAACAAACGCCACGTTAACAGCGATAACACTGAGGATACGACAGTCAACGCCGGATTCAGAGGCTCTAAACCCGGTCAGCGGAAAAAGCCATTCAAAAGAACTACTCCGGGTCCGTCCAATTTGGACCGAATACTCGACCGCTCTTGCCAGATACATGGCACCCCCGAAAAGCCAGCTAACCACACCAACAGGGATTGTTGGGTATTCAAGCAGGCAGGCAAGTTAATTGCCAAAAACAATGACAAGGGGCTGCATAGCGATGACGAGGAAGAAACCCGGCCGCCAAACAGTAGAGGACAGAAGGGCTTCCCCCCACAAGTGCGGACAGTAAACATGATATACGCAACCCACATACCCAAGAGGGAGCGGAAGCTTGCACTTAGGGACGTATATGCGATGGAGCCAGTCGCCCCGAAGTTTAACCCATGGTCCTCCTGCCCGATCACTTTCGATCGAAGGGACCACCCTAACAGTATCCGCCATGGCGGATTCGCCACATTGGTGTTAGACCCAATCGTCGATGGATTTCACCTCACTAGAGTCCTGATGGACGGCGGCAGCAGCCTGAACCTGCTTTATCAGGATACAGTGCGCAAGATGGGCATAGACCCCTCAAGGATTAAACCTACAAAGACGACCTTCAAAGGCGTCATACCAGGTGTTGAGGCCAATTGTACAGGCTCAGTCACACTGGAAGTGGTCTTCGGATCCCCGGATAATTTCCGAAGCGAGGAGTTAATCTTTGACATAGTCCCGTTCCGCAGTGGCTATCATGCTCTGCTCGGACGAACCGCGTTTGCAAAGTTCAACACGCTGCCGCATTATGCATACCTCAAGCTCAAGATGCCAGGCCCTCATGGAGTCATCACGGTCAACGGAAACACTGAACGCTCCCTCCGAACGGAGGAACACACAGCAGCTCTCGCGGCAAAAGTACAGAGAAGCCTCTTAAGGCAATCCTCGAGTCCGGCCGTTAAACGACCGGACATGACTAAACGCGCCCAGAGTAACATACATCAAGACCACCTGGCACGTTCCGAGCATGCGTAGCAATGCGGCCCCAACCCCAGCCCTTGCATGATTGCAAGACGAGCTCTTCGTGTACATCACTACGCTCTGAAGATACCATGGGCATAGGGGGAGGGGCACGACCACGACAGGCACAGAGTGCGGCTCAACCACACCAGGGGCTCCCATGTGTGTCACCTTTTTTTCTTTCTTTCTTTTCTTCTCTTTTTTCCATAGGAATCCGTTTACCAGAGGCCGTGTAAGGCAGTAGATCTGCCAAACTCACGATGCAACAGCCAGGGAGGGACAATGGCTACGACGAACACTCAGGTGGTCTCCATTATGAGCATTAAATCTGTTTAATACACCATTCCACAGCCTATCCCTGGAGGGGGACATGTCTAATAGTCCAAACCCTTGCTTACCGCACTATTTGTATCATTCTGCACTCATAGCAGAATTCCTTGAATAAACAATGCATCACTTTTTGTTTATAATTGCATTCCTCCTTTTATATGTTCATTTATGACATCTTGCATCTGTACAGTTTGGTACGGCCGAATACACTAGGGGCTTATGTTCCCCGCTTTATGGTGTGATAAGTCCGAACACTTTCACAAGTGCGGCACCCCGAACTTATAGCACTATATGCATCAGCTCCGAATCATGTCTTGGGTCAATAGTTGGGTTTGCCCGGCTCCCATGTTTTGGTACCTTACGTTCCGCTCTATCGGCTAAGGTAGCACTGGGAGAACCACGGCGATTGCGCCCCGGTTGAGCTGGGCGAGCGCCTCAGTGGAGAAAGCTAAAACCGACCGTCATGATAAGGCGAGAGCTGGTCGCTGTTCGAGAGGTCTTTTCGAGTCCCTAAAGACTTATGCCGCTTAGAGCGAGGAAACGGCTGTGTCCGGCCAAGGCGTGGATAGCGCCCCGAATTCGGTCTTCCGAACACTAGGGGCTTCGCCGAAATTTAAAATTATAGAATTCTATGGCTAAGTGAGAGTGTTCAAGCATTATAAGTCCAGTTGCCTTGTTCGTTGTGTTGAGCGCCTCCCTTGATGGACCCAAATATGGGAACAAGAGCGCTCAAGTTTATCCAAAACACGCCAGCACTCGTGGCATGGGGGCTGAAGCCAACGACTTGCCATCTCTCAGATTTGATAAACGGCCGCACAGAAGGTAATATTTTAAATTAATAAGCGTTGCTTAGCGCATATGAACAAAGTTTTCAGCGCACAGGATAACACATTGCGAGTCTACTCAAAAATTAGTTCTTTGGGGCACTCATCCGCAATCTTGCGGGCACCCTTCAGGACACTCTTATAGTACATTTCCGGCGTACGATACTCCTTGCCCGCCGGCGGCGCGTCCGTGATAAGCCTCTCAGCACCCGGCCTGCCCCAGTGCACCTTTGCGCGGGCAAGGGCCCGACGGGCACCTTCAATGCAGGCGGAGCACTTGATGACTTCCACCCAGGGGCACGCATCCACCAGCCGCCGCACGAGACCGAAATAGCTCCCAGGCATGGCCTCTTCAGGCCACAGCCGGACTATGAGGCCCTTCATGGCCTGCTCGGCTACCTTGTGGTGCTCGACCAGCTGCTTCAGCTGGTCGCTAAGGGGCACCGGATGTCCGGCCTCAGCATACTGAGACCAGAAGACCTTCTCCGTTGAGCTCCCCTCCTCGGCCCGGTAGAATGCGGCGGCATCGGACACGCTGCGAGGCAGATCTGCAAACGCCCCTGGAGAGCTCCGAATTCGGGTAAGTAACAGGTAATTTACATTCACATGCTTGCTTTGCATGAAAAATGCCTTACCCGCCGCTATTTTCTTCACCGCCTCAATCTCCTGGAGGGCCTTATGGGCCTCGGCCTTAGCGGCTTTGGCACTTTCAAGAGCCGAGGCAAGCTCGGACTCTCGAGACTTCGAGTCGCGCTCCAAACTCTCATGCTTTTCCATGAGAGCCTGGAGCTCTTGCCGCACCTCCGCCACCCGCGCCTCCTGCTTCTCTCGCTCCGCTCGTTTCGCGGCCGCATTGTGTTCGGCCGCGGACACGGCCTCCTTCAGGGTCGCCACCTCGTTCGTGGCCCCTGCAGTACCCACGTTATCCTTGTTATTTCTATCGCAACCAAAATCCTTTTCTGTAAGGTACAAATTTAATGCGGTGTTACTCACCTTCTTTGTCCTCGAGCTGCTTCTTGGCAAGGCCGAGCTCGTGCTCGGACCGCTCGAGGTCCTGCTTCAAAGCACCGACCTCAGCAGTCAGTGCGGCAGAGGTCAGCAGCGCAACCTGCAAACCCATATTGACATAATTTTTAGCACTCCTACGTATATCTTTTTTAGATCCTCTGTCCGGTTTTTCTTTCAGAACACTGAACCGAGCATCAGGGGCTACTGTCTATGCAGTATTACATTACTTCTTACCTCAAAGCCTGTTAGAAGGCTGCTGCAGGATTCGGTCAGCCCGCTCTTGGAGAGCTGAACCTTCTGAATCACCGCACTCATGATAGTGCGGTGTTCTTCCTCGATGGAAGCACCGTTGAGCGCCTCCAACAAGTTGTCCGGCCTCCGGTTGGACGGAGGCTGTCGGAATCACGGTATTGCCCTTCTTATGAAGGGGCTGCCTGCCGGACTCCGGAACCACTGCGGGTTCTGGCACGGAGTCTGGCGCAATGTCCGGGAGGCTGCCTTGCGGCACCTCCGGAGCCTCCTCCTGATGGGTCCCCTCCTGGGATCCCACCTCGGCGTCATCAGCATCACGAGGGGTGGAGGCGGTCAGAATGGAATCCACATCCGACGGAGCCAAGGACCCGCTCGATGAAGCGCGAAGATCATCCTCGGCCGGACTACAGGTAGTGTGCGGCATTAGAAGGACAACATGTGGCACGAAAGAGAAATTATAAATCATTCAGGAATCCGGATACTTACGATCTTGCCGGAGGCTTGGCCCTTGAGGGCCACCCTTCGTCACCAACGTTGGCGTTGGCGGAGCTGTCCGGAGGAAGGGTCCTTCCACTCTTGGACCCTTCGGCCTCCCCTGTTGGGGAAGCCTTCCTCTTCCTCTCTCCCCCTCCTGGGGAGGGTCCTCTTTCTCCTCCTCGTCTTCGGGGGAGGAGTCCGCCTCGGAGCCATTGGACGATGAGTCCGATACCACCTGGCGTCGGGAACTCCTTCGGGTTCCCGTGGCCTTCTTCTTGGCCTTCTTCTCCGGCACCACATAGAGTGCCTGGACTAGCAGCCCCGTTAAACGGGTATCCGCTGGGTCTTCGTGGAGGGGAGCCGGACAGTTAACCTGTCCGGACGTCCTCTGCCAGTCCTGTTAAAGGCATTGGGAATGTTAGATCCCGCAATACAGTCAAACTATGAAAGAAATGAATGTCCCATAAAGGATAACATATCTTACCGCACCGGCCGGGCGTTTCGTGCTGAATCCGCGATCTTCAGTTGCGGGTGTGGGGGCTTCTCCGCCCTAGAACAGCACCCTCCAGGCAGCTTCGTACGTTGTGTCGAAGAGCCCGCTAAGGGTCGGGTGCTGTGCCGGATCAAACTCCCACAGATTAAAGGCCCGCTGTTGGCAGGGGAGAATCCGGCGGACGAGCATGACCTGGATCACATTGACAAGCTTGAGCTTCTTGTTCACCAAGGTATGGAGACAGGACTGGAGTCCGGTCAGCTCCTCCGAACTGCCCCATAGCAAGCCCTTCTCTTTTCAGGAGGTGAGCTGCATGGGAGTACCTGATCTGAACTCGGGGGCCACTGCCCATTTAGGGTCACGCGGCTCGGTGATATAGAACCACCCCGATTGCCACCCTTTGATGGTTTCCACAAAGGCTCCCTCGAGCCAGAGGATGTTGGGCATTTTGCCCACCATGGCGCCTCCGCACTCCGCTTGGACGCCCTTCACTACCTTCGGCTTGACATTGAAGGTTTTTAGCCACAAGCCGAAGTGGGGCTGAATGCAGAGGAAGGCCTCGCACACGATGATAAACGCCGAGATGTTGAGGATGAAGTTTGGCGCCAGATCGTGGAAATCTAGGCCGTAGTAGTACATGAGCCCCCAGACGAAGGGATGAAGTGGGAAGCCCAGTCCGCGGAGGAAGTGGGGAAGGAATACGACCCTCTCATGGGGCCTGGGGGTGGGGATGAGCTGCCCCTTGTCGGGCAGCCGGTGCGCGATGTCGCTGGACAGGTATCCGGCGCCGCGCAGTTTTTCGATGTGCCCCTCCGTAACGGAGGAGACCATCCACTTGCCTCCTGCTCTGGACATGGCTGGGGAAGGTTGAGGCGAGATGTGCGAACTTGGGTGCTGGAGCTCGAGTGCGCGGAGATGGATAAGAAAAGGAGGAAGAAGGCGTGGGTAAAAAGGTGGATCCTTATCCCCTTATATATGGGCGGACAAAGACTATGCGTCCCCACCAGCCTGGTAAAACTCGCTTATCTCCCAAGCGCCACCATCAATGGCACGGTTGGGTTACCCATGTCCGTATTGATGGGAATCCCGGAATAAGGGGAACATGATCTCTGCTTCGACAAGATGTGCCAAGGAAACCGCTTCGCTAAACGCGCTAAGGTGGTATAATAAATGATTCAAGTAAAGGCTTGGTGGTGGTGTGACGTCATGCCACAAAATACGTCAGCAGATTGAACTTGTGTACATATTATTCTCTCTACGGTGGAATGTGGAATTTATTTTGCAGAGCCGGACACTATCCTGGTGTTCACAATCTTCTATGAATTATTCGGAGCAGGAACCCGCCTTGCAATGCCGAACAATATGCATGCCAGACTCATCGTCATTGAAGCCTTGTTCAGGGGCTACTGAGGGAGTCCTGGACTAGGGGGTGTCCGGATAGCCGGACTATCATCATCGGCCGAACTCCAAGACTATGAAGATACAAGATTGAAGACTTCGTCCCATGTCCGGATGGGACTTTCCTTGGCGTGGAAGGCAAGCTTGGCGATACGGATATGTAGATCTCCTACCATTGTAACCGACTCTGTGTAACCCTAGCCCTCTCCGGTGTCTATATAAACCGGAGGGTTTTAGTCCGTAGGACGAACAACCATTACAACAATCATACCATAGGCTAGCTTCTAGGGTTTAGCCTCCTTGATCTCGTGGTAGATCCACTCTTGTACTACCCATATCATCAATATCAATCAAGCAGGAGTAGGGTTTTAGCTCCATCGAGAGGGCCTGAACCTGGGTAAAAACATCGTGTCCCTTGTCTCTTGTTACCATCCGCCTAGACGCACAGTTCGGGACCCCCTACCCGAGATCCGCCGGTTTTCACACCGACGGAGATGATGCCTCGTGGACCGGGCATTTTAAGTGTGAGGGATGCATAATGCGGTATTGCATTAAAGCGGGCGAAAGCTTCGCGCCCCAGTAGTGCTTGATAGCTACATGTAAATGGGGCGAGGTGGAAGGTTAACTTTTCGCGGCGGAAGTTGTCGGGTGAGCCGAACACAACTTCTAGCGGTAAAGAGCCCATACAATGGGCATATCGGCCTGGCATTACCCCTTGAAAGGAAGTGTTGCTATGGCGAATTGTGGTTGGGTCTATCCCGATTTTGCGGATTGTGTCCTGATATAGCAGGTTTAGATCACTCCCGTCGTCCATTAGGACTTGTGTAAATTGGAGTCCGTCGATTATCGGATCTAATATCAAGGCAGTCCATCCTGCATTCCGGATACTTCTAGAGTAGTCCTGATGGTCGAAGGTGATTGGTTTTGACAACCAGTGGCGGGACTCCTCTGGGATAGGCCGTATGGCGCGTATCTCTATGGGCGCCGTTCTGTTTTTCCCTTGTGTCACGTAAAGTGAGTTTACTGTTTTGACTTCTTGTGGGAAATTCTTTCGTTTTCCGGTGCTCTGCTTGTGGGGTTCGTCATCGTCCTCGCTTGGTGTGTCGAGCCCCTTGTGTTCGGCATTGAGTTTGCCAGACTGCTTGAAGACCCAACAATCTCTATGGGTATGATTTGCAGGTTTCCCGAAGGTATTGTGGATTTGGCATACCTTGTCCAAGATTTTGTTTAAGTTAGATAGCTCGTCCCTGTTATCCTTAGGGGGTAGTTTTTTATGATTCTGCCATGAGCTTTTGAATCCGGCGTTGACTGTCGTGCTCTTCAGGCTGTTGCCCTTGGTCCGGCGCTAGTCCTTGCTGCGTCGCGGTTTCCCGTTTCCATCCCTAACTTCGGATGTACTTGGGTCGCTGGTACTGCATCTTGCCAGCCAGCTATCCTCTCCCACGCAAAAGCGGGTCATGAGGCTTGTTAATGTGGCCATTGTTCTTGGCTTTTCTTGGCCGAGGTGTCTGGCGAGCCATTCGTCTCGGATGTTGTGTTTGAAAGTTGCTAAGGCTTCGGCGTCCGGACAGTCGACTATTTGGTTCTTTTTAGTAAGGAATATGTTCCAGAATTTTTGGGCTGACTCTCTGGATTGTTGAGTTATGTGACTTAAATCATCTGCATCCGGAGGTCGACATAGGTCCCTTGAAAATTTGCCCAAAAAGCATCCTCGAGCTCTTCCCAACTTCCAATGGTGTTTCCGAGGAGGCTTTTGAGCCAATGCCGGGCTGGCCCTTTGAGCTTGAGGGGTAAGTATTTTATGGTGTGGAGGTCATCTGTTTTGGCCATGTGTATGTGGATGATGTAATCCTCAATCCAGACTCCAGGGTCTGTTGTTCCGTCATATGCCTCTATGTTTATGGGCTTGAATCCCGCTGGAAATTCATGATCCAGAACCTCATCGGTGAAACATAGGGGATGTGCGGCACCCCTATATTTAGGTGTACGGTAGTATTCGGATACTTGACGTGTTGCATTGCTTACTAGAGCTTGCTTTCTTGGCCCGTAGATGGATCTAACTGGGCCATCTTTTTGATGCGAATCCGTGTGCGGATCGCGTGCCAGCTTGTGTGCGGCGCCGTTTGCCGCTCTATGTTCGCCATGGGGTCGTCTATCCGACTGGGTGGTCTCCTTGTTCTTTGATTGTGGTGGCTCTACGGCCTCCTCATCAAATTCTAGCAGTAGTTTTCGCTTTGGGTAGCTCTTTGTTCGGAGACTGTCGCCGTATTTGTCTGAGGTGTTGAGTACTTTGCTCCATCTGATTCTGAGCGCATCTTCCGCTGTTTTGAGCTTCCGCTTCTACTTTTTCAGGCTACATGCAGTGTCGACGAGCCTTTTGTGGAGGTTCTTCTGCTCCGGTAACTTGTCCAGCGTGAGATCGCTCGGACTGTTATCTTCGCCGGGGACGGGTTGTTTATCCATGTTGTCCTGTTCGGACGGTGGCTCGATAGCATGTTCGCCGTCCACCGGTTCTCCCTGGTTTATGGCTGGGTTTGTATGGCTGCGGTCTTTGTCGAGGTGGGATTTTGAGCGGCGCTTACGTCGTCCTTTTGACTGCTTTTCGAGGGAATGATCCCTCGTGGTGTCCCGTTGTTCCTCGTTGTCGCTTCCTTTAGGTGTGTCCACCATGTATACATCGTGAGATGAGGTGGCTGTCCAGTGCCCTATGGGTGCTGGTTCATGTTTGTCTTCTACATCATCGTCCATACCATCGATGTCTTCGGAATCGAAGTCGAGCACGTCATTTAAACTTTCGACAGTGGCTACGAAGTGGGTGGTGGGTGGGTTTTGAATTTCTTCGTCGTTCGCATCTCAACCTTCCTGACCACAGTCCGATCAGGACTCTCCTGATATAGAGAGAGACTTTAGTGAATTTAGGATGTCGCCAAAGGGCGAGTGCTGAAAGATGTCCGCAGCAGTGAACTCCATGATCGGCGCCCAATTGGATTCGATTGGCAGGTGCGCGGCAGGTTCGGAGTCCGCAGAGGAGTCCGGCACCTTAGAGTCACAGGCTTCGCAAAGGACAAGGTTGGTGTTCGGCTCAATCGCCGTAGGGATAGCAGCCCCCGAGGCGGTGTCCAGCCACCCATCCTCGATCGGCGCAGTCGGCTCCGAGCAAAGGGTTGGAGCGGACACTTGTGCGGCCTCCAGGGCACTGTCCGGCAGCAGAGCTAGATCATGCCCATCGTGACAGTGTGGCGCGCTTGGCTGTGGCTCGAACCCGTCGAAGATCAAGTCTCTGCGGACGACAGCCGTATAGTTCAAACTTCCAAATCTGACCTGATGGCCAGGGGCGTAGCTTTCAATCTGCTCCAGATAGCCAAGCGAATTGGCCCGCAGTGCAAAGTCGCTGAATACGAAGATCTGTCCGGGGAGAAAAGTCTCACCCTGGACCACATCGTTGTTGATGATCGAAGGAGACATCGGGCCTAAAGATGACGACACAGAGGAACTCTCAACGGAAGCAACAATGTCGGTGTCAAAACTGGCGGATCTCGGGTAGGGGGTCCCGAACTGTGCATCTAGGCGGATGGTAACAGGAGACAAGGGACACGATGTTTTTACCCAGGTTCGGGCCCTCTCGATGGAGGTAAAACCCTACTCCTGCTTGATTGATATTGATGATATGGATACTACAAGAGTAGATCTACCACGAGATCAGAGAGGCTAAACCCTAGAAGCTAGCCTATGGTATGATTGTTGTTCGTCCTACGGACTAAAATCCTCCTGTTTATATAGGCACCAAAGAGGGTTAGGGTTACACGGAGTCGTTTACAATGGTAGGAGATCTACATATCCGTATCGCCAAGCTTGCCTTCCACGCCAAGGAAAGTCCCATCCGGACACGAGACGAAGTCTTCAATCTTGTATCTTCATAGTCCAGGAGTCCAGCCGAAGATGATAGTTCGGCTATCCAGACACCCCCTAGTCTGGGACTCCCTCACTCCTCTTCCTCGTCGTCTTCGGCGGCGGAGGAGTGAGCCTCGGCGTCTTTGGACATCGCGTGCAAACTGCCCTTGTGAAGGAGACCACCTCGGGTGCCCTTGGCCTTCTTCTTCGGCACCTGATAAGGTGCCGGAACGAGCATCTTCGTTAGAAGCGGGATTTTTGGGCCTCCGGGCAGCAGAGCCAAACAGTTAATCTGCTCCGCCATCTCTATCAAGGCCTGAAAAAATTGATAGGGGGCTTAGATGCCTTCCTCGAGTATGCCAGTAAAGGGTATGCCCTGAAAACATGAAAGAACTTACTGGATTAGCAAGGCAAGTTAAGCTATGCCCACGATCCTCGGTCATGGGTGGCGGCATCTCATTGGCCTTGAAGAGAACCTTCAAGATGTCTTCGTGCGTCGTGCCGAAGAGCTCCAGTAGGGTCTGGTGCTTGGCCGGATCGAACTCCCATAGATGGCAAGTCCGGCGCTGGCACGGTAGGATCTGCCGAACAAGCATCACCTGGATCACGTTGACGAGCTTGATTCTCTAGTTTATCATGTTCTGGACGCTCGTCTGGAGCACAGTCAGCTCGTCCGAGGAAGACCAGGTTAGGCCTTTCTCTTGCTAGGAGGTGAGCCGCATTAGGTCTCTTGACCGGAATGCGGGAGCCGCCGCCCAGTTGGTGCCGCGCGGCTCTGTGATGTAGAACCACCCTGACTGCCACCCTTTGACAGTCTCCACGAAGGAGCCTTCATGCCAGGTGACATTGGGCATCTTGCCCACCATGGCACCTCCGCACTCTGCTTGTTAGCCGCTCACCACCTTTGGCTTCACATTGAAGGTTTTCAGACATAGCCCGAAGTGAGGTGGGATGCGGAGGAAGGCCTCACACATGACAATAAATGCCGATATTTTGAGGATGGAATTGGGGGCCAGATCATGGAAGTCCAGCCCGTAGTAGAACATGAGTCCGCGGACGAATGGGTGGAGAGGGAATCCCAGCCCACGGACAAAGTGTGTGAGGAATACCACCCTCCACTAGGGCCCCGGGGTCGGGACAATCTATCCCTTGGTCGGAAGTCAGTGAGCAATTTCTAGGGCCAAGTACCCGGCCTCCCGGAGCTTCTTGATGTCCTTCTCCTTGACGGAGAAGGCCATCCACTTGCCCCCTGCTCCGGATTCGGACATGATTGGAGTGCTTTTCTGGGCGGGGAAGGCGAGAACTTGGGCGCTGGAGCTCGAGAATGGATGGGCAGAGGAAGGAGAAGGCGTGGGTGAGAAAGGGTGAATCCTTATCCCTTTATAAAGGCAGTAAAAGTCATGCGCCTCCCTACTCGCCTTAAAATTCGCCAATTCCCCAAGCGCCATGCAGATGACATGGTTGGGTTACCCATGCCCGTATTGATGAGAATCCCGTGATAAGGGGACACGATCTCTGCTTTGACATGACGTGCCAATAAAACCGCACCTCAAAATACGGAGCGGCAGGCTAAAAAACGGTTCGAATAATGACCGGGCATTGGCGTGATGTCACGCTAAGGTTGTCAGCGGATTGGACTCGTGGAATATTATACTCTCTACAGTTGTGTGTGGAACTTGTTTTGCAGAGACGGACACGATTCTTGTGTTCGAAATCTACTTTGAAGTATTTGGAGGAGGAACCCGCCTTGCAATGCCGAAGACAATCTGCGCGCCGGACTCATCGTCATTGAAGCTTGGTTCAGGGGCCACTGAGGGAGTCCTGGATTAAGGGGTCCTCAGATAGCTGGACTATATACATGAGCCGGACTGTTGGGCTATGCAGATACAAGACATAAGACTTCTTCCCGTCTCCGGATGGGACTCTCCTTTGCGTTGAAGGCAAGCTTGGCGATTTGGATATGTAGATTCCTTTCTCTGTAACAACTTTGTGTAACCCTAGCCCCTGGCCTCTGGTGTCTATATAAACCGGAGGGTTTAGTCCATAGGGACAACAACAATGATAATCTCATAGGCAAGGCTTCTAGGGTTTAGCCATTACGATCTCGTGGTAGATCAACTCTTGTAATATCCATATTCATCAAGATCAATCAAGCAGGAAGTAGGGTATTACCTCCATAGAGAGGGCCCAAACCTGGGTAAACATTGTGTCCCCTACCTCTTGTTACCATTAGCCTGAGATGCACAGTTCGGGACCCCCTACCCGAGATCCGCCAGTTTTGACACCAACAGTAGACACCTATTATGAGTTATGATCCGCATACCCCAAAGTGACAATAGTTGGATTCTTTCCGGTGATTACCATAGTTTGAGGAGTTCATGTATTCAGTAAGTGTGAATGCTTTGGTCCGGTTCTCTATTAAAAGGAGGCCTTAATATCCCTTAGTTTCCATTAGGACCCCGCTGCCACGGGGGTAGGACAAAAGATGCCATGCAAGTTTTTTTCCATAAGCAGGTGTGACTATATATGGAATGCATGCCTACATTATATTGTTGAATTGGAGCTAGTTCTGTGTCACTCTAGGACTGTTACATGATGAATGCCATCCAACATAATTATCCATCTACAAGCCTTTCAAATATTGATCTTTGCTAAGTTACTTTTCCGTTGCCACTGTTACAATCATCACAACACTGCTATTGTTACTTTTGCCACCGATATCGTTACTTCCATACTTCTTTGCTACTAAAAACTTTGCTACAGATATTAAGTCTTTTAGGTGTGGTTGAATTGACAAATCATCTGCTAATACTTGAGAATATTATTTGGCTCCCCTTGTGTCGAATCAATAAATTGGGGTTGAATACTCTACCCTCAGAAATTGTTGCAATCCCTTATACTTGTGGGTTATTAGTTATATTGCTCATATCATGCATATGGTGTCTTGCATTACCATGCCATCTACTTAGATTATACATGCTTTGTGTGAATGCCTCTAGTTTACTTTCTATATCAGATATGTGAATTACGCAATGCCATGTGTTTTAGCCAGTTATCATATATGTGAATTATGCACCGCCATCTTGTGTAGATAGGCATCATATACGTGAATTATCACATTCCATCCTTTTTTAATTATGTATTCGGTATTCCATTTGTCAACAATATGTGTATATTGAACTACTCTTCATGTGCATCGGCCATTTGAGCCGGTTTTGGAAAATAGAGTGAAAACAAGGTCTTGAGAGCAGACAATGGTACCCGTTGAAGCATATATCTTGATGGTTACAGGTAGCTCCTCAGAGGAGTATTCAGAGATAGATGCACAGTCCTATATCCCACCTGAGGTGTATGCTCTAACTTGCAATGCTTATATTTCGCATATCATGAATACGGTGTCCTGCATTGCTTAGTTTAGACATCATATACACAATATTCAACGCCATCTATTTAGTTTAGAGATCATACATGCAAGTGTCAGCTTCTTAGTATATGAACCAATTATCTGAAATATAGCATGCCATCCTGTTTAATTAGACAACATGTATGTGAATTATTTCATCCAAACCTATTTTAGAAAGACATCATATAGTTATGTCATGTCATCATATTTCGATACTCATCATATGTTGCATTGTGCCATTATATCATGTTAAGTTATCCATCATATATGTGAAATTGTGTCATGCTATCCTGTTTAGTTAGCCATCATATATGTGAAATTCTGCCATGCTGTCTTGTTTGATTAGACAACATATATGTGAATTACCACATCTTTCTATCATACAATGTATGTACATTCAATTTCTTTCCTTGTTTATCCGTCATCTGAATTGGAGGGGGTGATGGCCGTATCTAAGGCAGTAAAAACCCGTTCTTCACAAAAGATGGTGGTACCCATCGATGCAGATAGAACCATGGTTCTACTGGGCCATGTACTAACCCCACCAGACATAATCGAGACTCTTCCAGATTGTACACCTACACCGTTGGAAAGAGAACCAGCGACACCCCATCTAACCCCAACCCCAGTAGATAGTAACCCACTTCTAGTTGACACAACACCATGTCCACCACAGAGTACCCCACATGAGTAGTTTGTAAGGCAACTATAGTGCCCAAAGCACGAAGACCACCGCAGCAAACCCAAACTCCATGTTTAAAGCAACAGATCAACTGTTCTCAGGTTAGATTCTATAGGTATGGTCCATACACTACAAAAAATACACTTCTGTGATGATACGTGTTTGTCATAGTAGGTCACGTTTTTTGTAATGCATGTACATCCATGATGATTTTGTGACACAATCAAGATAGTCATACATGTGCTTTTGGAGAAGTGTTCCATGACATTACCAAAATTATCATCACAGAAGTGTCCACTTCCATGACGATAAATGGCGCGTCATGGAAATGCTTTTGTCAAGGGTAACCGACACGTGGAATCCACCGTAACGGGTCGCTGTTAAGCTATCGGGTTCCGGTTTGGATCCGAGAACCCGTTAACAGCCCAGACCAATGGGGATTTTCCACATGTAAAATCATCATTGGTTGGAGGAAACACGTGTGTGCTGCTCGGTGGGCCAGATGTCGTCTGTCCAATGGAGGAGACATGCCTATGATACATCAACATGTGGCAGGGCCCAACAGAGGCCCATATAGGTTAAAAAGGTCGGCCCAGTCAAAGGCCCATAGTACTTACTCAGGTACTAGTGGGACAACCCAATAACGGCATGTTGAAACATGGCCCATTTATGACACGAAGCCAGATCTGGCCCGTTAATTGTTAGCCGAATATTTGGGCCCAAGTACGGTCCACTGACTTTCGGCTGGTTAGAGGCCTGACGTAGACATGGGCCCATTTCAGCCCGGTGTGTATTTCGGCCTGGGAATGGCCTGCGCTGCCCATGGGCCATATATGGTCTGATGCGATATCCGGCCCACTAATAGCCCGTGATAAAGGTGGCAACCGTTCAGCCCAATGTGACATTGGGTGTAACGCCCCGGATTCGATGCGCCAGGTGTCTTCCAGTTATTCGCCTTCGTTGCCATGTCATTTGCTTGCGTGTTGCATTTGCCATGTCATCATATGCATTTCATATCATGTCATCATGTGCATTTCATTTCGCATTCATGTTCATCTCATGCATCCGAGCCTTTTCCCCATTGTCCGTTTTGCAATCCGGCGCTCCTATGTCCTCCGGCGTCCCCTTCTTCTCTCCTGTTGTGAGCGGGTGTTAAACTTTCTCGGAATGGCCCGAGGTTTGCCAAGAGGCCTTGGTATACCACCGGTAGACCGCCTATCAAGTTTCGTGCCATTTGGAGGTCATTTGGTACTCCAACGGTTAACCGGGTAACCGTAAAGGCCTCTTTTGTTGCAGCCCAACACCCCTTCCAAAGTGGCCCAAAACCCATCTAACTCCCCTCCGTGCTCTCGGTCGTTCGATCACGATCGCGTGGCCGAAAACCGCTCCTCATTTGGACTCTCCTAGGTCCCTCTAGCTATAAATATGCCCCCCCCTCCAAATTCGCGGTCTAGTCCCCCCCCGAAACCCTAGATCCATCCCTTCCGCGTCGCTGGACATGTCCGCCCGGCGACAGGACGTGTCCGCCCCGCTCCCCGGCCAATCGTGGCCTGCCACGTGGCTCGCCGCCGCCCCCGCGCCGCCCGCCGCTGCG
>NC_041385.1:214423461-214429894 GCF_002162155.2 Triticum dicoccoides | reverse complement strand
CTGCGCCGCCGCGTCCCTCCGGTACCCCGCGCCGGTGGTCGCCACCGCCCCTACCGGCCTCGCCTCGCCGGGGTTGCGGCGCCCCGCCGCCCCGTCGCCTCCCCCTCGCCTCCTCCGCCCCCCCCTCGCCGGGATCCGGCCGGATCCGGTGAGATCCGGCCCGGATCCGCCCGTCTCCGGCCGTCTCCCTCGTCTCCGGCATGTGCTCCGGCGAGATCCGCCTCCTGCCTCAAAAACCGTGCAAACCCGCAGGTTGCCCCCGTTTGACCAAGTCCCAGTTTTCTTGCATAAACATGCCATATTCATTGCATCACATCTCTGCATCCGTAGCTCCGTTTCATGCATATAATATGTCAAATTGTTCGACTCGATGAGTACTTCATTTCATTCCATTGCATCATTTTCATTTGAGCTCATCTTGATGCCCGAAATGATGTTGGAAGAGTGCATATTGATGTTAATCTGCTGAAACTGTTATAACTTGCTCATTTATCATTTTTGCCATGATTGATGTGTGCATCCTATGAGGTTGATGCCTACATGAATGCTGATCTATGCTATGCCATCTTTCCAGGGGTGCCAACCATGTATTTTTGTGAGTTGTGTGCTGAGTGTATCAAGCTTGCTAAGTAGGGTAGTTGCTGTTGCTGTTTTCCTGGCAGATTCTGTTATATTTTGTTGCTATGTTAACATGCTTCTACTAATCATTCTATGCATAATCTGGAGATGTCCTATAAACATGTTTTGATGTACATGTCTTGCTCTATCCATTCATGCCCTTGGTTGCAATTATAGCCTTCTGGAACATGTTGTTATCTTGCTCCAAAGTTGCTTGAAAATGTTGCTGTCAGCCTATTAACATTAAGTTCACTTGTTCCCATGTGTTTTCCTAGTGATCCGTGAACCCTATGAACTTGCTATTTACATGCTTAGCTTTATAAACATGCCTTCTTACTGTTGGGTGCCTTGCCATGCCATGTATTGCTCTATGGTGAGTGGTTCAAGCTCACGAACATGCTTACTTATTGTTGTTCCTGCCATGTTTGAATCTGTAATTTAACTTGCCATGTTTACATGGGTGACATCATATTTTCTATGCCTTTTTAGCTCATGGTCAGTAAGGGACTTTTGATCTATGCTATTAGTAGATTCATGCCATGCCTTTGTTTGCCATGATAGCTTCCTGTAACATGTTGTTTGATAGCTCTAAACATTGCAACCTGATGTTATTTCCTGATAAGTCTGAAACTGTTATTATTTGCAATATCTCCATGTGTTTTTGAGCATGTCCTAGTTGTTTCTGGAGATAGCTCAGTGTTCATGTTTTGTTATGCTTTACCTGTACTTCATTCCCATGCCTTTTGGTATTATGTTGGGGTGCTGTAGCATATTGTTTTGATGCTTGCAATATGCCTAGTTGCTGTTATGGACATTGTTGTTATGACGTATAGTGTGTGTGTGTTGCACCGTTGCTCCGTTTTGAGTGTGCTCTATATGAAACTTGCTTGATTTTGCATGTAGTTTCATATTATCATGTTGCATCCTTGTTTTGAGGTGTTTGCTTCATGTTTGTGTGCATTTTGCATCAATGCCATGTTTAACTTGTTTTGCTCATATCTTCTAGGCCGTAGCTCCGAATCTAATGAACTTTATATGTAACTTGACTAGAATTTCGTGTAGATCCTCTTGGTGCTCTTTAACTTGCTGTTTAACAACTTCAACATAATGTTTATTCAGTTCTGGACCAATTTCGAAATATGCATATGAGGACTTACCGGAATTGTTATATGTTGTTTCAGGCCTCATTTAAACTTGCCTTGATGTGTTGTTCTCGTTTGCATCATCTCTTACCATGAGTAGCTTCATCTAGCTTTGTCATGCATCATGCTTGTTGTGCATCATGCCTTGTTCATGTGTGGTGTGTTTACTATGTTGTGTGCTTCTTCTTGTTAGTTCCTGTTTCGTTGCGATCGTGATGATTCGTTCGTCTACGGTTGGTTTGGCTTCATCCGTTCATCTTCTTCATGGACTCGTTCTTCTTCCTTGCGGGATTTCAGGCAAGATGACCGCTACCCTGGATCTCACTACTATCATTGCTATGCTAGTTGCCTCGTTCTATCGCTATGCTGCGTTACCTATCTTTTGCTCATCAAGCCATCCCATATTGCCATGAACCTCTAACCTTTGACACCATTCCTAGCAAATCATTGATTGGCTATGTTACCGCTTTGTTCAGCCCCTCTTATAGCGTTGCTAGTTGCAGGTGAAGTTGAAGATTGCTCCTTGGTGGACAGGGTTTAT
Source organism: Triticum dicoccoides (assembly GCF_002162155.2). NCBI lineage: Eukaryota > Viridiplantae > Streptophyta > Magnoliopsida > Poales > Poaceae > Triticum > Triticum dicoccoides. Next base: position 214,427,593 of record NC_041385.1, on the reverse strand, counting down.
GTTGGGATATCACAATATCTCTTATATTATTAATGCATCTATATATTTGGTAAAGGGTGGAAGGCTTGGCCTTATGCCTGGTGTTTTGTTCCACTCTTGCTGCCCTAGTTTCCGTCATACCGGTGTTATGTTCCCGGATTTTGCGTTCCTAACGCGGTCGGGTGATTTATGGGACCCCCCTGACAGTTCACTTTGAATAAAACTTGTCCAGCAAGGCCCAACATTGGTTTTACCATTTGCCTCACCACCACCTATATTTCCCTTGGGAGTAATTAACCCAAGGGTTATCTTTATTACAGCCCCCCCGGGCCAATGCTTGTCTAAGTGTTGGTCCAAACTAGAGCCCTTTGCAGCGCCCCCTCAGGGAAACTTGAGGTCTGGTTTTAGTTGTACGGATTGCTCATCCGGTCGTGGCCTGAGACGAGATACGCGCGACTACTATCAGGATGTCGGCACGCCGGGAGGTCTTGCTGGTCTTGTTTTACCATTGTCGAAATGTCTTGTAAACCGGGATTTCGAGACTGATCGGGTCTTCCTGGGAGAAGGTCTATTCCTTCGTTGATCGAGAGAGCTTGTCATGGGCTAAGTTGGGACACCCCCGCAGGGTTTAAACTTTCGAGAGCCATGCCCACGGTTATGTGGCAGATGGGAATTTGTTAATGTCCGGTTGTAGACAATTTGACACCAGATCCGAATTAAAATGCATCAACCGCGTGTGTAGCCGTGATGGTCTCTTCTCGGCGGAGTCCGGGAAGTGAACACGGTTTTTGGGTTATGTTTGACGTAAGTAGGTGTTCAGGATCACCTCTTGATCATTGCTAGCTTCACGACCGTTCCGCTTGTTTCTCTTCTCGCTCTCATTTGCGTATGTTAGCCACCATATCATGCTTAGTCGCTGCTGCAACCTCACCACTTTACCCCTTCCTTTCCCATTAAGCTTTGCTAGTCTTGATACCCATGGTAATGGGATTGCTGTGTCCTCGTGGCTCACAGATTACTACAACAACAGTTGCAGGTACAGGTTATGCGATGATCATGACGCGAGAGCGATGCTTGCTTGCGTTGAGTTCTTCTTCTGCTTCTTCTTCGATCAGGGGATAGGTTCCAGGTCGGCAGCCTGGGCTAGCAGGGTGGATATTGCTTGAGTTTCTGTTTATGATTCATCCATAGTCGGATGTTGTTCTTGTATGTTGTATTGTTTTATTCTTGTGGCATTGTATGCCTTTTGTATGTATCCCCACTATTATGTAATGTTGATGTAATGATATCCACCTTGCAAAAGCGTTCCAATATGCGGGTCTATCCTTGGTGGGACCTTCGAGTTCCTTTTGGATAGGGTCGCATATTGGGCGTGACAAGTTGGTATCAGAGCCTCGACCGACCTTAGGAGCCCCCTTGATTGATCGTGTAGTTTGGCCGATGTTGAGTCTAGAAGAAAACTATTTTTGGAGTCTAGTTATATCGGAGAGTAGGAATTCTTTTTACTCCTCATCTCCTTCGTCGCTCTGGTGAGGAATCTTGACGTAGGTGTTTTGAATTACTCCTCTTCCCGTTCAAATTTTTCTTTAGGATCACGTGGTTAGTTTCGTGAGTTGTCCATCCTCTTTTATCCGGTGCATCTCTCGTCAAGTTGATTCGAACCTCTTTGTCTTTGGGAGATCAATCCTCAGCTCTTTTCGATCGATGTTGTTTCCCTGTCCGAAGTTGTCCTTGTTTTTCCCACCCGCCCTCCCTTCTTCTTCTCGGAACCGGAGTCCGTAATCGAGTATCCTTCATACTTGTGTGAAGTATTTGCTTTCTTTCCTCAGTGATTTCAGCCGGTGTTTTCTCTTCAAGATATTCGTCGGTTCCCCCTTCCAAGTTGCCTTGTTTTTCCCGCCCTCCCACCCTTTTTCTTCCCGGAGTCTGAGTCTCTTTCGACCGTCAACTTTATTCGTGTGGAGCCTCTTCAGTCTTCCCTCAATTATTTCAACCGGTGAATTCTCGTCTCGTTCGTCATTCTGCAGCTCTTTTTCTTCTCCGGTGGACTCAATTCAAGTTTTTCGGGTTGATCATATTCTTTTCCTCGGCTCAAGTGTTTTCCCTTTGCTCGTTGGCCTCTCGCCATTTTATCCTTCCGGAGTATGATGCACCGGAACAATTCAAATATTTCAATCATCCCGGTGTATCATCTACCTCTTTAACAAACCTTTTCCAACGATGTTTTCTTTTAGTGGGCCCTAACCCAAAGGTCTTTTCCCAGGATCTTACTTGACTCTTTGGTTTCCCCGGAGCTATTCTCAAATTCTTTTCAAGTGTGACGTAAGAATGAATTTCATCAGTCACATGCCTTCTCCAAGATCGCTTTCAAATTCTTTTCATTGTTGGCTCAACCTCTTCGCTTTTTCATTCTTCCGGAGTATCTCAGGAATTTTGGTGGTGTTTCTCGTCGTCATTCAAAGACCGAAGAAGAAGATTTCTCTTAAATCTTGTCCGTTCTCCCGGAGATTCGCGGTGCTAGCTTGATGTTACCCTATCGAATTGATTCAAGTCATGCAAATTCTTTTCATCCATCCGGAGCATTTCAGGAGTTGCTTTCTCTCTCGATCATCAGGAGGCCATCTTTTCGGAAGATTTCTTCATTCTAAGTTTTCAGTTTGGTTCTCCAATTATTCTATATCCGTGCACTCTCGTTCGTCTCAATATTCTTCCGGTGCTTCGTTCAAGTATTCTTCAATCAGTTCACGATCTCTTCGTTCTCTTGTCGCTAAATTCCCTCAAATATCTTCGTGCTTGCTCTAATTCTTACCGGCGTCTCATTCCCTTTTCTTCGGTCATTTTCATTTTCACGGTGGTTCGTTGAAGATTCCTTTTCCGTTCTCATCATATTAATTCATTCGTTCTTTTCTATCCTACCGGTGGTTCATGAAGACCTTCTCAAGTTTGCGATATGTCACTTCTCAATCCTTTTCTTCAGAGTATGTTCTTAATGAATAAATTCTATTTCCAAGTGTTTTCATCTTTTCTTTTCCGGAGTTCAAATTTCCTCCGCCATTTCGTCGGAACCTCCATCTAAGTCATCGCAACGCTCATCTATTCTTTCATCCTTCATTCTATCTCAACATCCTTTATTTTACCAGAGTTCTTCATGATGGTTCTTCATGATTTAATTCATTCTTCAAGAGTTCATCAAGTATCATTCCATCCTCTCTAGCTCGTGTTCTATTCCTCCATGTTTCAGTCAGAGTGCCGCCTAAATCCTTTCAGTCTTATCCGTTTCTTTTCTCATTCTAACCACTCCGGTTAGAACGAGTGTTTTCATAGTCCATCTGATCTCGTGAGCTTTCGATTCTCGTCATTCTTACCGTCCCTCTCTTCTTCTCGAGTGCTCTTGATTCTTTGTTTCCTCTCTTGAGTTCTTGCTTCACCTCATCCCTTTTTCCTTTCCGTCTCGGTCCTAAGATCTCGGGCCGAGATCTCTTGTTAGTGGAGGAGTGTTGTAACGCCCCGGATTCGATGCGCCAGGTGTCTTCCAGTTATTCGCCTTCGTTGCCATGTCATTTGCTTGCGTGTTGCATTTGCCATGTCATCATATGCATTTCATATCATGTCATCATGTGCATTTCATTTCGCATTCATGTTCGTCTCATGCATCCGAGCCTTTTCCCCGTTGTCCGTTTTGCAATCCGGCGCTCCTATGTCCTCCGGCGTCCCCTTCTTCTCTCCTGTTGTGAGCGGGTGTTAAACTTTCTTGGAATGGCCCAAGGTTTGCCAAGCGGCCTTGGTATACCACCGGTAGACCGCCTGTCAAGTTTCGTGCCATTTGGAGGTCGTTCGGTACTCCAACGGTTAACCGGGTAACCGTAAAGGCCTCTTTTGTTGCAGCCCAAAACCCCTTCCAAAGTGGCCCAAAACCCATCTAACTCCCCCCCATGCTCTCGGTCGTTCGATCACGATCGCGTGGCTGAAAACCGCTCCTCATTTGGACTCTCCTAACTCCCTCTAGCTATAAATATGCCCTCCCCCTCCAAATTCGCGGTCTAGTCCCCCCCGAAACCCTAGATCCATCCCTTCCGCGTCGCCGGACATGTCCGCCCGGCGACCGGACGTGTCCGCCCCGCTCCCCGGCCAATCGTGGCCTGCCACGTGGCTC
>NC_041385.1:214339375-214423096 GCF_002162155.2 Triticum dicoccoides | reverse complement strand
GCCTTCGTCGCCGGCCCCGCGGCCTCGCGGGAGACCGCGGCCGCCGTCCTTCCCTGCGCCGCCGCGTCCCTCCGGGACCCCGCGCCGGTGGTCGCCGCCGCCCCTGCTGGCCTCGCCTCGCCGGGGTTGCGGCGCCCCGCCGCCCCGTCGCCTCCCCCTCGCCTCCTCCGCCCCCCCTCGCCGGGATCCGGCCGGATCCGGTGAGATCCGGCCCGGATCCGCCCGTCTCCGGCCGTCTCCCTCGTCTCCGGCATGTGCTCCGGCGAGATCCGCCTCCTGCCTCAAAAACCGTGCAAACCCGCAGGTTGCCCCGTTTGACTAAGTCCCAGTTTTCTTGCATAAACATGCCATATTCATTGTATCACATCTCTACATCCATAGCTCCGTTTCGTGCGTATAATATGTCAAATTGTTCGCCTCGACGAGTACTTTATTTCATTCCATCGCATCATTTTCATTTGAGCTCATATTGATGCCCGAAATGCTGTTGGAATAGTGCATGTTGATGTTAATCTGCTGAAACTGTTATAACTTGCTCATTTATCATTTTTGCCATGATTGATGTGTGCATCCTATGAGGTTGATGCCTACATGAATGTTGATCTATGCTATGCCATCTTTCCAGGGGTGCCAACCATGTATTTTTGTGAGTTGTGTGCCGAGTGTATCAAGCTTGCTAAGTAGGGTAGTTGCTGTTGCTGTTTTCCTGGTAGATTCTGTTATATTTTGTTGCTATGTTAACATGCTTCTACTAATCATTCTATGCATAAGCTGGAGATGTACTATAAACATGTTTTGATGTACATGTCTTGCTCTATCCATTCATGCCCTTGGTTACAATTATAGCCTGCTGGAACATGTTGTTATATTAAGTTCACTTGTTCCCATGTGTTTTCCTAGTGATCCATGAACCCTATGAACTTGCTATTGACATGCTTAGCTTCATAAACATGCCTTCTTACTGTTGGATGCCTTGCCATGCCATGTATTGCTCTGTGGTGAGTGGTTCAAGCTCACGAACATGCCTACTTATTGTTGTTCCTGCCATGTTTGAATCTGTAATATAACTTGCCATGTTTACATGGGTGCCATCATATTTTCTATGCCTTTTTGGCTCATGGTCAGTAAGGGACTTTTGATCTATGCTATTAGTAGATTCATGCCATGCCTTTGTTTGCCATGATAGCTTCCTGTAACATGTTGTTTGATAGCTCTAAACATTGCAACCTGATGTTATTTCCTGATAAGTCTGAAACTGTTATTATTTGCAATATCTCCATGTGTTTTTGAGCATGTTCTAGTTGTTTCTGGAGATAGCTCAGTGTTCATGTTTTGTTATGCTTTACCTATACTTCATTCCCATGCCTTTTGTTTTTATGTTGGGGTGCTGTAGCATATTGTTTTGATGCTTGCAATATGCCTAGTTGCTGTTATGGACAGATTGTTGTTATGACTTGTATAGTGTGTGTGTGTTGCACCGTTGCTCCGTTTTGAGTGGGCTCTATATGAAACTTGCTTGATTTTGCATGTAGTTTCATATTATCATGTTGCATCCTTGTTTTGAGGTGTTTGTTTGATGTTTGGGTGCCTTTTGCATCAATGCCATGTTTAACTTGTTTTGCTCATATCTTCTAGGCCGTAGCTCCGAATCTAATGAACTTTATATGTAACTTGACTAGAATTTTGTGTAGATCCTCTTGGTGCTCTTTAACTTGCTGTCTAACAACTTCAACATAATGTTTATTCAGTTCTGGACCAATTTTGAAATATGCATATGAGGACTTACCGGAATTGTTATATGTTGTTTCCGGCCTCATTTAAACTTGCCTTGATGTGTTGTTCTTGTTTGCATCATCTCTTGCCATGAGTAGCTTCATCTAGCTTTGTCATGCATCATGCTTGTTGTGCATCATGCCTTGTTCATGTGTGGTGTGTTTACTATGTTGTGTGCTTCTTCTTGTTAGTTCCTGTTTCGTTGCGATCGTGAGGATTCGTTCGTCTACGGTTGGTTCGGCTTCATCCGTTCATCTTCTTCATGGACTCGTTCTTCTTCCTTGCGGGATTTCAGGCAAGATGACCGCTACCCTGGATCTCACTACTATCATTGCTATGCTAGTTGCCTCGTTCTATCGCTATGCTGTGTTACCTATCTTTTGCTCATCAAGCCATCCCATATTGCCATGAACCTATAACCTTTGACACCATTCCTAGGAAACCATTGATTGGCTATGTTACCGCTTTGTTCAGCCCCTCTTATAGCGTTGCTAGTTGCAGGTGAAGTTGAAGATTGCTCCTTGGTGGACAGGGTTTATGTTGGGATATCACAATATCTCTTATATTATTAATGCATCTATATATTTGGTAAAGGGTGGAAGGCTCGGCCTTATGCCTGGTGTTTTGTTCCACTCTTGCCGCCCTAGTTTCCGTCATACCGGTGTTATGTTCCCAGATTTTGCGTTCCTAACGCGGTCGGGTGATTTATGGGACCCCCCTGACAGTTCGCTTTGAATAAAACTTGTCCAGCAAGGCCCAACATTGGTTTTACCATTTGCCTCACCACCACCTATATTTCCCTTGGGAGTAATAACCCAAGGGTCATCTTTATTATAGCCCCCCCGGGCCAATGCTTGTCTAAGTGTTGGTCCAAACTAGAGCCCTTTGCAGCGCCCCCTCAGGGAAACTTGAGGTCTGGTTTTAGTTGTACGGATTGCTCATCCGGTCGTGGCCTGAGAAGAGATACGCGCGACTACTATCAGGATGTCGGCACGCCGGGAGGTCTTGCTGGTTTTGTTTTACCATTGTCGAAATGTCTTGTAAACCGGGATTCCGAGACTGATCGGGTCTTCCTGGGAGAAGGTCTATTCCTTCGTTGATCGCGAGAGCTTGTCATGGGCTAAGTTGGGACACCCCTGCAGGGTTTAAACTTTCGAGAGCCATGCCCGCGGTTATGTGGCAGATGGGAATTTGTTAATGTCCGGTTGTAGACAATTTGACACCAGATCCGAATTAAAATGCATCAACCGCGTGTGTAGCCGTGATGGTCTCTTCTCGGCGGAGTCCGGGAACTGAACACGGTTTCTGGGTTATGTTTGACGTAAGTAGGTGTTCAGGATCACCTCTTGATCATTGCTAGCTTCACGACCGTTCCGCTTGTTTCTCTTCTCGCTCTCATTTGCGTATGTTAGCCACCATATCATGCTTAGTCGCTTCTGCAACCTCACCACTTTACCCCTTCCTTTCCCATTAAGATTTGCTAGTCTTGATACCCATGGTAATGGGATTGCTGAGTCCTCGTGGCTCACAGATTACTACAACAACAGTTGCAGGTACAGGTTATGCGATGATCATGACGCGAGAGCGATGCTTGCTTGCGTTGAGTTCTTCTTCTGCTTCTTCTTCGATCAGGGGATAGGTTCCAGGTCGGCAGCCTGGGCTAGCAGGGTGGATATTGCTTGAGTTTCTATTTATGATTCATCCGTAGTCGGATGTTGTTCTTGTATGTTGTATTGTTGTATTCTTGTGGCATTGTATGCCTTTTGTGTGTATCCCCACTATTATGTAATGTTGATGTAATGATATCCACCTTGCAAAAGAGTTCCAATATGCGGGTCTATCCTTGGTGGGACCTTCGAGTTCCTTTTGGATAGGGTCGCATATTGGGCGTGACATTGGGCCTATTAATGGCCTGTTATATAATTTGGCCCGTTGATGCATGTACTAAGCTTTCGACCTCTTAAAGGCTGTCGGGTATCGGGTTTCGGCAAAACCCTTACGATTCGAACTCTGGGGTGCGCACGAATATCTTCTCCCTACCAATCCACGCCCCAAAGCCTCGTCATGAATATAAGCTACATGATGGACAACACAAAGGACACAATGTTTATACTAGTTCGGGCCACCGTTGTGGTATAATACACTACTCTAGTGTGTGGTGTGGTGGATTGCCTCTGGGGCTGATGATGAATAGTACAGAGGAAAACAACCTCGGGAGGGGTGTTCTTGAGCTAGTGCGCTACTTGGGATGGATTCAACCCGCTCTAGATTAGATCGTCACCCTATGGTGGTGGTGGCTATCTCTATTTATAAGGGCCCTGGTCCTCTTCCCAAATATTGAGCGGAAAGGGAGCAAAAAATGGCCATTTTTGAAGGGGGACAGCTAGTACAAGTTATCCTGACTAAAGTTGGTCTTCGACTGCCAAAGGCACTGGCGGTGACGCCGTCTTGGGCTCCACGGTGACCTCCGTCTTGCCGCTCTGCTGGTCTTGGTCTCGTTGCACCGATATGGTAACCTTTGCTTGATGCCTTGGTACTCCGCGCCTGCGCTTGCCCCCTTTGCACCAAAGAGGAAACGAGGACACTGCACTAGCTAGCGCCCGCCTGGTCTCGACCGCCATGGCTTGCGTCACGAGCACCTCGCGAGGTACTCCTTGCCTTCATCTCTCCGCCTCCTCGCGAGCCTACCTGATGAGGCCGCCCCTCAGGAAGCCTTGCGTCATCCGCCCCGCGAGGCTTGGCCCCTCGCGAGGGTCTTGACCTTGAGTTGATGAAGACGGGCCGTACTAGGCCACTGCTCGAGCCACGCCGCAGGCCGCAGGCAGGCAAGTGTAGGGACCCCCATTCCCAGAATGCCGACAGTAGCCCCCGAGCCCAAGGCGCGCTCGGGATTTTCTTAGCAGCGAAGCCAAAGGGAAAGTGCGGAGCACCGCGGGCCCCAACAGCCTGCAGCCTTGGGCGCCGCGTGGTAGCTGATTGGACGTGGGCGTCTCCGCTTCCCCACGATCCCCCAATATCCGCCTGGCTAGGCGGCCACGAAGCTTTACAAAGTTATTTCCCCTCGGCTACCCGCGTGCTTCCTGTTCCCCTTTCTTCCTTGAGCCTCTATTTCCACCTCCAATCTGACTTGAGTTCTGCCCCCTTCCATTACCATGGCGCCAAGAAAAAAGGAGAAAGGGAAGAAGCCCGGGCCCTCGTCCATCTCGCCCCCGGCAATCGCGCCTGCCGTCGGCCCGTCGCTGATACTCAACCTGGAAGCCTTGGACAAGGTCCGCTCCGCCATGCCTCCAGCTTTAACGAGTGCGGAAGGACAACGGCTTGGCCTACGTCCCATGCCTCCTTCGCCAGGATCTTCACGGAGGTTCGATTCTTCACCGACGCCCTGTGGGCTGGCCTGGTTCCTCCTTTCTCCGCCTTTTTCAATGTTGTGCTTTCCCACTATCAGATCCACATGATGCATCTTGACCCTCAATCCATTACCCTTCTTGCTGTCTTCGCCTTTGTCTGTGAAGCCATGGTAGGCATTACCCCTTCCATTGCCCTCTTGCGCCACTTCTCCTTGCACCTGACCGACCAATTGCAGTGCTTGGGGTGCGTGAGTGTCACACCCTGATTTTCATGCCACAACAGTTAAGCTATTAAATCATGATAAAATGTGTTTTGACAAAAACTTTCGAGTGTTTTGGACTTTGCTTCATTGGATTTTTGTTTGTTGTTTGCAAGTGCTCTAAAAATCAAATAATTCCTCCAACTCCTATACTTCATCTCCTTGATCCAAAACCTTTTCCCAATGATCATGCCATGTGTATCGAGCAATATAGTATTTTCTTACAAAAATAATTTGGCCAAAAAGTATTTTCAAAAATTAGTTTTCCAAAAACCCCTGAATTGAGGTTTGCACTGCAAGTACTTAATTAAGGGCAGTAAAAATCTTTATAAAAATATATTTGACTCCTATTAGATATAGGATACCCAGAAACCACAAAAATATAAATTTGAAAGTTATTTTCCTATTTTATTTAAAAGCTTTTTCTTAAGGCCAGAAATGGTCTTTAATAGGGAAAAATTATTTTATTGTTTTAAAAATATTTAAAAAAAATCAGGGAAACTCAGTGGACATATATTGTCCATATATAAGAGTTTCAACACATGGTCATGTTCAAAATATTGGTCAAATCCCTCAAAAACCCTTTCTAGATATTTCAAGTTTTTGAAATATTTACAAAGGAAATATTCTCCAAAAATTCCAAGAAAATTCTAGCATGTCACATATGACATTTTTGATGATCTTGCCAGGTCTCATGTCATGGAGAATAGTATAACCCCATGAGATACCCTCAAAACCATTTCTGTCCATTTTGAAGTTTGAGCAACTTTACATTGCCAAACATTCCCAAATAATCTCAAATCTTCTGAACATTCTCAAATGTTCTAATTATTCATCTAGACCAAATGGCACAAGTTGGAGAACAAGTTACCTTGATCAAAGTGCCCCAAAACCCTTCCTGTCCAGAACCAAATTTGGACAACTCTACATTGCCAAGTGTGTCCTTTTGATCTGAATTTTTGTGGACATGTTCAAATCCTCAAATGATGACACGAAACCAAGTGGTTCATCAAGGAGAATAAATTTGCATGACTAAATCTTGGAAAAACCATTTCTGCTGATTTCTAGGGTTCACCAAAGTTACATTGGCTACTTTGCCCAAATGAGCTCAAACTTGGTGGAACACCCTAATTCTATGTGCCATTCCATCCTGTTAGTTCTAATGGCAACTGGAATTAATTTTCTTGCCCAAACCAACAACAAACACCTTCTACCATTTTTCCAAAAACACCATTTTGACCCCTTCCCCTAATCTCCTTGAGCTCAACTTTTTACCACAGCTCCTCCTAGTCTTCTCCTATCTCCAGTAACTCTTCCCTGGCCTCAGCTCAATGATTGAGGGGTGAAACACCCCCATTTACCCCTCTGGATAGCACCCTCCTCTCTCTTTCTCACCTCCCTCCTCACTCCATTGGTTCCACAAGGCATCCAAGGCTTCCCCCTGCTATCCTAATACCTCCTGGCAATACTGGACACAAGTGGCCGCGCCCACTCCCCTTTCTTAATGCCATGGCATGCCATTTGGGCGTTCTGGAGCGTGCTACAGTGCGCTCCCGCACTGTAGCCGCCCTCTTCCAACCGCCTCCGGCCACCTAGGGCCTCCCCCTCGTGTCCCCCGAGGTCACCTCGATGTCTGCAGCACGCTACACTATCGTCCCCCACCTCTCTCTCCCTCTCCGGCTCTCCTCGCGTACGGACAGAGCGCCGCCCGAGCGCGCCAGTCGCTGGCCACGGCGGGGACCCGCTTGCCGCGTTTTCCGCTCCCTCTCTTCTCCTCCTGGGCGTAGTCCACGCCCACGAACACCCCGGACATGGCCGAGTGTGCCAATTCAGCCTCCGGCATCGCCTAGGCCGTGGCCATGGACGCCGTCCACGGTGCACCGTCACCCTGCCTTAAACGACCATCCCGAGCCCCTCCTCTGGGCGCCATTCGCTCTATCTTCCCCCAGAGATCTCCTCGAGCAGCCAGCTCCTCTCCCCGTGCCCTCCATCCACCGCAATGGCCGGAGCTCCGCCATCTGACTCCGCCTAAATTCGGGCTATCCCGAGCCTCTCTCTCTCCGCGTCTACCACCGCTGACCCACCCCAAGCTCCATTTCCTCCTCCCCGCGTCTACCTCGCCGTGCTGAATCTCGCCGTCGGCCTCCTCCGCCATGGACGACGGGGCGCTCACCTCAGACCGCCCCCGCGCCCGTGGAGTACCTCGGAGGATGCGTCACATTCCCCCGAGCACGCCGGTGTGCCAGGCGCCCACGGAGGTGGTCGGTGCCGCCGGGGAGAGCGCCGGTGCCGCTTGGGCTCGCCTCCCCTGTTTCCCGTCGCGCCGCGCGGGAGGTTGAAGGCGGCCTGTAGCTGGGACCCGCGCGTCAGCGACCCAGCAGGCGGGCCCCGCCGTTTAAGTGGAGACGGCTTCCGCCGTTACCGCCTTCCCCGCGCGAAGGCGTATTTCTAGGAGCCGCCTTCAACGTGGCCCCTGCGCGCGTGTGGCCGAGCTGCTGGGCCGGCCCAGTGACGCCCTGCCGCTAAACCTCGCACAGTGTGCGCTGCCGCCGCCCGGATCCGGCCCATTTCGGTCAAACATTTGTCTTTTTCTTTTTCAGGGAACTTCAAAAATCCATAGACAATTCAAATTAACTCCAAATTTGATGATTCAAATTTCTAGTAGTTTCTAAATTCATTCCCTATCACATAGTGCTACTTGCACATCTTTGCAAAAATATTTCTTTCACAAGTATTTATCAAATCCTACTTTTTCATTTGTGTGATAAACTTTAGAAAATCACAGAGAGCCCATTTTTGATCCAAATTCCATGATCCAAATTTCTAGGTGTTCCTAAGTTCATAACTTAGTTTATGAACATTTTTTTTATACTTTCTGTGCCACACAAATAATGGTCTATTTCTTCATATATAGCCAACTTTGCAAATTCATAGGAAATCCATTTGAACTCCAAATCCAGTGAAACAAATTCCTAGATGCTTCTAAAATCATCCTTTATTAAATGGGTGCCTTTGCCCATTTTTCAAAATAATTCTTCTGTACACTTCTTGCAATTCCATAAACCCCTTGATTCCATCATATCGAAATGTTTGGAAATATCCATTGATCCACTTCCAGTGAAATCACCTTGGTCATTCCTCATATGACCAGAGGTATCCTAGAAAATTCCAACTCACATTTTTAGAGCACTTTTTCTTTTGCCTTGTTGTGTTGCTTACTGTGTTTGTTTCCGATGTTAGTTGACGAGGTAGATGGAGTACTTGGAGAAGGACCAGAAGATTTCAAGACTCTGATGAACCAGGCAAGCAGCCCTTTGACCATGTCTATGAAACCCTTTTTATGCATGTCATATAGCTCTTTATTATTGTTGCATCGGAATCATGATGAGATGGTGAACCACGTGGGTTGGTTGCCTCTATTACTTCCTCGTTGATACTTGCATTGTGCATGACCCTACCTTCTTATGAGGGTTATGCCGGCAGGAGTAGATAGGATGCTAAGGTAGTGCTACGCAAAAAGGGACGGGTATATGCATGGTGAAGGAGGCAAAGTATTTTCAAAAGACTTTTCGAAAACCCCGTCGGGTGCCACTTATGCCCGAGGGAGATGATGAGATGGGTAACCACTTGATGACAAAGTGGTGTACCGAGGCAAGTGTGTGTGTTGTTTTCGAAAACAGATTAGATTTAAGATTTGTCGACTGTCCCAACCTTACATGCGCAACCACTCTACCCTTATATGGGAAAGGGCATTATTGATTACCTAGGTTGATACTAGCTTGGAGCCCGCATTACTAGTGACGGGGGAGAGTTGGTGCTCTCTCTCGGGACGGGGTCGTGCCAGGTAGGGCGGCCATGACTGTCTTTACAGGGTACCGGACACACCGTTGTGTCCCCTCTCGGATGTTACGATCTCGAGTGAGTCTCGTATGATGTACATCGTGAGGATACGGAACAACGAGTGGACTCCTTGTTAGTGTCGTCTAGGGAAAGGTAGTGATCGGGTTCTTACCCCGGGTGCTTGAGGTACCGCGAGTCGTGGATGACACGGAAGTTCCCCGAATCTTGTGGGTATAGTGTGCAACCTCTGCAGAGTGTAAAACTATTCGAATAGCCGTGTCCACGGTCAAGGACAGTTGGGTGGTGCTGCTTAAACTACGTCCAGAGTTTTCAACCATGTGTGTGTGTTGATAAAACTACTTGGGTCAAGTCAAAGGACTTGACATAATTGAGTTGGGTTGGTGCCCACACTATTTATGTTGATATCTGTAACATGTCCCCATGGTTACTTGAATTCTCTTGATGCATGTCTTACAAGTTGTTGAACATGTCATTGCACTCAAAACTAGCTTTCTACAAAAATTTACCTATATCATGCATTGTTGTATCTGGAACCAAACATGGGTTGCTTGAGAGTACATTCAAAGTACTCATTGGCTTGCCACTGGTTATTTTATTGGCCAGGCTTGAAAGAACAGGATATGATGAAGAATACTTCGATGACGAACATGCGAGCTAGGACGCTTCCCAGTTAGAATGCCTGTAGGGTTAAGGCAGATGGCATGGGTCCAAGTTATCGACGAAGATTTCCGCTGCGATGATATACTCAAGACTTGACCATAATGGTCCTACTTGTGTAAAACGGTATGTATGGATATAAGACTCTTGTTATTCAGCTTCTGTGTGTTCAGTGAGCATTGATCTCTGGGATCACTGTACATGTGCATTCGGTGATCACGACTTATGAGTCGGGGTCCCCACAGAGCTGGTATCAGAGCCATCCTGACTGTAGGAAGCCTTAGTTAGCATGGTGGTTAGTTAGGGTAAAACTGTTTCCAAAACTACTACTAGTTTTCCAAAACTATCTATACTTCTCTTCCCTTCTCAGTTTTTCATAAACTAGGGTATACTTTCCTTATTAATCTCTTCCCCTTCAAAACCTTTGGTCGCTAGAACCCTTATGCCCCTGGCCACTGGATTCCTTGTAATCCTCGTGGATAATCTAGAAGGAAGATGCCTTGCCAGACATTCACCCACATCTCCTGAACACAAGATTGGCAACAGCACAACAAGATGATACCAACAGAAGATACATCCTCGAGGAATGAGGACCTGAAGACCCAGGAGATGGTGACACCCTTGACACTGCCCCCAAGATGATGCAACCTTAGCCTACGATGATCAGGGCATAGGATATGCAAGATCATGATATACATCGCTAATAGAGTAACCCTGTCACTACCGTTGTTGTATCGGCAACCACCGGTGGATGAGAACCTAGCCATTTCGTCCGCCTCACCATAGTGAGCAGGAAAATGGTTCTCATCATCCCCCGCTCTTGGTGTCGAAGTTGTCATCAACGTAACCGACATGATGGACCTCTATTACGCCTTGATAATGTCATTGCATAAAGGATTACCTACCTGGTACCATCGACGGCTTAGAAGACAGAAAGGGATCGTCGTGATTAAGAAGACAAGAGAAGATCAAGTCAATGCCAGCAACGAGGAGCCACCTTCACCCCATCACTTCAACAGGCAAGAAGTTGTTGAAGAATCTTCAGGATCAACCCGGATTGTTTCATCGAACAACTACAAGAGATGTAGCAACACCTGAGGAAAACTCAGAAGACTGCATGAGGCACAAGGCACGACTACTGAATCCGAGAACCCCTAGGGTAGGATGAGTCGTGTACCCCCTATGCGCAGTCAAGTCCGTATGATAGTTCGAATAGAACCATGATTGTGTGTTGCTTGTTTTTATGTGTTGTGTTTTTGATATCAGTCGCCCTTTTGCCCTAGGCAACAAGTACGCGACTATATCACCTGCCTTATTTTGTTGTTTGTGTTTGGCCTTTTTGGCACTTGTTTGTTTGCACCTGCACTATAGAACCCCCTTTAGGCATTCCCCATCTATGCCACTTTTCCCTCTCATCTCTCTCATCGACTGAAGACCGGCAAGACAAGATACAGCAGGGATTCTACCTCGGCGACCAACTAGCACCGAGGAACTTTCTACAGCCTCCTCGACCAAGTGAAACCCCGTAGAGTTATGTTTAACCCTCCAGACTAGAAACCCATTCCTAGACCCTTCGAGACTTCATGAGATACCCCAGTCCTTAACCATGTGCTTAACCCACAGAATTGCAAGAGAACCGGTTAAGCCTCTGTAAACCTCGCACAACACTGGGTTCATTATGGAACTAGTGGACATAGTGAACAAGCACATTATCATTCTAAGATAGCACCAAAACTGACGATGCCATAGGGAAGATCAATTTAAGGATATAGGAACAGAGGACAAATGACTTGGTGAGTTTATATCAATGACTTGAGGAATTATATGAGACTATTTGGTAGATTATAAGGCTACCATTTTGATAGATGAACTTGGTGGGATCATGATTATAGAGTAGCATAGCTTTCTTTACCCCTGAGTAAATTGGATTTAATAGGACAATTATGATCGCAAGCTGAAATTCTTGGAAGTATTTGGATCTGTCTTAGGCAGGGGATATTGATAGGAGATAGTTGATATTACGATATTGACTTGGGGGAAAGTGTGGAAATTCTCATTGGACACAAGATTTGGATTTAAATAGGTGATTCTAGTTGAATATAGTTGCTGAGTATGTCTACATGGTTCGGAGTAAATTGAATTTAGACTGATGATCTCGATCATGATACCATGTTTCTCGGTGGATGATAAACTAGGAGATTGGATTAATTGTCGGAGTTGATTTAGGGATCTATATACGCTTGACATTGGAGATTACTTGACCATGATAATGGGAATCGGTGGACTGACTATAGCATTCATAGGAAGTTAATGTGGAACACCATAAACATTGGATTTGTAGAATTAAATGGATTATGTAGTGATTGATGGAAGTTAATGGGCTGTTGGAGTTGATTCATAGGAAGGAAACAAGATCTTGGAGTGGCTTACGACGTGTTTCCTTAGGATAGAGGTGCTTTATCTTAGACCTTGGAAGAACAGGCTGAGCACTTGGATTGTCACGTTCAAGCTTAGCAGCTTATATGCTCTACCCATGGATTTTTAGGGGTAGACATACAAATGAGTTTGGGGATTGTAGACATATATGATTTTGTTAGACCTTCTCTCAGGAGCCATGAGGATATGAATAACATGAGTGATGATTGGAGTTTACCTATACGAGTTGATTCTTTTGGTAATATGATGTGAAGACTAGGTAAACTATTGGCATCTCAGAAGCCGTGCTTAAAGATAAGATGATAAATGTTCACTCGCACACTAGAATCCTTGAAACCCTTAAGCCCTACCAAGCCACAACATGGTCGGATCCTGACCTTGGGCTTTGGTTCTAGATCATAAGACCTTGGCCGATACTCAACCATGACCACCATCGATGCCCCATCCCACTTTATGTACCCCGTGAACAAAGTCTTCATGGAGTGCTTAGACAAGAGTAGTTGTGATCATCATTTGGTGACCTACTTGTCCACCCGAAGACGGAAGAAGAGCCGTTCAGCTAGTCCAGGAACATTTGAAGACCGCCATGCCAAGGAGGAAGAAATACCACCATCATCAAGGATTAAACATCCACGTCCAAGACCAGGTGTATCTGCAAGCCACTCCTCTTTAAGGAACCAAGCATTTCCATGACAAAGAGACCCACACCAAGATTCATCGGCCCCCTTCGAGATCACTCCAAGATTTAACAACCCCCTCTGAGATCACTACGAGACGAAGAGGAGACAGTTACCAGCTGGAGTTGCCACCTGAGTTACCCGATGTGCACAACACTTCCCATGCATCACAACCCCGGAAGTGTTTCCAACCTCCTAACTTGCCCGATCTCTACGAGGGCATTGACCACCGAGCCATCGACCCCTAGCCCAATCTAACCTACCGCGAGCTACCCACTAGCAACCTGGATCAAGAAGAGTGTCATACACGAAGCCACACCATCAAGTACTTCAAGCTCAATGGAGCACTACACGGAAGCAGAAGCGACATGAGGACTTGAAGACTACCCCAAATCCAAGTTTCCATACTCCTTTCCGCGCCTAGTCTGGGAATCTCGGGGGGTAGGTCTGTCACACCCTGATTTTCATGCCACAACACTTAAGCTATTAAATCATGATAAAATGTGTTTTGACAAAAACTTTCGAGTGTTTTGGACTTTGCTTGATTGGATTTTTGTTTGCTGTTTGCAAGTGCTCTAAAAATCAAATAAATCCTCCAACTCCTATACTTCATGTCCTTGATCCAAAACATTTTCCCAATGATCATGCCATGTGTATAGAGCAACATAGTATTTTCTTACAAAAATAATTTGGCCAAAAAGTATTTTCAAAAATTAGTTTTCCAAAAACCCCTGAATTGAGGTTTGCACTGCAAGTACTTAATTAAGGGCAGTAAAAATCTTTATAAAAACATATTTGACTCCTATTAGATATAGGATACCCAGAAACCAGAAAAATATAATTTTGAAAGTTATTTTCCTATTTTATTTAAAAGCTTTTTCTTAAGGCCAGAAATGGTCTTTAATAGGGAAAAATTATTTTATTGTTTTACAAATATTTAACAAAAATCAGGGAAACTCAGTGGACATATATTGTCCATATATAAGAGTTTCAACACATGGTCATGTTCAAAATATTGGTCAAATCCTTCAAAAACCCTTTTTGGATATTTCAAGTTTTTGAAATATTTACAAAGGAAATATTCTCCAAAAATTCCAAGAAAATTCTAGCATGTCACATATGACATTTTTGATGATCTTGCCAAGTCTCATGTCATGGAGAATAGTATAACCCCATGAAATACCCTCAAATCCATTTATGTCCATTTTGAAGTTTGAGCAACTTTACATTGCCAAACATTCCCAAATAATCTCAAACCTTGTGAACATTCTCAAATGTTCTAATTATTCATCTAGACCAAATGGCACAACTTGGAGAACAAGTTAACTTCATCAAAGTGCCCCAAAACCCTTCCTGTCCAGAACCAAATTTGGACAACTCTACATTGCCAAGTGTGTCCCTTTGATCTGAATTTTTGTGGACATGTTCAAATCCTCAAATGATGACACTAAACAAAGTGGTTCATCAAGGAGAATAGATTTGCATGACTAAATCTTGGCAAAACCATTTCTGTTGATTTCTAGGGTTCACCAAAGTTACATTGGCTACTTTGCCCAAATGAGCTCAAACTTGGTGGAACACCCTAATCCTATGTGCCATTCCATCCTGTTCGTTCTCATGGCAAGTGGAATTAATTTTCTTGCTGTCAGGACCCCGATCCTAAGTCACACCGATCTAGCATGTAACACATCATATCACTTTGCGGCCTCACGCACGGTATTCCCACGGGTGCCACCTTACCCGGCCCGGGACCGTTTGCGCCTTTTGGCTCACGTATATGATAGTGTCGCTAGCATCCATATGACAAAGAACCCGGGCTGACATGGCTAGTCGTGAACCCAAAGTGGCACTAACTTACAGGGACAGGCATCCATGACCCAGCATCGAACGTGTCGGTCATCAGCGAGTGAATCCAGGCTGTAGCACTGGGCTAGCAGGACTCCGGTGAACCGGGCTGTAGCAGGCTAACAGGACTCCGGTATTCATCGCGTGACATTTCCCCGAAGGGACAGACACAGGAACGAAGAAGGACACCTGCCGGCCAGCCTAAGTGTTCCGGAGCAGTAGCAAGCTACCATGGCTCGGTGGAAACACTAGGAGACATTTCCCGGTAAGAGAGGCTACTAAAGATAAACAACTAGATAGTCAGATCCCACACATACCAAGCATTTCAATAACATACACACAATATGCTCGATATGTGCAATACAACATGGCATCACAAAATGACTCTACGACTCAGTAGTTGATTAGGCTTCGAGGAGCGAGATATTACAAACATGGGTCCCATGACCCAACAATCAGAGCATACAAGTCAAAGCACATGCGGAAGCTTAACATGTCTGAGTACAGACAACTATAAAAGAAAAAGGCTCAGAAGCCTGACTATCTACCAGATCCCGCCGAGGGCTCAAGATCATAGCTGAGGTAACAAGCTAAACGTCGAAGTCCACGTGGAACTACTAGTGAGACTGAAGTCTCTCTGCAAAACATAAAATAGGCAAACGTGAGTACAAATGTACCCAGCAAGACTTACATCAGATCTATCTACATATGCATCATTATCAACAAAGGGGATGGTGGAGTTTAACTGCAGCAAGCCAGCTTTGACTCGGTGGCTATCCTGAACTACGACTGCAAGTAACTCTTTTGAGGTGGCGCACACGACTCCACATATTCACCATATCAATACACCACTATGGATCCGCTCCCGTCTCCCTACGAGAACGCCATCCATAGCACTCATGCTTATCTTGCGTATTTTAGAGTATCCACTTTCACTTGTCTATGAACTATGCAATGGGGTCCAAGTTTCCATATCCGAGGAATCCGGCTATTCGAATAGATGATGTTAACCCTGCAGGGGTGTACTTCTTCACACACGCTTTCGCCACTTATCGCCCTGTACACGTCGTGTACCTCGGCAACCTTCAAGCGGAAGCCGGGCGAGGGAGTCAGCCACGACCTGACTAACCGAACAAGTCTCTAGTCCAGGTTTATCGCCTATTCAGGTTCCATCCGCAAGGAGATCCGGCCGGGGTGTCGCTTACGGCCCCAAACGATGTGTGCAGGGTTCCCAAGCCCACCAACCGGGTGCCACTTGGTACACCGTGCCACTGTGCCTAGTCTGTCCCAAGCCCACCTGTACCGGGTGCCACTTGGTAGACTACTAACACTACCTACAAACACCAGAAACTAGTTGCAACTCCTGGACAGAGATCATGTTGATTAATAAGTCGAGAGAGGTCGAGTTACCGGAACCCAATGTGTGGTAGTAACTGGTCATGGATCACAAACACAGAACTCAGTTCCTGAGGACGGCTGCAATGAGACAACCCACCATGTACTCCTACATGGCCTCTCACCGCTACCTTTAGCAAATCGTGTTCACACACTTAGCTCACACACAGTAGGACATGTTCACACGCCTCTGATTCATCCCCGATGAATCAGACCTGACTCAACTCTAAGCAGTAGCAGGCATGACAAACAAGCATGAATGAGTAGGCACAACAAGGCTCAAACAACTCCTACTCATGCTAGTGGGTTTCATCTATTTACTGTGGAATGACAGGTCATGCAAAGGATAAAGGGGTTCAGCTACCGCAGCAAGAATCAAATATGTCGTTGTTGTCCTAATGCAGTAAAAGAGAGTAGGAGCGAGAGAGTGGGATTTTATCGGAATGAACAAGGGGGGTTTTGCTTGCCTGGCACTTCTGAAGATAACATTGGGTCTTCATCAGTGTCAACGATCACCTCATCGGTATTACGTCTATCGAGAGGGGACAAATACCGGCAACACAGAAGGAAACACAATCAATGCAATGCACAATATGATGCATGATCGTGACATGGCAAAATGAATGTGTTTTGGGCTAATGCAACTAGCAACAGATTAAGTGAAGTTGGTTTAATACAAGATTCAAATTCAAACTCCATATGTGATTATTCAAATGCCATTTAATTGATTTGTGCTAAACAGCAGCTATAAGTTGTTCTAACATGCATGAAAATTGTACAGATGGATTCCTTGAATTTTTCTGATAATTTTTCATATATAAATTATTTAATTTGGAGTTACGGTTAATTTTCTATGATTTTTAGAAGTTTTAGCTATTTTCTGGATTTTCTGATTTATTTTAAATCCAGAAAATCATTTAATGCGTCAGCATGACATCACCTTGACGTCATCAGGTCAACAGGGCAGGTTCAGGTCAAACCTGACCAGTGGGGTCCACTGGTCAGTGACTGGGGCTGATTAGTGTCGCTGACATGTGGGCCCAGTCAACAGCCACGTCAGCTTAGTCAAAGCTGACGCATGGGGCCACTAGGATTAGTTAAAAACTAAACAGAAACTAATCTAGGATTAATTAGCAGGTGGGGCCCTGCTGTCAGTGTCACAGGGTTAATTAGCAGGGTCAAATCCCGGGTCAGTGGGGTCAAACCCACCGGCGACATGACGCCGGCGAGGCCCGAGACGGCGGCGCGAGCCGGAAACGCGCTACAGGGCACGGGCGAGGCTGTGCTTGGGCTCGTTGGAGAGCCCTTGCTGGTGCGCATCGAATGGTGGTGGTGGCCGTGCCTGTGGTGGCCGGTACCGACGACGGCGAGCTCGTGAGCGGCGGCCGGAGTTCGGCCAACGGCGGGTTAGGCGATGCAGGGCGCTAGGGGAGGCGTTGGTGCGTGCTACGTGCTCCTGGTGAGGTGTGGAGCACGATGGTGTGCCTGGCTTCGAGCCACAGTGGCTCTGGCCACGACGGCGACGAGGCACGGCGGCGGCGAGCTTCGGCCGTGGTGGAAGATGGAGCTAGGGGACGAAATCAGGTGCGGGGAGTGAGGGGAAGAGAAGAGGAGCTCATGGGGAGTCGGACGAGACGCTGAGTGGGCTCGGGGACGTCCTGTCGGCGGCGAATCGAACGGCGGCGATTGCCGGCCGTGGCGATGAAGATGGCGGTGATGGCGTGGCTACAGGGCACCCGGCGTCGCATGCGTCGTGGTGGAGCTTCATGGGGTCGGGATGGAGCTCAGGGGTGTGGAGAGGGAGCGAGGGGGTGGCTGTGGCCGCGAGGGAGCTCGTTGGTGACGGCGGCTCCGTTCGGTCCAGGCGGGAGAGAGGGAGCAGAGGAGGGAGGGTCGAGGGGGGAGAGTGAGCGAAACGGTCAGCAGGATCGGGACGGCCTGCGGGAGTCGTCCACGCGGCCAGGGGCTCGTCGGCAAGTAGGAGGTGGCCGCGCGGCCGTGCGCGTGCGAGCACGCAACTGCTTCGGGGCGAGGGGAGGAAGACGACGGAGGGCTGCAGTGGTGGGCTGGGCCGGCTTCTGCTGGGCCACCAGGTGGGGCGCTAGGTGGGCTGCAGGTAAGTGGCCCAGGTAGGCTTCTGTTCCTTTTTTTATTTCTGTTCTGTTTTTCTTTTATTTAATCTGTTTTGCCACTGTTTGAATTTTAAAAATAATTCAAACAATGCCAAAACTCCTCTGAAAATATTTATGCTGCTTAATGGACTTTTCCAAAAGCTTATAAAATATTTCAGGGGTATTTGAAATTATATTCTAATTATATGAATATAATTCAAATTCAAATAGCTAACGAATTAAATCCAAAGTCCCAAAAATAAATCCTTAAAAATGTTCAATATTTTGGTTGGGACCAGAACCCTTACCAAAAATTATCAAACATTTAAGAAGAGCACTTTGGAGCAATGAATGAGATTTCTAGGGTTTTTGCCCCTCTTTTATTTAAATTTTTGAGGCTTCCAAATTTCCTCAGTTCAAATTTCAGAAATTTAGACATGATGCACACACCAGGCAGCACCAGAAGCTAGGGATGTGACAACTCACCCCCACTAAACAAGAATCTCGTCTCGAGATTCAAGCGTAGGGTAGGATGAAGGGGAAACGCAAACTAGTATAATCTTCACGATCCAGGGTGCACTTCAGTTGAACGTTGATTCATTCACCATTATTGTCTTGAAGTCTTGCTCTGAGAAATCCTGTCAACATGACATGGAGGGAAGAAGGAGACTCTAGAAGGGTCGATCTCCTCGAAGATCGAACAACTCACGGAATGTGACACAAGACCATCTCTCGGGTTGAGACACGAGATACACATCAAGAGGGGTGGAAAGAAACGAATGACGAAGGTTCACTAGGTAGACAACAATTCCACACCTAAGAAGGTGGTAAACGATTGTCACGTAGCGAGGAGTTGAGTTGCCATGATACCATAACGATACACCTTAGGGAAGGTGACTCGTAGAGATATCCCCTTAAGTGGCAAAAAGAATTACTTTTGATTCCGAGATCATTGAAACTCTTTATACCAGCCTAAGGCAATTCTGAGCGATCGTTTGGAGGGGGTCGGTAGAATGGCATACTCGGACTTGGATGATGTGGATTACCTTGTTGAAGACAACGTAGTGGATGAATTTGCTTATCACCGGAGATGGAAGAGACCCAACAATAGAGGGTGAATTCACTGTTTGAAAAGGTCATAGCATTGCCGAGGAAACTGAGAGCAAACCCAGTTAGTGCCGATGATAACACCTAGCGCTTGTGCGTGCTCTCAAGAACTTGAGCATTTCCATATTCATCAAGGTTTTACCAACATCCGTGTCAAGAATCTTGGCAACACAACATACCACCATGATGAACAACGATGGACGATGCAGATGCATAGGAAGATAACATCAACTCAGATTTCACCCTAGCGAGGCCAAGGAAACAAAATCTGGATGATCGACCGAGAGACATTTAGCACTCCGCTTCTAATGTTCTCCTTGACGTGCTAGTGTATCCCATTCATAGATATGGTTTGCTAACTAGAACATCAAGTAAAGGTCGGACTTCGGGAGCAATAGAATCCATAAGGAACAGTTACGGAGGTAAATCCTACGAAATCCTTATGGGGAGGTGGCCAACTTCCTCAAACAAGATACTACAATAATAGGTCTTCCGGCTGGGTGTGTTGGCCACGACATCCACCTTACCGGTTATCGAGGAACCAATATTTATAGTTCTTGGAAAATGTTCCAACCATCATATCTGCCTGAGATTCAGATCTGGTTGGTGTTAGGATATTCCAGACTCATCGAGTCTAGGAAGAAAAATGGAAGTTTGCAACACAATTCGACGAGATGACGTTGCGAGATTCTCGGGGAATGAACTACGATAGCAAGCTCCAAAACATGAGCTGGTTCTGCTACGCACGTGTGAACATGTTGTCTCAGACAAACATGATCACATGGTAGTCTTACAATAAAACACTACCGAGTTCTGGTTGGGAACCATCGCCGTGGATAACGAAGTCCTTGCATAAGTCATATGATTAGCTCTTATGAAGGAACTTCTTCTCCTTGAACAAATCAATCAGTGGCTTGGTGTGCTCGGGACACATATGGAATGAAGATGATCAGTCTAACAGACCACAGAATTCTTCGCACGTGCATGACCGATTTGGGATGATTCCAAAGGAAACAAAACAATCTTTCTCAAATTCACGGCGGCAACTTTCACCAAATGCACGTGTATAAGAGGAAGTCACTCCTTTCATCAAACAAATACTTCATGAGCTAGCATGAAGAAAATGCTTTCAAAGTTTCCAACACTAGCTTAATGTTCAACAACATCATGGAGGAGATAAGGATGTTGCCAATGGGCTCAACAACAATTCATCTAGGTTTCCTTTTTAAAAGGAATTCCATAGTTAAGTGAACAAGTGATAGCATTGGTCAGACCCAAAAGATATAATGGTGTATGCTCGAGGGATCAACCACGAGTAAGACAACATTACGAATATCGTTGGTACTGATTTGATTTGACGATAGCCCACACTCAAATCAAGGGATTGATAAGACAATAGGTCCAGCAACTGATCATAGGGACCAATTAATGAAGATATCATCTTTCTTCAACACACACACATACACAGAAAGATATCCCTTAACATGAACTAAGTCAGACAGGCTTTTATCTTCCAACTCTCCAAGTTGTTGTTTAGCTTATCCAACTAGATCAGGGTATCCAACACGGATTCTTGGAGAGAAGGTGGTTCACAAGAAACCAACTTGATCACGAGCTCAACATAACAGTCAGGGGACAACCTGGTAATACTTCCGAGAAGATATTCGGAAAATCACGAACCACCGGTATGTCACTAAGCTCGGGAACAATCTCGCTTTTGAGGGCAAGACGATATGATCAAATGAGTGAGGACTTGACAAGATCCTAACTCATCAATCGAAGGGTGCACCGAAATAAGGACTGGGTAGCACGATCAGTCCTAGAAGGATGATTCAAAAACCAACACGCTAAGAATGAAATTATTATCCTTTAACTACCAAGCAACGAGGTTGCTGGGAGTATTGACTTCACACATCACAATTCATTTGTCGGTATTCCGGTTGCATCAACACGAGGGCCGAGGAATGACTAATGATGGTGAGAAGTATCACTACGTCAAAATTCATGAGAGTTGGTGCAGTTCTCATGACAATTCTGACATAAAGGGGGTAATACTCCAAGGTAGAACAGAACAAAAGCTGGATTAGCAATTTGATCTGCGGAGCACAACTTCTTTGACCCAATCCTGGATATGGAAGAGGTACTGGAGTTTGTTTCTCCCATTCATTCTGAAATAGAATGGCTTGGCGGACCACAAGGGTAATAGGCATCGACGAACGAATGCACGCATACTCTTGACTATCAATTGATAGACGAGGGTCAGAAGACAACTAAAGAGGGACAACTCAAAGGAACATACGATTTTCTGAGTTGTGGATGCATGGTTTAGCATGTCGAACGAATTCCACATATTTCTTCCGGATAACCCATGCAGAAAGGTAGAACTGGCAGAGTCACAATGTAGAATCGAGAACCCATCGAGAGCACTCTGATTGTGATCTTTCGATCAGCGAGGAACATCTGCCATAAGCGGTTCATAGTATTTGGAAGAAAGGAATACCACGAACATCGAGGACTAATGCAAAGGTTACTAATAACCTAAAGGAACGAGCAAAACTATCAACATGAAGCAAGTAGGGTGAATCTCGGGTTCAAAACCCAGGGATAGAATACCTACTACTAAGTAGCATCGCGGGATGCTTTCAAGAATGAAGGCCAGAATCTTCACACTGGGAACACAAAACATTGCTAGGTTACTAGGTGACTCCCTAAAACACCTAGGGTCATAATAATTATTCCAACATATATGTCGAGATAAAAAGTACCTCAACTCACTAATTAGTGTGGTTAATCTGGCCCAAAGGAACATCGAAACGGAAGGAAAGAATTTGCAAATTGCATCAGATTGTATAGAAACCTGGGATGACTCGGACAGCATAACGGCTGTAAATGCTCAGAAAAGATTTGAGACATTCACAAAAAATGGTGGCATAACCACGCAGAAGCACAATATCAAGGTCTCGAGATCAATAATTAACATACAGAAGTACTAGGAACTGAAACGAGGCTTAAGTCCAACAATCTATAAGTCTACGGATTAGTAACACGTGATCCTGATAGAAAGAAGAGATAGCCTAGTTCTTAATCCCCGTAGGAAAGATAAGATGACTCAGATCAGAAGGCATAAGGTATAGGGAGTAAAAAGAGCCTTACGTTCCATCCCACAATCAATTCCCTTATATAACTAAAGCATTTCTAGACTTAACTTCGACCAGTTTGGCTTGGTAATCCTACAGGCAGTCAAGCTCTGATACCAACGCTGTCAGGACCCCGATCCTAAGTCACACCGATCTAGCATGTAACACATCATATCACTTTGCGGCCTCACGCACGGTATTCCCACGGGTGCCACCTTACCCGGCCCGGGACTGTTTGCACCTTTTGGCTCACGTATATGATAGTGTCGCTAGCATCCATATGACAAAGAACCCGGGCTGACATGGCTAGTCGTGAACCCAAAGTGGCACTAACTTACAGGGACAGGCATCCATGACCCAGCATCGAACGTGTCGGTCATCAGCGAGTGAATCCAGGCTGTAGCACTGGGCTAGCAGGACTACGGTGAACCGGGCTGTAGCAGGCTAACAGGACTCCGGTATTCATCACGTGACATTTCCCCGAAGGGACAGACACAGGAACGAAGAAGGACACCTGCCGGCCAGCCTAAGTGTTCCGGAGCAGTAGCAAGCTACCATGGGTCGGTGGAAACACTAGGAGACATTTCCCGGTAAGAGAGGCTACTAAAGAGAAACAACTAGATAGTCAGATCCCACACATAGCAAGCATTTTAATAACATACACACAATATGCTCGATATGTGCAATACAACATGGCATCACAAAATGACTCTACGACTCAGTAGTTGATTAGGCTCCGAGGAGCGAGATATTACAAACATGGGTCCCATGACCCAACAATCAGAGCATACAAGTCAAAGCACATGCGGAAGCTTAACATGTCTGAGTACAGACAACTATAAAAGAAAAAGGCTCAGAAGCCTGACTATCTACCAGATCCCGCCGAGGGCTCAAGATCGTAGCTGAGGTAACAAGCTAAACGTCGAAGTCCACGTGGAACTACTAGTGAGACTGAAGTCTCTCTGCAAAACATAAAATAGGCAAACGTGAGTACAAATGTACCCAGCAAGACTTACATCAGATCTATCTACATATGCATCATTATCAACAAAGGGGATGGTGGAGTTTAACTGCAGCAAGCCAGCTTTGACTCGGTGGCTATCCTGAACTACGACTGCAAGTAACTCTTTTGAGGTGGCGCACACGAGTCCACATATTCACCATATCAATACACCACTATGGATCCGCTCCCGTCTCCCTACGAGAACGCCATCCATAGCACTCACGCTTATCTTGCGTATTTTAGAGTATCCACTTTCACTTGTCTATGAACTATGCAATGGGGTCCAAGTTTCCATATCCGAGGAATCCGGCTATTCGAATAGATGATGTTAACCCTGCAGGGGTGTACTTCTTCACACACGCTTTCGCTACTTATCGCCCTGTACACGTCATGTACCTCGGCAACCTTCAAGCGGAAGCCGGGCGAGGGAGTCGGCCACGACCTGACTAACCGAACAAGTCTCTAGTCCAGGTTTATCGCCTATTCAGGTTCCATCCGCAAGGAGATCCGGCCGGGGTGTCGCTTACGGCCCCAAACGATGTGTGCAGGGTTCCCAAGCCCACCAACCGGATGCCACTTGGTACACCGTGCCACTGTGCCTAGTCTGTCCCAAGCCCACCTGTACCGGGTGCCACTTGGTAGACTACTAACACTACCTACAAACACCAGAAACTAGTTGCAACTCCTGGACAGAGATCATGTTGATTAATAAGTCGAGAGGGGTCGAGTTACCGGAACCCAATGTGTGGTAGTAACTGGTCATGGATAACAAACACAGAACTCAGTTCCTGAGGACGGCTGCAATGAGACAACCCACCATGTACTCCTACATGGCCTCTCACCGCTACCTTTACCAAATCGTGTTCACACACTTAGCTCACACACAGTAGGACATGTTCACACGCCTCTGATTCATCCCCGATGAATCAGACCTGACTCAACTCTAAGCAGTAGCAGGCATGACAAACAAGCATGAATGAGTAGGCACAACAGGGCTCAAACAACTCCTACTCATGCTAGTGGGTTTCATCTATTTACTGTGGAATGACAGGTCATGCAAAGGATAAAGGGGTTCAGCTACCGCAGCAAGAATCAAATATGTCGTTGTTGTCCTAATGCAGTAAAAGAGAGCAGGAGCGAGAGAGTGGGATTTAATCGGAATGAACAAGGGGGGTTTTGCTTGCCTGGCACTTCTGAAGATAACATTGGGTCTTCATCAGTGTCAACGATCACCTCATCGGTATCACGTCTATCGAGAGGGGACAAATACCGGCAACACAGAAGGAAACACAATCAATGCAATGCACAATATGATGCATGATCGTGACATGGCAAAATGAATGTGTTTTGGGCTAATGCAACTAGCAACAGATTAAGTGAAGTTGGTTTGAATACAAGATTCAAATTCAAACTCCATATGTGATTATTCAAATGCCATTTAGTTGATTTGTGCTAAACAGCAGCTATAAGTTGTTCTAACATGCATGAAAATGGTACAGATGGATTCCTTGAATTTTTCTGATAATTTTTCATATATAAATTATTTAATTTGGAGTTACGGTTAATTTTCTATGATTTTTAGAAGTTTTAGCTATTTTCTGGATTTTCTGATTTATTTTAAATCCAGAAAATCATTTAATGCGTCAGCATGACATCACCTTGACGTCATCAGGTCAACAGGGCAGGTTCAGGTCAAACCTGACCAGTGGGGTCCACTGGTCAGTGACTGGGGCTGATTAGTGTCGCTGACATGTGGGCCCAGTCAACAGCCACGTCAGCTTAGTCAAAGCTGACGCGTGGGGCCACTAGGATTACTTAAAAACTAAACAGAAACTAATCTAGGATTAATTAGCAGGTGGGGCCCTGCTGTCAGTGTCACAGGGTTAATTAGCAGGGTCAAATCCCGGGTCAGTGGGGTCAAACCCACCGGCGACATGACGCCGGCGAGGCCCGAGACGGCGGCGCGAGCCGGAAACGCGCTATAGGGCACGGGCGAGGCTGTGCTTGGGCTCGTTGGAGAGCCCTTGCTGGTGCACATCGAATGGTGGTGGTGGCCGTGCCTGTGGTGGCCGGTACCGACGACGGCGAGCTCGTGAGTGGCGGCCGGAGTTCGGCCAACGGCGGGTTAGGCGATGCAGGGTGCTAGGGGAGGCGTTGGTGCGTGCTACGTGCTCCTGGTGAGGTGTGGAGCACGATGGTGTGCCCGGCTTCGAGCCACAGTGGCTCTGGCCACGACGGCGACGAGGCACGGCGGCGGCGAGCTTCGGCCGTTGTGGAAGTTGGAGCTAGGGGACGAAATCAGGTGCGGGGAGTGAGGGGAAGAGAAGAGGAGCTCACGGGGAGTCGGACGAGACGCTGAGTGGGCTCGGGGACGTCGTGTCGGCGGCGAATCGAACGGCGGCGATTGCCGGCCATGGCGATGAAGATGGCGGTGATGGCGTGGCTACAGGGCACCCGGCGTCGCATGCGTCGTGGTGGAGCTTCATGGGGTCGGGACGGAGCTCAGGGGTGTGGAGAGGGAGCGAGGGGGTGGCTGTGGCCGCGAGGGAGCTCGTTGGTGACGGCGGCTCCGTTCGGTCCAGGCGGGAGAGAGGGAGCAGAGGAGGGAGGGTCGAGGGGGGAGAGTGAGCGAAACAGTCAGCGGGATCGGGACGGCCTGCGGGAGTCGTCCACGCGGCCAGGGGCTCGTAGGCAAGCAGGAGGTGGCCGCGCGGCCGTGCGCGTGCGAGCACGCAGCTGCTTCGGGGCGAGGGGAGGAAGACGACGGAGGGCTGCAGTGGTGGGCTGGGCCGGCTTCTGCTGGGCCACCAGGTGGGGCGCTAGGTGGGCTGCAGGTAAGTGGCCCAGGTAGGCTTCTGTTCCTTTTTTTATTTCTGTTCTGTTTTTCTTTTATTTAATCTGTTTTTCCACTGTTTGAATTTTAAAAATAATTCAAACAATGCCAAAACTCCTCTGAAAATATTTATGCTGCTTAATGGACTTTTCCAAAAGCTTATAAAATATTTCAGTGGTATTTGAAATTATATTCTAATTATATGAATATAATTCAAATTCAAATAGCTAATGAATTAAATCCAAAGTCCCAAAAATAAATCCTTAAAAATGTTCAATATTTTGGTTGGGACCAGAACCCTTACCAAAAATTATCAAACATTTAAGAAGAGCACTTTGGAGCAATGAATGAGATTTCTAGGGTTTTTGCCCCTCTTTTATTTAAATTTTTGAGGCTTCCAAATTTCCTCAGTTCAAATTTCAGAAATTTAGACATGATACACACACTAGGCAGCACCAGAAGCTAGGGATGTGACACTTGCCCAAACCAACAACAAACACCTTCTGCCATTTTTCCAAAAACACCATTTTGACCCCTTCCCCTAATCTCCTTGAGCTCAACTTTTTACCACAGCTCCTCCTAGTCTTCTCCTATCTCCAGTAACTCTTCCCTGGCCTCAGCTCAATGATTGAGGGGTGAAACTCCCCCATTTACCCCTCTGGATAGCACCTTCCTCTCTCTTTCTCACCTCCCTCCTCACTCCATTGGTTCCACAAGGCATCCAAGGCTTCCCCCTGCTAACCTAATACCTCCTGGCACTACTGGACACAAGTGGCCGCGCCCACTCCCCTTTCTTAATGCCATGGCATGCCATTTGGGCGCTCTGGAGCGCGCTACAGTGCGCTCCCTCACTGTAGCCGCCCCCTTCCAACCGCCTCCGGCCACCTAGGGCCTCCCCCTCGTGTCCCCCGAGAGGGAGCGAACAACTTCAGGGCCCTCCGCCAACACCGATGGCGGACGATGATATTTACGACGTGCTCAAGCGAGCGCAGGAGTGTCGCGACATCCGCCAAGAGTTCCTCCGGAAGGCAACGGATGCGATGGGCCAGCTTGGTGGAGAGCTTGTGGACATGGACGCGTGCCTTGAAGCTGAGGTCCTGCGACTGGTTGAGGAGCGACACAAGCTGAAGCTGGTGGTCAACCTTGCGCGTCATCAGCGTGATCTTGACAACGCAAAGGCCAAAGCATCTCTCGTGGCCTCGTGAGAGGCCTGCTCCTGAGCCATTGAGGAGGCTCAGGAGGCATGCTAGCGACATGAGATCACGGAGAAGCATGTGTGGGAGCCCCAAGCATGGAGCATTTACCTGTAGCAGCAAGTGGAGCTGCGCCAGGCTGCCCTTGCGTCGCTGAAGGGGACGCCCGTCGAGGAGGAGGAGCTCCGGAAGCGTAAGGAAGCACTGACACTGCAGGCTGCCAAGTGCAACCTCGATCTTGAACGGTTGGAGACGAGGGAGCGCCAGGTTACCTAGGCGGAGGATGACGTCGGCGCGCGGGAGGCCTGAATCCAAGAAGAGGTCGACCGTTGCGTGGCGGAAGTTCGCGCGGGTCTTGTGCGCGAGTATGGCGAGAGGTTGGAGCTAATTGAAGGGGAGGCTGCGGGCAGGACTGCCGCTCTGAGGACCAAGCTGACTGAAGCGACGTAGCACGCGAAGGCCACCGCAGCCACCATAGTCGTGGCGCAGGCTGAGTTGGCCTCCTCCCGTTCCAAGCTGTTTCTTCTCCAACGGAGGGTCG
Source organism: Triticum dicoccoides (assembly GCF_002162155.2). Classification (NCBI taxonomy): domain Eukaryota; kingdom Viridiplantae; phylum Streptophyta; class Magnoliopsida; order Poales; family Poaceae; genus Triticum; species Triticum dicoccoides. Next base: position 214,394,920 of record NC_041385.1, on the reverse strand, counting down.
ATGACGCTGAGTCCATTGCGCGGCAGAACGAAGATGAGATTTGCCAACGACAGATGCTAGAGCACATGCATGGCCCCATGCTCCAAACGCTCAGGGACAGGGCCAACACGGCCCTAGGCAATATGTGTGATGCGACCGCTTCGCAACCTCATGTGGCCAACTATGCCGGCAATCTCCAGTTCTTCACTGACGTGGTGATGCATCTGGAGATCGCACTGAGAGAGCTCGCCAGCTGGTCAAGGAGAGGAGCCGCAGCCTGCTCGCACGTGCACTCTCCCGTGTCTTCAGCCACCTTCAGGATAGGGATCCTCACTTTGACTTTGATGCCGTCATTGCTCCGGTGCCCGTGGCCATTCGAGGTGACCTGGCGCGGTGGGTGGAGGACAATGTGGATGCACTTGTCTGGGCCTTCACCTCTGATGTTGACAGGGTGGTAGTTGCCGCGGATGAAAATGACGTGGTGAACGATGGCGAAGATGGTGCCGGTGGCAGCAATGGCGACGCCAGTGACAGTGACAGCGGCTCCAGTGACGCCTCCGGAGGCGACCAAGAGGATGTGGTGAGCAACATGTCTGGTTGATCCTGTATCCCTTTGCCGTTTATCATGCACACAAAAAGCTCGGGCGTGGCCCTGAAGGTTGTAAGAGCATTTTTGGGAGGGGAAGCCCCTCATGTAAGAAAGATCATTGTGCTTGCGGCTCTAGGAACGATGCTGAATGCGTGCCTGCATGATGCTACGGGCCCCGTGACGGGTTAGTTCCTGTAATTTACCTTTATCCCGGGCGAGCCCTAAATAGGATTGTGGTGGTTCCCCGAGGGTCCTTCGGGAGACCTGCTGACCATTCGTTGAGAGCCTCGCGAGAGCGGGTGCTGGCCGCAGGACGACATGTGCGAGTGTGCTAAACCCAGCCCAGCCCGCGAGGGGCTCGTGAGGGGGAGGCAGCTAGTGCGAATTCCAACTTGGGCAGAAACCAGAACACGAGAAATCACGCGAATAAGACAAGAAACCCCTCCCCGCATACGCAAACACAAATTCAACTTCAATTTAAATCCAAAGCGAGAAAGCTCGACCACATAAAAGGAGGTGAAAAACAAAAGGCCGCATCTGGCACCTAGTCTAGTATTCGACGTCTTCTCACCAGCGCGAAGCTAAGTGCTGCAACTGGGCGTGGGAGGGAGCCCCCGAGGCCCGAGGGCGGCTCTCCGGCGACTCTGGGGCATTTACAGCCCCAACTCATTATTATGTGAGAGTGTCACGAGCGGCGAGCTTCACAGGCACTGGGCCTTCTTCACAGGTACTGGCCTTGCTTCATATCGCCAGATGACGGCCCCGCCTTGCGCCACCCTCGACCGCCATTGACGGCGACCAGAAACCAAGGATGATGCCAATGGGGTAAAGGGGAGACCAGCGGTTCCCCCGACGACCACAGGTCCTCTGCCGGGGGCAGGCCTTGCGGTACCTCCCCAGCAGAGGGCCTACCTCCGAGAAACACCTTGCTCCGCGCGTCGCGGGGAGGGGCCTGGCTCCCGGCCCCTCTCCCGCAGCTCCCTGTGCGCTCCTCCTAGCGGGAGGGAGGGTGCCGAGCTGGGGCAGCTTTCCGCCGCAGTGACCTCGACTTCCTGCGTCCCATGGTTAGCATAAGCTTGCTCTTGAGGAATTAGCGGTACCTGATAGCTGCTGCCGTCGGCACGGTTGGCAACGCTCCCTTGAGGCTCCTGAAAAGGCTCGGCTTCTGCCGTCTCTTCTCCCTAGCCTGACCCGAGGAACGATCTGTGGTCTTCATCCAGTGCGTATTCCTGATCCACCATGTGGGGCACGTAAGCCTCCGAGGCTGCCACCCCAAAGCCTTCGCTGTAGTGCCCCATGTTCCATGCCGTCTTGGGGGTGATAGGCGGCGGCCCGCCCGGGCCGTACGTGGTGATGCGCATGCCCTCGCTCACCAGGGGCGGTGCTGATACAGCCTAACGCCCAGCGCTGATGGTCGAGCTGGTGTTGATGAAGCTTTGGGATGCGCCCGAGGGTGCACGGGCGCAGATGGGCCTGCCGTATGATCCGCCCAGGGCCTGGGGTGGAAGCTGGACGCAGAAAGGAGGCGCCCCTGAAGCTGCGGCATCCAAGAGCTCGGCGACACACTCCAGGAGCACGTCACGGCCGCTCTCTTGCAGCCTGCACCGTAGCAGTTCCCGAGCCACCGCGAGCATGGCCTTCATGTTCGCCTGCTCCCGTCGGGTGTGCGGCACTGTGGCCGCGGCGTGGTTTGAGGCCCTTGCTGCTGACCGCACCTGCCGCGGAGGGAGAGCAGGCGGCGCTTGGCCGCGTCGCCAGCGCCCTGCAGCGTTCTCCGGAGCACGGGCTGCCTGAGGCGCAGGGTTGAGGTCACCTTGGGCAGGCGGCACGGCGTGTGCTGGCCATGCCTCCCAGCGGTTGGCGTTGGTTGTCGGGTCGCCGGCCATGGATGCGACGAAGTAGTGGAACGTAGATCAGCGGAAAGATGATTTCGGTGCACCCCTACCTGGCGCGCCAAATGTTGGACATCGGGTTCCGGCAAAACCCTTAAGGTTCGAACTCTGGGGTGCGCATGAAGATCTTCTCCCTACCGATCCACGCCCCAAAGCCTCGTCGCGAATCGAAGCTACACGACGAACAACACAAAGGACACAAGGTTTATACTTGTTCGGGCCACCATTGTGGTGTAATACCCTACTCTAGTGTGTGGTGTGGTGGATTGCCTCTAGGGCTGATGATGAATAGTACAGAGGAAGAACAGCCTTGCGAGGGGTGTTCTTGAGCTGGTGCACTACTTGGGATGGATTCGATCAGCTCTAGATCAGATCGTCCCCCTACGGTGGTCGTGGCTATCTCTATTTATAAGGGCCCTGGTCCTCTTCCCAAATATTGAGCGGGAAGGGAGCCAACAATGGCCATTTTTGAAGGGGGACAGCTAGTACAAGTTATCTAGACTAAAGTTGGTCTTCGACTGCCAAAGGCACTAGCGATGATGCCGTCTTGGGCTCCACGGTGACCTCCACCCTACCGCTCTACTGGGCTTGTTCTTGTTGCACCGATATGGTAACCTTTGCTTGATGCCTCGGTACTTCGCGCCTGCGCTTGCCCCATTCGCACCAAAGAGGAAACGAGGACACTGCGCTGGCTAGCGCCTGCCTGGCGCCCGCCTGGTGTCGATCATCATGGCTTGCGTCATGAGAACCTCGCGAGGTACTCCTTTTCTTGATCTCTCCACCTCCTCGCGAGCCTACCTAATGAGGCCGCCCCTGAGGAAGCCTTGCATCGTCCGCCCCGCGAGGCTTGGCCCCTCGCGAGGATCTTGAGCTTGGGTTGATGAAGACGGACCGTACTGGGCCACTGCTCGAGCCACGCCGCAGGCCGTAGGCAGGCAAGTCTGGGGATCCCCATTCCCAGAACGCCGACAAAGGCCCATGATATGAGTGGGCCAACTAAGGCCCGAGATATGTTTCGTCCTGGTAACGGCCCATCATTTAACTAGGCCAAAAAAGGCCTGGTCTACATTTCAGCCTGCTGAAGGCCCATCGATGACTAGTGAAAATTGAGTCCCAACATGCATTTCGGCCTACTAAGGGCCCATGGTTTCTTCTGGGCTGTAACAGGCCAGCAGAATATTCAGCCTGTTAATGGCCCAAATCTACATGGGCCCAACTAAGCAATGGGTCCACTCAAGGCCCAACTAAAGTTTGGGCCGAATATAGGCCCAGTAAGTTGTGGGCCTGGCGCAAAGTGTGAAGGCCCCAATGGCCTTTCAGGCCCAAGAATGTTGCAGTCCGGCCCAATTGTGGCCCGCTAAAAAGCAAGCCTGTTAGAGGCGAATGTTTCGTCCCAGTCGACTACATCAGATTTTTCTCAGATAGAGAATGATGGCAGTAACTAGTAGGATTTAAGAAAAAACCAACTCTATACAATAAAGAAATTACGGCGTAGTAACTTACAATAGACCTACACTATATGATACATCCATTTTGCATCATGCTTTTATATCAAGATTTATTGCATTATGGGCTATTATTACACATTATATCTCAATACTTATGGCTATTCTCTCTTATTTTACAAGGTTTACCATGAAGAGGGGGAATGTCGGCAGTTGGAATTCTGGCTGGAAAAGGAGCAAATGTTGGAAACCTATTCTGCACAACTCCAAAAGTCCTGAAACTCCACGAAACAACTTTTTGGATTTAATAAGAATTTATGAGTGAAACAAATAGGCCAGGGGGCCCACACCCTGTCCAGGAGACAGGGGGCGCACCCCCTTGTAGGGCGCGGCCCCCTATCTCCTGGGCCCCCTGGTGGGCCTCCGGCGTCCATCTTCTGCTATATCATCACTTTTACCCTAGAAAAAGGCGTGGGCAAGCTTATGGGACGAAGCTCCGCCGCCACGAGGCGGAACCTTGGCGGAATCAATCTAGGGCTCTGGCGGAGCAGTTCTGCCGGGGACACTTCCCTCCGGGAGGGGGAAATCATCACCAACGTCATCACCAACGATCCTCTCATTGGGAAGGGGTCAATCTCCATCAACATCTTCACCAGCACCATCTCCTTTCAAAATCCTAGTTCATCTCTTGTATCCAATCTTGTATCAAAACCACAAATTGGTACCTGTGGGTTGCTAGTAGTGTTGATTACTCCTTGTAGTTGATGCTAATTGGTTTACTTGGTGGACGATCATATGTTCAGATCCTTTATGCATATTATTACTCCTCTGATTATGAACATGAATATGCTTTGTGAGTAGTTACGTTTGTTCCTGAGGACATGGGTGAAGTCTTGCTATTAGTAGTCATGTGAATTTGGTATTCGTTCGATATTTTGATGAGATGTATGTTGTCTTTCCTCTAGTGGTGTTATGTCAACGTCGACTACATGACACTTCACCATTATTTGGGCCTAGAGGAAGGCATAGGGAAGTAATAAGTAGATGATGGTTGCTAGAGTGACAGAAGCTTAAACCATAGTTTATGCGTTGCTTCGTTAGGGGTTGATATGGACCCATATGTTTAATGTTGTGGTTAGGTTTACCTTAATACTCCTTTTTGTAGTTGTGGATGCTTGCAATAGGGGTTAATCATAAGTGGGATGCTTGTCCAAGTTAGGGCAGTACCCAAGTACCGGTCCACCCACATATCAAATTATCAAAGTACCGAACGCGAATCTTACAAACGTGATGAAAACTAGCTTGACGATAATTCCCAATGTGTCCTCGGGAGCTCCTTCTTCATTATTAGAATTTGTCCAGGCTTATCCTTTGCTACATAAAGGATTGGGCCAGCTTGCTGCACTTTATTTACTTTATTTACTTTTTGCTCGTTACTATTTATCTTATCACAAAACTATCTATCACCTACTATTTCAGTGCTTGCAGAGAAAACCTTACTGAAAACCGCTTATCATTTCCTTCTGCTCCTCATTGGGTTCGACGCTCTTACTTATCGAAAGGACTACGATAGATCCCCTATACTTGTGGGTCATCAAGACTCTTTTCTGGCGCCATTGCCGAGGAGTGTAGCACTTTTGGTGAGTGGAACTTGGTAAGGAAACAATTGTATAGTTTGCTGAAATTTTCTGTTACTTGTCATTATGGAAACTAATCCTTTGAGGGGCTTGTGTGGGGTATCTTCACCCCAACCAGAAGAGAAAAGAAATGCTCCTCCACCTACTGAACTTTATGAAAATATTCACTTTGAGTTTCCTTTGGGTATGATAGAAAAACTGCTAGCTAATCCTTTTGCAGGAGACGGAACATTGCATCTCGATTTACACCTTATCTTTGTGGATTATTTAAGCTTGCAGGTATTCCCAATGATGATGTCAAAAGGAAGGTCTTCCCTTTATCTTTGAAGGGAGATGCAATGACATGGTATAGGCTATGTGATGATACGAGATATTGGTATTATAAGCGATTCAAGTTGGAATTTCACCAGAAGTTCTATCCGATGAATCTTGTTCATCATGATCATAATTATATGTATAATTTCTGGCCTCGCAAAGGAGAAAGCATCTCTCAAGCTTGGGCGAGCCTTAAGTCAATGTTGTATTCATGCCCCAATCATGAGCTCTCTCGGGAAATGATTATTCAGAATTTTTATGCTCGGCTTTCTCTTGATAATCGCAACTTGCTCGATACTTCATGTGTTGGCTCCTATGTGCTGAAGACTATTGATTTCAAATGGGACTTATTGGAAAGAATTAAACAAAACTCTGAATATTGGGGTTCCGACGATGGTAAGGAGTCCGTTATGACACCTAAGTTCAATTGTGTTAAATCTTTTATGGATACCGATGCTTTTCGTGGATTTAGCTCTAAGTATGGACTTGACTCTGAGATAGTAGCTACTTTTTGTGAAACTTTTGCTACTCACGTTGATCTCCCTAAAGAGAAGTGGTTTAAATATAATCCTCCTATTGAAGTGAAAGTAGTTGCACCTATTACAGTCGAAGAGAAGACTATTACATATAGTGATCATATTATTCCTACTGCTTATGTCGAAAAACCTCCTTTTCCTGTTAGGATAAAAGATCATGCTAAAGCTTCGACTATTGTTCGTAAGAGCAATACTAGGACCTATACACCTCCTGAGAAAATTAATGTTGAACCTGGTATTGCTATGATTAAAGATATCTTGGATGAGGACTTAGATGGGCATGTTATCTCTTTCTTGGGTGAAACTGCTAATATTGCTAGACCCGATACTAAGACACGTAGACCTGTTGTAGGCACGCCTGTTATTTCTATTAAAATAGGAGATCATTGTTATCATGGCTTATGTGATATGGGTGCTAGTGCTAGTGCAATACCTTATGATCTTTATAAAGAAATTATGCACGATATTGCACCTGTTGAATTAGAAGACATTGATGTTACTATTAAGCTTGCTAATAGGGACACCATTAAACCCATTGGGATTGTTAGAGATGTTGAAGTCTTGTGTGGGAAGATTAAATACCCCGCTGATTTTCATGTTCTTGCTTCCCCACAAGATGATTTTTGTCCCATTATTTTTGGTAGACCTTTCTTGAATACTGCTAGTGCTAAGATTAATTGTAAAAGGAAGGTCGTCACTTTTGTCATAGATGGTATGTCTCATGAGTTCAATTTTGCTAAGTTTAGTAGACAACCTCGTGAAAGGGAACCATCTAGTAAGGATGAAATTATTGGACTTGCTTCCATTGCTGTTCCTCCAACTTGTGACACCCCAAAATTTTGACCTTGTTTTATTAATTAAAATTTTGCCAGGAAATTAAAACTTTTATTTTCTGGGCTCCCTTTTGATTTTTGAAACTTTTTCTCCCTGCTATTATGGAGTTTTCCCCATAGAGAAAAATTTTCAAATATGTTATTGGACTTGTTTAACCTCTCAAGAAAAACTTTTCTTTTATTAGTAGAACTAATTACATAATTAATTTTCTTGATCTTTATTTTCTTGAAAAATGGTTTTTCAAGGTTATATGGCCCTATTTGAACTACAACCATTTGATATACTTATCTAAAAATCCCACCAAAATTTGGAGATATCATGTGATGTCTCTAAATCACTTTTGTGCTATAATATATTTACTTCATTGCATATTTTGAGCTCTACACCAATTTTCTTCTCTGGTCCAGAGAGCAATTTTACACTACAACCCTTTTAAATATTTCTTTCTAGCCTCCACCAAAATTATGGGATGTCAGTAGGAGCATATTATTCCACTTTGTGCAAAAACCCATTTATGTTCTTTGAAAAATTTGAGTGAATCATCCTCTTTTCTATTCTGGTCCAACTTGATGGTTTGTACAACAACCATATTGTTTCCTGCTCTTTAGCCCTTGATTATTTTTCCTACCTGTAGCCCTCCCTACTAAACCCCTAAGTCCAGGAGCATGCACTTAGTGGATCTTTTTTAGTTCATGAAATGATACCATTCACTCCCTGCCCAGAAGTGTAGTTTTGCAAAACTTGCACTAGCAAGTTTCTCATTTCTGCAAGCTAACTTCACCACCCTCTCTTGCATCTAAGGAGACACTGATCTGGAGTTTTTGACCACTCCAAGACTTACCTAAGTGCCCTTAGCATTTTGTCAAACACCTTACGGGCATAATCTGTTTTGACATGAATTTTGGCACTGCACTGTGAACTTGCACCTCTGATCAAACAAGCATGTCCACTAGACTCCCCGTTACTCCTAACCTAGATCTGCTAAATGCCAGCCTCACCCAAGCTCTGTAGCATGCTCTGGCATTACGTCGAGCACCTCCCGTGCACACACAGAGCGCGAGCAGAGCGTGCGTTTGGCACGCACATGCGCCGAGCCGACACGCTGGCCCCCACGGTTTTGGCCCGCTCTGCAGCACCACGCCAAGCACTCCCCTTCTCACCGCAACACGCCAAGCCGCCCCTCGCCATGCCCCGGCAGGCCAAGAGCTAGCCGCCGCGGTCGCCCGACAGCCCCTGCTCATGTCGGCGCCATCCGAGACTCCCCCGCTCGCCAGCTCGCCCCTGGAGCAGTGCCCACTCGTCCGCTAGCTCCTGCCGTCATCCCCAGCCACGCCACGTTGCCCTGCAAGCTACAGAGAGGCGGTTCGCCGGCATCCTCATCCGCCGCCATGGAAAAGACCTCGACGAGCTATAAAAGGAGGCCCCCGAGCTTCCCCGAGCATGCAGGCAACCTCAGGCCACCCAAATGGCACTCCCCTAGCTCGCATTCGACCCGGGGAGGCCTCCTTCCTCATCTCCGGCAACTACTGCCGCCGCCACCGCCCCGGCCAATCCGGCACCCCTAGTACCTCCCCCTCTCCGTTCTCTTCACCAAGAGCTTCCTAATCCTCCCGTGAACCATTCCCACTACTCAATTTTGATCGGGACACACCGCGGGAGAAAAATCACCTTGCCCGACGGTCTCCATCCGCCGCGAAGCTCGCCGCCGGCAGCTCCGTCCATCCCCGAGACCATATCGACCACCGGAGTGACCCTCTTGATCCCCTGAGCCCGCAGATGGCCTCCGTTTCCCGAACGGTGCCGCCGTTCACCGGCGACCATCGCCGGAGCCTCGCCTCGCTCGGACAGAGGAGGGAGAAGGGGCGCGGCGACTGGTCAAACCTGACCAGTGGGCCAGGCGGGCCCACTGTCAGTGACCCACCCCGCCACCACACGTGTTATGAGAAAGCGTAAAAACCCCAAGTACGTTTTCCCCGCTTCGAAAGCGTATTCCCCTCTGAAACGTTTTCTTTTTCTGTTTTTATTAAAAACAGATTTTGACCAAATCTTTGACTGGCTATATCTTTTTAAATACAACTCCAAATGAAATGATTCTTTTTCCTACCTCTCTCAAATATTGTCTAGTTTATTTTAAGATTTATTTGAAAAAATTTCAAAACAACTTTTGGTGCTGTTTTTATTTTGTGTGTTAATTCTTTATATGGCTAAAATAGGATTTTTGAAGAGAGGAGAAACTTTCAAAAGTTTTGAAGTACACCCTGACTTACCACACATTGAAGGCAAGCATTCTGAACCCCGGCATAATATTTTTGGTGTGTTCGTTGACAAGTTTATAACACCACCTCATTTCAATGGACTTGTTATTTCATGTGATATGATCATTTGCATGGATGCATATTGGTGATTTCCATGCTGTTGGAAATGAGTATACTTGTGATGGTAATCATCCTCATGTATCTTGCATGCATACCGGAAAGGAATCCGGGAAAGCCTCTGCCTTGGGTAGGCGTGAGCTTGTCGCCGGTCTCCGTCGGGACGGGTATGTCCGGTATGGCATAGTAAGATATAATGAGTGTTGATTGTATTGGTTGAAATATATTTGTTATACATGTCATGCAGGAAACTATAAACCTCCTGAGTCGACCGTAGATCGAGTCTTGTTCCAGTAACCCCCACGCTTGTTTCGTGCTACCACTTGTCCCTGCCACAGGTAGGGTACGGTTTAGTAATTTGTCAACCCCTTTCTAGCACACACCGTACAGAGGGACCGGGATGAGGGTACCATGGCCATGGATTAAAGCCAGTCATCCGGTCAGGGGACATGGGTGTTTCTGGTTGGGACCGAGAGGGGAGGCCACCCCCTTAGAGCGCGCGATATAAATTTGATCCCATGCTACGCGAGGTTGTAGCCTCCCCACTTAGAGTTTGCTTGACAGGTGTCGTGGGTGATTCCAGACACGTGTAAGTTAAGCTGGTGTGTGCAAGTCAGGTGTGTTTTCATTTAAAAGACCGTAAGCGGAATTAGTCCCGATGGACTAAGGGAATCCGTTACTCGTGGGTAATGAGTACACCCTCTGCAGAGATTAAATCTATTCGAATAGCCGTGTCCATGGTTAAGGATTACAGTCTGGGATGGGTCAAGTGTCGGTCTTAGTGTCGGTCTTCGGAGGTGAAACTGTTAACCAGAACTGGAACAACATGGATTGTGACTTGTGACTTATGATGATTATGATTATTATTATCGTTGACTAACCCGTGATATTATCGTTATTATCGAGTATCTCTGGGATGGTTCTACCTCCGGGATATTCACTATGATTGTTTCTTTTAAAAGCCCTTTATATGGTGTCCCTAAGACGCCCGACTGTGGCATTCCTTTTAAAGCCCTTTATGCGGTGTCGCTCAGACGCTCGACTGTGGCATTTCTTTTAAAGCCCTTTATGCGGTGTCGCTCAGACGCCCGACTGTGGCATTTCTTTTAAAGCCCTTTATGCGGTGTCGCTCAGACGCCCGACTGTGGCATTTCTTTTAAAGCCCTTTAGGCGGTGTCGCTCAAAGGCCCGATTGTGGCATTTCTTTTAAAGCCCTTTATGTGGTGTCGCTAAGACGCCCGACTGTGGCATTTCTTGTTATTTACTTCATAAATTTTAATACTACTATGTTATTGCACATTCATAAATAACGAGCTTGTAGGCATCAGAGATTTAATTTTGTGACTAACGTCATGAGCATAAAATATTTTTCAGCACACCATTGTTATGTTATACCTGTGTTCATAATGTTTGCGAGTACATTCAAAGTACTCACTGGCTTGTCCCTGGCTATTGTCTTGGCCAGATTTTCTTGCACGGAGAGGAGCGACGTGATGACAGCCCCGGAACCTATGCAATGGAGATAGCAGCCTATCGAAGATAGGAGTTAACCTGGTCAGCTGTTCCTGTGGGAATTGGAGTCCCATAGACACTGATGATCCACAAACCGCTTCCGCCATCAACCACTAGAAACCATTTGTTGTACTCACAGGCCAGAATGGTGTTGTACCACATATTTTGTATTTTGCTTGGAATTTCTGTATCAAGTTGGAGCCTCATCAGCTAACAGTAATCCTGGGGCTGATGAGCACGACGGTCTTTTCTGGAAATTTATTACCCGGAAAACCGGTCGTGACAGACTTGGTATCAGAGCCAGGTTGACCATTGGCTAATCCTATCTTAGCCAGGTCGAAAAACTTAGGCAAACCAACCCACCAGACCCTAACCAAAAACCCCAGCCAAGCTTCCCGTGCAAGATAGCCACATAGAGACCCCGACACTTTTGGCAGTTGGTGCCCAACCTATCAGCCTAGCCCGTCGGTCGCGCGCCAGTAATCTGTCTTATTCGCAACGTGCGAGGGAAGACTTCGTTCCCTTTTTCTATAAAAAGGGCACGCTAGCCTCAACACAGCACAGCCCCGGCCATCAACCAAAATACCTTGATGACCCCAGAAGTGCTTCGTCGTCTTTGGGGAGCACACTCCAACAGGATTGTGGCCAACAATCCCCGCGATGGTCATCATCGCTACCCCGAGCCTGCAGCCTCTCAACCCTCTCTAGCTAATTTCCAAGGTGAAACAAAAACCATGGAGAAACCTCGACATCCGCGAGGCAGGCCCGCTTAGATATGAACGAGGTAGACTAAAATCGCTCGAATGATACCGAGTCTTAGAATAACCTCGCCTTGTGATCTTGTGACCCGGTGTCACCGTAATTAAATGTTGGTTGCTTGAGCGCTCCTGTTTTTAAATAGTAGCCATGCATGAGTATGTTGATGTGCGATTGCATTTTTTTTATCCCGGGCGTAGCTGCCAACCTCGACGACGCAAGTTTGTGCTATGGATAAATCTTTTGGTTCCAGCTCACCGGAAAGATATTTTTCAAAACAACTCTTAACAAATCTCGAGGACGAGATTTTCTTTTAAGGGGGGTAGTGTTGTGACACCCCAAAATTTTGACCTTGTTTTATTAATTAAAATTTTGCCAGGAAATTAGAACTTTTATTTTCTGGGCTCCCTTTTGATTTTGAAACTTTTTCTCCCTCCTATTATGGAGTTTTCCCCATAGAGAAAACTTTTCAAATATGTTATTGGACTTGTTTAACCTCTCAAGAAAAACTTTTCTTTTATTAGTAGAACTAATTACATAATTAATTTGCTTGATCTTTATTTTCTTGAAAAATGGTTTTTCAAGGTTATATGGCCCTATTTGAACTACAACCATTTGATATATTTATCTAAAAATCCCACCAAAATTTGGAGATATCATGTGATGTCTCTAAATAACTTTTGTGCAATAATATATTTAATTCATTGCATATTTTGAGCTCTACACCCAATTTTCTTCTCTGGTCCAGAGAGCAATTTTACACTACAACCCTTTTAAATATTTCTTTCTAGCCTCCACCAAAATTATGGGATGTCAGTAGGAGCATATTATTCCACTTTGTGCAAAAACCCATTTATGTTCTTTGAAAAATTTGAGTGAATCATCCTCTTTTTTATTCTGGTCCAACTTGATGGTTTGTACAGCAACCATATTGTTTCTTGCTCTTTAGCCCTTGATTATTTTTCCTACCTGTAGCCCTCCCTACTAAACCCCTAAGTCCAGGAGCATGCACTTAGTGGATCATTTTTAGTTCATGAAATGATACCATTCACTCCCTGCCCAGAAGTGTAGTTTTGCAAAACTTGCACTAGCAAGTTTCTCATTTTTGCAAGCTAACTTCACCACTCTCTCTTGCATCTAAGGAGACACTGATCTGGAGTTTTTGACCACTCCAAGACTTACCTAAGTGCCCTTAGCATTTTGTCAAACACCTTACGGGCATAATCTGTTTTGACATGAATTTTGGCATTGCACCGTGAACTTGCACCTCTGATTAAACAAGCATGTCCACTTGACTCCCCGTTACTCCTAACCTAGATCTGCCAAATGCCAGCCTCACCCAAGCTCTGTAGCATGCTATGGCATTACGTCGAGCACCTCCCGTGCACACACAGAGCGCGAGCAGAGCGTGCGTTTGGCACGCACATGCGCCGAGCCGACACGCTGGCCCCCACGATTTTGGCCCGCTCTGCAGCACCACGCCAGGCGCTCCCCTTCTCACCACAACACGCCAAGCCGCCCCTCGCCACGCCCCGGCAGGCCAAGAGCTAGCCGCCGCGGTCGCCCGACAGGCCCTGGTCATGTCGGCGCTGTCCGAGACTCCCCCGCTCGCCAGCTCGCCCCTGGAGCAGTGCCCACTCATCCGCTAGCTCCTGCCATCATCCCCAGCCACGCCACGTTACCCTGCAAGCTACAGAGAGGCGGTTCGCCGGCATCCTCATCCGCCGCCACGGAACCGACCTCGACGAGCTATAAAAGGAGGCCCCCGAGCTTCCCCGAGCACGCAGGCAAACTCAGGCCACCCAAATGGCACTCCCCTAGCTCGCATTCGACCCGGGGAGGCCTCCTTCCTCATCTCCGGCAACTCCTGCCACCGCCACCGCCCCGGCCAATCCGGCACCCCTAGTACCTCCCCCTCTCCGTTCTCTTCACCAAGAGCTTCCTAATCCTCCCGTGAACCATTCCCACTACTCAATTTTGATCGGGACACACCGCGGGAGAAAAATCACCTTGCCCGACGGTCTCCATCCGCCGCGAAGCTCGCCGCCGGCAGCTCCGTCCATCCCCGAGACCATATCGACCATCGGAGTGACCCTCTTGATCCCCTGAGCCCGCAGATGGCCTCTGTTTCCCGAACGGTGCCGCCGTTCGCCGGCGAGCATCGCCGGAGCCTCGCCTTGCTCGGACAGAGGAGGGAGAAGGAGCGCGGCGACTGGTCAAACCTGACCAGTGGGCCAGCCGGGCCCACTGTCAGTGACCCACCCCGCCGCCACGCGTGTTAAGAGAAAGCGTAAAAACCCCAAGTACATTTTCCCCGCTTCGAAAGCGTATTCCCCTCTGAAACCTTTTCTTTTTCTGTTTTTATTAAAAACAGATTTTGACCAAATCTTTGACTAGCTATATCTTTTTAAATACAACTCCAAATGAAATGATTCTTTTTCCTACCTCTCTCAAATATTGTCTAGTTTATTTTAAGATTTATTTGAAAAAAATTCAAATCAACTTTTGGTGCTGCTTCTATTTTGTGTGTTAATTCTTTATATGGCTAAAATAGGATTTTTGAAGAGAGGTACACCCTGACTTACCACACATTGAAGGCAAGCATTCTGAACCCCGGCATAATATTTTTGGTGTGTTCGTTGACACGTTTATAACACCACCTCATTTCGAAGGACTTGTTATTTCATGTGATATGATCATTTGCATGGATGCATATTGGTGATTTCCATGCTGTTGGAAATGAGTATACTTGTGATGGTAATCATCCTCATGTATCTTGCATGCATACCGGAAAGGAATCCGGGAAAGCCTCTGCCTTGGGTAGGCGTGAGCTTGTCGCCGGTCTCCGTCGGGATGGGTATGTCCGGTATGGCATAGTAAGATATAATGGGTGTTGATTGTATTGGTTAAAATATATTTGTTATACATGTCATGCAGGAAACTATAAACCTCCTGAGTCGACCGTAGATCGAGTCTTGTTCCAGTAACCCCCACGCTTGTTTCGTGCTACCACTTGTCCCTGCCACAGGTAGGGTACGGTTCAGTAATTTGTCAACCCCTTTCTAGCACACACCGTACAGAGGGGCCGGGATGAGGGTACCATGGCCATGGATTAAAGCCAGTCATCCGGTCAGGGGGCATGGGTGTTTCCGGTTGGGACCGAGAGGGGAGGCCACCCCCTTAGAGCGCGCGATATAAGTTTGATGCCATGCTACGCGAGGTTGTAGCCTCCCCACTTAGAGTTTGCTTGACAGGTGTCGTGGGTGATTCCAGACACGTGTAAGTTAAGCTGGTGTGTGCAAGTCAGGTGTGTTTTCATTTAAAAGACCGTAAGCGGAATTAGTCCCGATGGACTAAGGGAATCCGTTACTCGTGGGTAAAGAGTACACCCTCTGCAGAGATTAAATCTATTCGAATAGCCGTGTCCATGGTTAAGGATTACAGTCTGGGATGGGTCAAGTGTCGGTCTTAGTGTCGGTCTTCGGAGGTGAAACTGTTAACCAGAACTGGAACAACATGGATTGTGACTTGTGACTTATGATGATTATGATTATTATTATCGTTGACTAACCTGTGATATTATCGTTATTATCGAGTATCTCTGGGATGGTTCTACCTCCGGGATATTCACTATGATTGTTTCTTTTAAAAGCCCTTTATGTGGTGTCGCTAAGACGCCCGACTGTGGCATTCCTTTTAAAGCCCTTTATGCGGTGTCGCTCAGACGCCCGACTGTGGCATTTCTTTTAAAGCCCTTTATGTGGTGTCGCTCAGACGCCCGACTGTGGCATTTCTTTTAAAGCCCTTTATGCGGTGTCGCTCAGACGCCCGACTGTGGCATTTCTTTTAAAGCCCTTTAGGCGGTGTCGCTCGGACGCCCGACTGTGGCATTTCTTTTAAAGCCCTTTATGTGGTGTCGCTAAGACGCCCGACTGTGGCATTTCTTGTTATTTACTTCATAAATTTTAATACTACTATGTTATTGCACATTCATAAATAACGAGCTTGCAGGCATCAGAGATTTAATTTTGTGACTAACGTCATGAGCATAAAATATTTTTCAGCACACCATTGTTATGTTATACCTGTGTTCATAATGTTTGCGAGTACATTCAAAGTACTCACTGGCTTGTCCTTGGCTATTGTCTTGGCCAGATTTTCTTGCACGGAGAGGAGCGACGTGATGACAGCCCCGGAACCTAAGCAATGGAGATAGCAGCCTTGCGAAGATAGGAGTTAACCTGGTCAGCTGTTCCTATGGGAATTGGAGTCCCATAGACACTGATGATCCACAAACCGCTTCCGCCATCAACCACTAGAAACCATTTGTTGTACTCATAGGCCAGAATGGTCTTGTACCACATATTTTGTATTTTGCTTGGAATTTCTGTATCAAGTTGGAGCCTCATCAGCTAACAGTAATCCTGGGGCTGATGAGCACGACGGTCTTTTCTGGAAATTTATTACCCGGAAAACCGGTCGTGACACAACTGATCCGTTAGAACATTATTTGTTAGACCATGAAAACGATATGTTTATGAAGGAAAGGGAAGAAATAGATGAAGTGTTCCTTAAACAAGATCCTATGCTAAAACATAACCTTCCCGTTGAAATTCTTGGGGATCCCCCTCCACCCAAGGGTGATGCCGTGTTCGATCTCAAACCCTTACCTGATAATCTCAAGTATGCTTATCTCGATGAAAAAGAAATATATCCTGTTATTATTAGTGCTAACCTTTCAGAGAAAGAAGAAGAAATATTATTGAAAACTCTGAAGAAGCACCGAGCTGCTATTGGATATACCCTGGATGATCTTAAGGGCATTAGTCCCACATTATGTCAACACAAAGTTTTAGTGGAGAAAGATGCCAAACCAGTTAGAGATCCTCAAAGACGATTAAATCCCAAAATGAAGGAAGTGGTAAGAAAGGAGATTCTAAAACTCCTTCAGGCAGGTATTATTTATCCCGTTGCTGATAGTGAATGGGTAAGCCCTGTCCATTGTGTCCCTAAAAAGGGAGGTATTACCTTTGTTCCTAATGATAAAGATGAATTGATCCCGCAAAGAATTATTACAGGCTATAGGATGGTAATTGATATCCGTAAGTTAAATAAAGCTACTAAGAAAGATCATTACCCTTTACCTTTTATTGATCAAATGCTAGAAAGGCTATCCAAACACACACATTTTTGCTTTCTAGATGGTTATTCTGGTTTCTCTCAAATACCTGTGTCCACGAAGGATCAATCTAAAACTACTTTTACTTGCCCTTTTGGTACTTTTACTTATAGGCGTATGCCTTTTGGTTTATGTAATGCACCTGCTACCTTTCAAAGATGCATGATGGCTATATTTTTTGATTTTTGTGAAAAGATTTGTGAGGTATTCATGGAAGACTTCTTCGTCTACGGATCCTCTTTTGATGATTGTTTGAGCAACCTTGATCGAGTTTTGCAGAGATGCGAAGACACTAGTCTTGTCCTGAATTGGGAAAAGTATCACTTTATGGTTAATGAAGGCATTATCTTGGGGCACAAGATCTCCGAGAGAGGTATTGAAGTTGATAAAGCCAAAGTTGATGCTATTGAAAAGATGCCATGTCCCAAGGACATAAAAGGTATAAGAAGTTTCCTTGGTCATGCCGGTTTTATAGGAGGTTCATTAAGGACTTTTCCAAAATCTCTAGGCCTCTGACTAATTTATTGCAAAGGAATATTCCTTTTGTCTTTGATGATGATTGTGTAGAATCATTTGAAACACTTAAGAAAGCCTTGATCACTGCACCTATTGTTCAGCCACCTGATTGGAATTTACCTTTTGAAATTATGTGCGATGCTAGTGATTATGTTGTAGGTGTGTTTTTAGGGCAAAGAGTCGATAAGAAATTGAATGTTATCTAGTATGCTAGTAAGACTCTTGATACTTCCCAAAGAAATTATGCTACTACTGAAAAAGAGTTCTTAGCAGTTGTGTTTGCATGTGATAAGTTTAGACCTTATATTGTTGATAACAAAGTTACTATTCACACTGAACATGCTGCTATTAAATATCTTCTAGAAAAGAAAGATGCTAAGCCTAGACTCATTAGATGGGTTCTCTTGCTCCAAGAATTTGACTTGCATATTATCGATAGAAAGGGAGCTGAGAACCCCGTTGCAGACAACTTGTCTAGGCTAGAGAATGTTCTTGATGACCCACTGCCTATTAATGATAGTTTTCCTGATGAACAATTAGCGGTCGTCAATGCTTCTCGTACTGCTCCTTGGTATGCTGATTATGCTAATTACATTGTTGCTAAATATATACCGCCTAGTTTCACATACCAGCAAAAGAAAA
The DNA here is from genome assembly GCF_002162155.2 of Triticum dicoccoides. Lineage (NCBI taxonomy): Eukaryota > Viridiplantae > Streptophyta > Magnoliopsida > Poales > Poaceae > Triticum > Triticum dicoccoides. Next base: position 214,376,716 of record NC_041385.1, on the reverse strand, counting down.
AGTTCTTTTATGATTTAAGACATTACTTTTGGGATGACCCACACCTTTCTAAAGAAGGAGTAGATGGTATTATTAGACGTTGTGTGCCTCAGCACGAACAGGAACAAATCCTACGCAAGTGTCACTCTGAATCCTATGGAGGACACCACGCTGGTGATAGAACTGCACACAAGGTACTACAATGTGGTTTTTATTGGCCTACTCTTTTCAAAGATGCTCGTATGTTTGTCTTATCTTGTGATGAATGTCAAAGAATAGGTAACATTAGTAGACGTCAAGAAATGCCTATGAATTATTCTCTTGTTATTGAACCGTTTGATGTTTGGGGCTTTGATTATATGGGACCTTTTCCTGCCTCCAATGTTTATACACAGATTTTAGTTGCTGTTGATTACGTTACTAAGTGGGTAGAAGCTATTCCAACTAGTAGTGCTGATCATAACACTTATATTAAAATGCTTAAAGAAGTTATTTTTCTGAGGTTTGGAGTCCTTAGATATCTTATGACTGATGTTGGTTCACACTTTATTCATGGTGCTTTCCGTAAGATGCTCGCTAAGTATGATGTCAATCATAGAATCGCATCTCCTTATCACCCGCAGTCTAGTGGTCAAGTAGAGTTGAGCAATAGAGAGCTCATATTAATTTTGCAAAAGACTGTGAATAGATCTAGAAAGAATTGGTCCAAAAAACTTGATGATGCATTATGGGCCTATAGAATTGTATACAAAAATCCTATGGGTATGTCTCCATATAAGATGGTTTGTGGAAAAGCATGTCATTTACCTCTTGAACTTGAACATAAAGCATATTGGGCTATTAAGGAGCTCAATTATGACTTCAAACTTGCCGGTGAGAAGAGGTTGTTTGATATTATCTCACTTGATGAATGGAGAACCCAAGCATATGAGAATGCCAAGCTTTTCAAAGAGAAATTCAAACGCTGGCATGATAAGAGGATACAAAAGCGTGAATTTAACGTAGGAGATTATGTGTTATTATTCAACTCTCGTTTAAGATTTTTTGCAGGAAAACTTCTCTCAAAATGGGAAGGTCCCTACGTTATCGAGAAGGTCTATCGTTCTGGTGCTATAAAAATGAACAACTTCGAAGGCACAAATCCGAGGGTGGTAAATGGTCAAATAATTAAACACTATATTTCAGGTAATCCTATCAATGTTGAAACTAATATTACTGAAACCATAACCCCTGAGGAATACATAAGAGACACTTTCCAGAATGTCCCAGACTCCGAAAAGGCATAGGTACGTGGTACGGTAAGTAAACCGACTCCAAAACAACTCTAATGGCAATTTTCATCAGTTTTGGATTATTTAAGAATTTTAGGAAAAAGAAGTAGTCCGAAAGGGACACGAGGCTCCCACGAGAGAGGAGGCCGCGCCCCCCCTTGTAGGGTGCGCCCCCTGTCTCGTGGACACTTCGTGTGCCTCCCGGACTCCGTTTTCTTGTATGTTACGTAGTTTGGTCGGTAAAAATTCATTATATAACTCCCGAAGGTTTTGACCACCCTATCACGCAAATATCTTCTGTTTTCATTTCGAGTTGTTCCTGTTGTAGATAAAGCAAGATGTCTTCTCAGGAATCAGTTGGGGAGAGCCGGGTGTCTCACCCAACGCTAGGCCCAAGAGCAAATTGCGACGCCTATCACTTTGGACCATCAACGGAGGATGAGATGGAGGCTGATTTGAAAAGGATAGATGCCATGGAGGAAGATCGAGAAGTTACCTCTCGTCTCCAAGCAGAATTCACTATGGGGGAACTACCTAGCCTGGTTGTCCCTGCTTTGGTCATCCCTTCCAACTCTAGATTTCTTTCTTATGAAAATATGAAAAAGAGTTTCACGTGTTCTCCAGAAGCTATGCAGCATCCTTGGGTAAAAGGAGCTTTGGCCGTTACGGGCAAGCTCCGTAAATAAATTATGGACCTCAAACAACAAGTCCATAAGCTCGAGGAGGAGAACCGTATCCTGAAGGGCATCATTGCCAAGAAGATCATAACACCAACCATGAAGAAGGAGAAATAATCACATGGGTACGGGCACTCCCCTTGGCAACTGCCAAGCTTGGGGGAGGTGCCCCGGTATCGTATCACCATCACACTCCTATCTTTACCGCATTATTTAGTTCGATCCTTTTAGTACTATCTTGATCTAGTAGATTGAAGTTTTGATATCAAGTAGTTTTGAGTTTTGCATTGTGATCTCTTTATGTAAGCGAGTCCGTTTGCTATCTATAATAAAGATTAGTGTTGAGTCAAGGGCTTTGCTATGTTGCTATGATCTTGAGAAAGTAGAAAGAACAAAAGAGTTCATATTGATCTTATGGATAGTGATAACTTCACACATAGAAAGTATGAGGCATAAAATTGTTGAGAGTTGATGAACGTAGCCTTGGTCATCGTTGGAATTAATAGGAAGTGATAAGGAAAGAGGGGTTCACATATAAATACATTATCTTGGAAATCTTTTGTGATTATGAAGCACTCATTAAGTATGGCATGCTAAAAGAGTTGACGTTGGACAAGGAAGACAACGTAATGGTTTATGTTTTCCGACATCTCAGTTAAAGTATATTGTCATTGGCCTTCCAAACATGTTGAGCTTGCCTTTCCCCCTCATGCTAGCCAAATTCCTTGCATCAAGTAGAGATACTACTTCTGCTTCCAAATATCCTTAAACCCAGTTTTGGCATGAGAGTCCACCATACCTACCTATGGATTGAGTAAGATCCTTCAAGTAAGTTGTCATCGGTGCAAGCAATAAAAATTGCTCTCTAAGTATGTATGACTTATTAGTGCAGAGAAAATAAACTTTGTACGAACTTGTTGTGGAAGTAATAAAAGCGACGGACTGCATAATAAAGGTCCGCATAAAAGGGGCAATATAAAGTGACGTTCTTTTGCACTAAGACTTTATGCATCAACCCTAAATGCGCATGACAACCTCTGCTTCCCCCTACGAAGGACCTATCTTTTGCTTTATGTTTTTACTTTATACTTGAGTCATGGTGATGCTCACCTTTCCCTTTTTGTTTTTATCCTTTGGCAGGCTCCTCGTGTTTGAAAGATCATGATATTTATATCCAATTGGATGTAAGTTGGCGTAGGCTATTATTGTTGACATCACCTAAAGGTGAATACGTTGGAGGCAACACAATAAGCCCCTATCTTTCTCAGTGTTCGGCTGAAACTCTATAACCACAAGTATTGCGTGAGTGTTAACAGTTATAGGAGACTTCGAGATAGTTGAGTATGTGAGCTTGCTGAAAATCTCTATTATTGACTCTTTCTGATGTTATGATAAATTGCAATTTGCTTCAATGACTGAGATTATAGTTTGTTAGTTCCCAACGAAGTTTTTGAACCATACTTGACATTTTGAATTGTTTATTACTTGAGCATAGGAAATCATATGAAAAAATCTATATATGTTACAGTTATTAGAATGATCATGATGCCCTCTTGTCCGTATTTTATTTTTATCGACACCTCTATCTCTAAACATGTGGAAATATTTTTCGATTTCGGCTTCCGCTTGAGGACAAGCGAGGTCTAAGCTTGCGGGAGTTGATACGTCCATTTTGCATCATGCTTTTATATCAATATTTATTGCATTATGGGCTGTTATTACACATTATATCTCAATACCTATGGCTATTCTCTCTTATTTTACAAGGTCTACCATGAAGAGGGGGAATGCCGGTAGCTGGAATTCTAGCTGGAAAAGGAGCAAACATTGGATACCTATTATGCACAAGTCCAAAAGTCCTGAAACTCCACGAAACAACTTTTTGGATTTAATACGAATTTATGAGCGAAAGAAATAGGCCAGGGGGCCCACACGCTGTCCAGGAGACAGGGGGTGCGCCCCCCCTGTAGGGCGCAGCCCCCTATCTCCTGGGCCCCCTGGTGGGCCTCCGGCATCCATCTTCTGGTATATCATCACTTTTACCCTAGAAAAAATCGTGGGCAAGCTTACGGGAAGAAACTCCGCCGCCACGAGGCGGAACATTGGCGGAATCAATCTAGGGCTCTGGCGGAGCAGTTCTGCCAGGGACACTTCCCTCCGGGAGGGGGAAAACATCACCAACGTCATCATCAATGATCCTCTCATCGGGAGGGGGTCAATCTCCATCAACATCTTCACCAGCACCATCTCCTCTCAAAACCCTAGTTCATCTCTTGTATACAGTCTTGTATCAAAACCACAAATTGGTACCTGTGGGTTGCTAGTAGTGTTGATTACTCCTTGTAGTTGATGCTAATTGGTTTACTTGGTGGACGATCATATGTTCAGATCCTTTATGCATATTATTACTCCTCTAATTATGAACATGAATATGCTTTGTGAGTAGTTACGTTTGTTCCTGAGGACATGGGTGAAGTCTTGCTATTATTAGTCATGTGAATATGGTATTCGTTCGATATTTTGATGAGATGTATGTTGTCTTTCCTCTAGTGGTGTTATGTGAACGTCGACTACATGACACTTCACCATTATTTGGGCCTATAGGAAGGCTTTGGGAAGTAATAAGTAGATGACGGGTTGCTAGAGTGACAGAAGCTTAAACCCTAGTTTATGCGTTGCTTCGTTAGGGGTTGATATGGGCCCATGTGTTTAATGCTGTGGTTAGGTTTACCTTAATACTCCCTTTTGTAGTTGCGGATGCTTGCAATAGGGGTTAATCATAAGTGGGATGCTTGTCCAAGTTAGGGAAGTACCCAAGTGCCGGTCCATCCACATATCAAATTTACATCCACTGGGCATCAAAGTTCGCCACTAGTGATCATAAAGCGCAACGAAGAAGTAGATTACAAAAACTGGGCACCATTGCAGCGTAACAAAATAATACTGAACCAAGACCACTTCCAAGACAGATCAAGAAAGGTTACCCTTGTGCGGGAACTACTGCGCAAGCTGCCGAGCAAGGTTGTGAGACCGGCCTAGCATGCTGGTCATAGCCTCCAGGTATAGCTGTTAAGCAATGAGGTTCTCATTGGTGTTCTCCACAATCTTTCTTAGAGATAGGACATCAAGTCGAAGTTGAGTTGCAGATTTCCTTTCTGCTAGAACTTGGGACTGAAGAAGTCGAACTGATTCAGATAGCAAATTCTATGAGCTTGTCTGACTGCTAGTCTCAAGTAACTTGAACACTACATCAAGACAAGACTTCGCGGTTGTCTTGCTATCTTCAAGATGTTTTGCCTTCTTTGCTGCAATATATGTTGGGTTTTTCTCTCAGCCTTCAGCAGACTTGTGCATGCCATCAGGCATATCACCCTAAACACAAGTAGAGAGATGACGTGTTTTGCACGTGTATAAACAAAGATGATAACTGTGTTGTCAATTCCATCCAATTTCAAATTAGAAAATAAAGAGTCAATTCAAAATATCAATAGCATAATTTGGCATTGTTCATAATGTAGGGAGCTTCACCACACTACTTGATTACCATGTCAATATAACAAGCATAGATGAAGGGCAAAGACAATCATTGTATCTATTTTGGTTAATGTGCATGGCATGTTGTTCATATCATCAGCGACATAACTAAGATAAAACAGGAGATGACAAGGTGCAAACGTGGGCCGCTTCACCACACACTGGATTATATATCCACAAAATAAGCATACATATAGGGATCATTGAGTAATGTGCATGGTATGAATAAGGAATTTGGTTTTACAAGTAAAACTTGGAACTTATGGTTGTTGCGAACATGCATTTTGATAGAAACATCAAACTAAACAGCAGTTAACGATAAGGAGTATGAGCAAATTAAACAACAGTTGAGGATAAAGGCTTTAGAAGGTCTGACTTACACTAACAGTTAGCACTGGCTTTATAATGCCCTTCTATATGTCAAGGGAAGGATAACTCAAGAATTTCAACACATGATCTTCTTCATAAGCATTACCTGTACTATACATTTTGTCGAGAGTAATTTTTGATATTGTTGGGGATATAACTATTAGGTATGACCCGCCCAGGAGACCGGGTTATACCTATAGTGATTCATGATACGAAGCCCACGAGGATATTGAAGATGGCGGTTCACGAGTAAAGGCCCAAGGCCCAAGGGCGACTTAAGGCCTCTAGGAGTAAACCGCCATATATGTAAGACTTGTATTGTAAGGCATGTATAGATAGTCACTGAGCCGGACACGTTGTCTATGAGCCAGCCGGGACTCCATGAGCCGCTGGGCGTCAACCTGTGTATATAAAGGGACGACCCGGTGGTAGTTCAAGGCAAGAAACAACAGATTGAAAGCTAGGTCAAGCGGATTCGCTCCCTGGTAATTGAGACATAAGCAATACCACCTCAAAACTAGATTAGGCCTTTATCTTCACTGCAAGGGGCCAAACCAGTATAAACTCCTGTGTCCTTTGTCCTGTTTAACCCCTTAAAGCTAACCTAGTTGCGATGGCTCCACGACTAAGTCTTTTCGCTAGGACATCTACCGTGACTATTCCACGACAACTGGCGCTCGTCATGGGGCCAGCGCACGGTGGTTTTGAGTTCTTAAAGGGCAGCTTCGGAGGGCTCAAGTGATACGCTGTGGGCTGGATGATCAAGAGTCATCGCGGCAAGCTCTACATCAACGATGCAGGCAGGGGCCCCGAGGCTGGGTCAATTGAGTACGGGTACCGGGTCCCCTTCGTCAGAATTAACATCTTCATTGGCAAGATTGGCGAGCTGGGCCCTGAGCCGGACATCTGCACCAACATCATCGAGACGGCTCAGCGTGCGAGACCCGCTCGAGCTCAGCCCGCTATGAAGCGTGCCTTCGTGGGATTCATCCATGGAGCAGAATTTGGTGAAGGGTCAATGTCTGGCGGTGAGATGGTCGTCTATTTTGACAGTGAGTCGTCCACAGGCGAGACTACTTCCTTGTACCAATTGCAAGACGGCGGGCTTTGGGGGCTCTTGCGGTGGCAACAGTATTCCGGACCCTTATGAGCAGCTAAACCGGGTTGCAATCTTCATGGCTAGTACGCAGCCTGGGCAAAAAATTTCAACCGCGGCAGCGATGACTTCCGGGTCAGCAGTGGTGACGGCAGCCGGGGCAGGAGGCCCTGTGCGCCCACCAGCTCAGGTATTGACGGAGTTGCTGGATAGGCTCACAGCCTTGTTAACAGCAAAAGTTATCCCAGCAAATGAAGCTCAGCATAGCATGGAAATTGCAAAGTTGCGTGATGAGGTAGCGCAAGCCAAGGAGAACCTGGTGGCAGAGGACGTTAGGATGGCCGTGGAACGGGCTGCCCTGGATGCTCAGGCCCAGCGAATTCAGCTAGAGGCTTTCCGGCTTACGATGGATCAAAACGCTTCAAATGAAATTGTGAGGAGGAGGCACAAGTCTCGTCTACCTCTGGTTTATGAGGTGAGAGACCTCTTTTGCACACCTGGAGCAGGGACCAGTAACCCGCCAGAGATAAACTGGGCTGCAACACCTGGGGTTGGAAGGCCGGTTCAACCACGCATGACGGAACCCCCTCGTCTAAATAGCACTCCGCCAATACATGTACGAACACCATCGGGTCATTATTCTAATCCTTTGGAGAACAGGATTGTTGTGGCGGCACGATTGGCGGCTCTACCGGTGGATGGCGACTCTCCAGTGGTGGTTGAAACACGAAGGGCTAGAGAGCTTCTTCAGACAGCATTGGTGCAGCAGGAGGCATATTGTTACAGTCGAGATAGGATTCACTCGACCCCTCGCCCAAGCTGGAGTTATAGCAGGCACATGGACTCACTAGCCATTTCAAGCAATGCTCAGTGCCATAACCAGCCGTGTGGGCATGACCCGGCTCATGATGGAGGTCACAACTTGGTCGATCAGGACAAAGTGCGTCAAGAGGATGAGCAGGCGGCTCACCAGCCCCTTCCGGTTTATCCAACGACTTCGGTAGAGGTGTGCGTGACCTCTAGAACTACAGGTGTACCCTATTAGGTGCCGGCTCTGCATAATGAGAATTTGACCAAGGATTTCAAAGGATCTCATAAGGTGCCTAATTACACAGCTGACTTACCCCCGGAGGCATGAATTGAAAGTTATGAGATGGCCATGGAACTGTTGGAGGTCAGTTGCGTGTGCTAAATACTTCACCATGATGCTGGATAGAACGACTCGTACTTGGTTAAAAGGGCTACTAGCTAATTCCATCGGGTCATGGGCTGAGCTAAAGGCCCGGTTTATTCAGAACTTTAAAGACACATGCAAACAGCCCATGTTGATTGTGGACTTAGCTGCTTGCGCCCAAGAGGAGGGTGAATCAACGACCCATTGGATGCGCCGGGTCAAAGCTATCATACACTCCGATAACATGAATGTCGTCTATGCAGTCTTAATGTTGGAGAAAAATTGTTGTTTCTTGACTCTTAAGCAGAAGTTGGGGCGATTCAAGCATGATTGCAATGATATGGGGCAGCTGATGGCGGCTCTGATCAAATATGCTGACTCTGATGGTACCAAATACCCCGAGTCTGATGATGAAAAGATGGGAAAGGGAAAGAAGAGTGGCAACGCAAGGGTCCGCCACAAAACCTGACAAATCAGGGGGCAACGGCAAGCGCAAGACTGATGGTAACTCAGATTTTGTAGCTAATACCAATACACAGAACAATAATCAGCGTCGTAGGGGGAGGCCGCCTCCTCGGACCAGTGGATCAGGTCCCACTCTTGAGCAGTTGCTGAATCAGCCCTGCCCAAAGCACGGTACGCATGAGAGGCCGTCCACTCACCTTTGTAAAGATTGTACGATCAAGAGGGCTTTTAAAAATTCTAATTCGTTCCAAAGCCACCATGAGCTGGGTGGCGGCTCAGGTTCTGGCAGCGGCGGTTCTCATGACCCAGGTTATAGAGGTGGCGGTTCCAATTCTGGCTTCCAGGGTCATCAAAATCACCAAGGCAATCAAGGCGGTTACAATCAACAATCCGGCCAGGGGGGTCAGCAGCAGCAGCAATCTGGATATCAAAGTCATCCAAAGCAGTTGAATAGTGGGCAGTATCACAATTTCACCACAAGTTTATGCAAGAGGTACCAGAAGCTCCACAAGAGGGCTGTGAGCGTCGTTGAGCCGGAAGTTCCCCATTATTTGCGATGGTGTGAGAATCCCATTATGTGGAGTCGAGCGGATCACCCGCCCCGGGTTGATAACCCGGGTCACTGGGCTTTGGTGGTGGCGCCTCAAGTTGGTGGATACAAGTTCACTAAAGTACTCATGGATGGGGGAAGCAACATTAATATCCTTTATAATGAAACCTTCCGTCGCATGGGGTTAACCAATAAAAATCTTAAGCCGTCCAATATTGTCTTCCATGGAGTGGTGCCTGGTAAGTCGGCGTACCCTGTAGGCAAGATTGAGCTGGAGGAGGCCTTTGGTGATCAGCACGATTCCAAGGCCGAGAAGTTAACCTTTGAAGTGGTCAATATCAGAAGCCCATACCATGCTCTGTTTGGACAGCCGGCTTATTCTAAGTTCATGGAACGACCTTGTTATGTTTACTTGCAGCTTAAGATGCCGGGTTACAAGAGAACCATCACGGTGCACGGAAGCAGAAAAGCAGCTTTGGAGTGTGAAGAAGGTGATGCTGCTTATGCTGAGTCTATCTGTGCAACAGAGGAGTTGAAGTTTTGCAAAGACAATGTGGATCCGGCGGATATGACGTCTTTGAAAACGCCAACTACAGAGCATGATCCGGCGCTGAAGTTTAAGTCGGCTGATGACACTAAGCTGGTTGAATTAGTTCCTGGCAACTCATCCAAGCAGTTCAGTAGCAGTGCTAACCTGGATCCAGAATAGGAAAGCGCGCTCATCGAGTTCATCCGTGAGAACCGGGACATCTTTGCATGGAAACCTTCTGACATGTAGGGTGTACCGAGGGAACTCGCTGAGCACACTCTTAATATTGATCCGAAGTTTAAGCCGGTCAAGCAATTCCTTCGTTGCTTCAATGAGGAGAGGCATAAGGCTATCGGTGAAGAAGAAGCCCGGCTCTTGGTGGCTGGGTTCATTGTTGAAGTTCTTCATCCGGAGTGGTTGGCTAATCTGGTGCTGGTGCTTAAGAAGAACGGCACTTGGTGTATGTGTGTGGATTACACGGACTTAAACAAGGCTTGTTGGGCTGATCCTTTTGCTCTCCCTCGTATTGATTAAATCATTGATGCTACAGCAGGTTGTGATCGTTAGAGTTTTTTGGATGCTTATTCTGGTTATCATCAGATCAAGATGGCAGTTAAGGACCAGGAGAAGACAGCTTTCATCACTCCCTTTGGAGCCTTATGCTATGTGTCTATGCGCCTTTCAGGCCCAAGAGTGCCCAGGCGACTTATCAGCGGTGTGTGCAAAAATGCCTCCACAGTCAGATTGGGCGCAATGTTCATGCTTATGTGGATGATATTGTGGTGAAGTCCAGAGAGAAGGAAACTTTGATAGACGATTTGATGCTTAACCCGTCCAAGTGCGTTTTTGGTGTGCCAGCGGGCAAACTTATGGGTGTTCTGGTTTCTAACAGAGGAATTGAGGCTAACCCGGAGAAAATTAAGGCCATTACCTCCCCGGCAAACCGGCATGTATCAATGATGTTTAGCGTCTGGCGGGTCGTATTGCTGCCTTAAGCCGGTTCATAAGCCAGTTGGGCGAGAAGGCCATACCACTATATCAGATGATGAAGAAAACAGATAAATTCGTTTGGAGTGATGCTGCTAATGACATGTTTGATGACTTGAAGAAATAGCTAGCTGAGCCGCCAGTCCTTGCTGCTCCCATTGATAAGGAGCCACTATTGTTATATGTGGCTGCTTGGGCTATCAGTGTAGATGTTGTGGTGGAACAGAAGGAAGTAGGCAAGGAATACCCGGTTCAATGGCTGGTTTGCTATATCAGTGAAGTGCTTATTGAGTCCAAACAAAGGTATCGACACTTGCAGAAGCTCGTTTATGGGGTGTTCATGGCCAGCCGGAAGCTTAAGCAATATTTTCTTGGTCATCCCATCACTGTTATCAGTTCTGCTCCCTTAGGGGATATTATTCAAAAAAGAGAAGCCACTGGGTGGGTAGCCAACTGGGCCATTGAGTTTGGACCTCATGGTCTGAAATATATGCCTCGCACCGCCATCAAGTCTCAAGCACTTGTTGATTTCATCAACGACTGGACAGAACTGCAGATGCGTGAAGAGAAGCCAGATAACACATATTGTACTATTCACTTTGATGGGTCCAGGCAATTGGAGGGCTCGGGGGCTGGAGTTGTCTTAGCTTCCCCTCGAGGTGAAAAGTTTTTTTATGTTCTAAGGTTAATGTTTCCCTATACTAACAATACAGCAGAGTACCAAGCCTTGCTCCATGGTCTTTAGATGGCTAAGGTGATGAACTTAAGTCGGGTGATATGTTTCGGCGACTTAGACTTGCTGGCTCAGCAAGTCTCATGTACATGGGATTCTAAGGATCCACTAATGGCAGCTTATGACCGCGAAGTTGATGCTATTGCTGGGCACTTCAAGGGTTATCAAGTGGAACACATTGATCGCAGGAAAAATGAGGTGGTGATAACCCACAAGTGTAGGGGATCGCAACAGCTTTCGAGGGTAAAGTATTCAACCCAAATTTATTGATTCGACACAAGGGGAGCCAAAGAATATTCTTGAGTATTAGCAGTTGAGTTGTCAATTCAACAACACCTGGATAACTTAGTATCTGCAGCAAAGTATTTAGTACCAAAAGTGGTATGATAATAAAAGTAACGGTAGCAAAAGTAAAGATAATAGTTTTTGGGTTTTTGTAGTAGTTGTAACAATAGCAACGGAAAAGTAAATAAGCGACGAACAATATGTGAAAAGCTCGTAGGCAATGGATCAGTGATGGATAATTATGCCGGATGAGATTCCTCGTGTAATAGCTATAACATAGGGTGACTCAGAACTAGCTCCAGTTCATCAATGTAATGTAGGCATGTATTCCGTAAATAGTCATACGTGCTAATGGAAAAGAACTTGCATGGCATCTTTTGTCCTACCCTCCCGTGGCAGCGGGGTCCTAGTGGAAAATAAGGGATATTAAGGCCTCCTTTTAAAAGAGAACCGAAACAAACAATTAGCACATAGTGAATACATGAACTCCTCAAACTACGGTCATCACCGAGAAGTATTCCGATTATTGTCACTTCGGGGTTGTCGGATCATAACACATAATAGGTGACTATAGACTTGCAAGATAGGATCAAGAACACACATATATTTATGAGAACATAATATGTTCAGATCTGAAATCATGGCACTTGGGCCCTAGTGACAAGAACTAAGCATAGCAAAGTCATAGCAACATCAATCTCAGAAAATAGTGGATACAAAACTAACTTGATTACATGGTAAATCTCATCCAACCTATCACTGTCCAGCAAGCCAACGATCGAATTACTCACGCACGACGGTGAGCATCATGAAATTGGTGATGAAGGATGGTTGATGATGACGACGGCGATGAATCCCCCTCTCCGGAGCCCCGAACGGACTCCAGATCAGCCCTCCCGAGAGACATTAGGGCTTGGCGGCGGGTCCATGTCGTAAAACGCGATGAAACTTTCTCTCTGATTTTTTTCTCCACGAACGTGAATATATGGAGTTGGAGTTGAGGTCGGTGGAGGTCCAGGGGGCCCACGAGATAGGGGGGGCGCGCCCTACAGGGGAGGGGGGGCGCCCCCTGTCTCGTGGACAGGCCTTGGCCCCCTGGTGTATTTCTTTCGCCTAGAAATTCTTATTAATTCCAAAAACAAGGCCCTGGCCCCCCTTCGTGGATTTTCAGGACATTCCGAGAACTTTTCTTTTCTACACATAAAACAACATCATGGCAGTTCTGCTGAAAACAGCGTCAGTCCGGGTTAGTTTCATTCAAATCATGCAAGTTAGAGTCCAAAACAAGGGCAAAAGTGTTTGGAAAAGTAGATACGTTGGAGACGTATCAACTCCCCCAACTTAAACCTTAGCTTGTCCTCAAGCAATTTAGTTGATAAACTGCAAGTGATAAAGAAAAACTTTTACAAACTCTGTTTGCTCTTGTTGTTGTAAACATGAAAAGCCAGCATTCAGGTTTCAGCAAATATTATGAACTAACCATACCCACAATAACACTTAGGTCTCACAATTACTCATATCAATAGCATAATCAGCTAGCAAGCCATAATAATAAAACTCGGATGACAACACTTTCTCAAAAATAACATGATATAACAAAATGGTATCTCGCTAGCCCTTTCTGAGACCGCAAAACATAAATGCAGAGCACCTTTAAAGATCAAGGACTGACTAAACATTGTAATTCATGGTAAAAGAGATCCAGTCAAGTCATACCCAATATAAACCAATAGTAATGAATGCAAATGACAGTGTGCTCTCCAGCGGGTGCTTTTTAATAAGAAGGTGATGACTCAACATAAAAGTAAATAGATAGGCCCTTCGCAAAGGGAAGCGGGGAATTGTACAGGTGCCAGAGCTCGATTTTAAAATAGAGATTGAATAACATTTTGTACGGCATACTTTCACTGTCAACGCAACAACTATGAGATGGCTGTATCTTCCATACTACATGCATTATAGGCAGTTCCCAAACAGAATGGTAAAGGTTTATAGTCCCCCAACCACCAACAAGCATCAATCCATGGCTTGCTCGAAAGAACGAGTGCCTCTAACTAACAACAACCCTGGGGGAGTTTTGTTTAATTATTTTGATTTGCTTTGATCTTTTTGGATCATGGGACTGGGCATCCCGATTACAGGCCCTTTCTCGTGAATGAGGAGCAGAGTCCACTCCTCTTGAGAATAACCCACCTAGCATGGAAGATATAGGCATCCCTAGTCGAAACATGAGCTGCTCGAGCATACAAAATAGAATTTCACTTGAAGGTTTGGAGTTTGGCACATACAAATTTACTTGGAACGGCAGGTAAATACCGCATATATGTAGGTATGGTGGACTCATATGGAACAACTTTGGGGTTTAAGGAGTTTGGGTGCACAAGCAGTATGCCCGCTTAGTACAGGTGAAGGCTAGCAAAAGACTGGGAAGCGACCAACTGAGAGAGCGACAACAGTCATAAACATGCATTAAAATTAATCCACACTGAATACAAGCATGAGTAGGATATAATCCACCATGAACATAAATATCATGAAGGCTATGTTGATTTGATTCAACTACATGCGTGAACATGTGCCAAGTCGAGTCACTCAATTCATTCAAAGGAGGATACCATCCCATCATACCACATCATAATCATTCTAATAGCATGTTGGCACGCAAGGTAAACCATTATAACTCATAGCTAATCAAGCATGGCACAAGCAACTATAATCTCTAAATGTCATTGCAAATATGTTTACTTCATAATAAGCTGACTCAGAAACGATGAACTCATCATATTTACAAAAACAAGAGAGGTCGAGTTCATACCAGCTTTTCTCATCTCAATAAGTTTGTCATATATCGTCATTATTGCCTTCCACTTGCATGACCGAATGATGTTTATAATAATAACAGTGCACATATATTGGACTAAGCTAGAATCTGCAAGCATTCAATTCAAGAGAGAAGACAAGTAATATGGGCTCTAAGTTAAATAAACAATCATGCATATGAGAGCCACTAATCATTTTTAATATGGTCTTCTCGACCCCAAAAGGAAAGAAAAGAAAATAAAACTATTTACACGGGAAAGCTCCCAACAAGTAAGAAGAAGAACTAGAAATCTTTTTGGGTTTTCATTTTAATTCTACGACAAGCATGGAAATTAAACTAACTAATTTTTTGGTTTTCTCTTAAAGTTTATCAAACACAGAAGAAGAAAACTAGAAAAAGAAATTTAAACTAACATGGATAATACAATGAAAGAGTATGAGCATCGACAACTAGTGTATGAACATGAATGTAAAGTCGGTGAGAAATACGTACTCCTCCAAGCTTAGGCTTTTGGCCTAAGTTGGTTTAATACCAAGGACCACCGCTACTCTCCCCGATATACTGGGAGGTGTAATCAAGATACCACTGGCTGGTCATCTCCGGATCCCACTGTACAAATGATGCACGATAAGGGTCCAGTTTAGGTTCCGGCTCAGGTTCGGGTTCTAGAGTAAAAGCTTGGGATCGATGATTGTTCACCGCTTCCGGTGTGACAAGAAAATTTTCTGCAAGCAAATCAAACAACAGAGGCGCAGGCAAAATAATAATCTCAAAGCATTTCTTATTAAATCTAAGTTTATACAAGAGCATCCTATCTTCGTTGTCAACAATAAACTTGTGTGCTACCATGCTCTTGTAATCTAAAATGTGAGGAGGCAATTTTATCTCCTCTTTCTCATGGTGCCTAATGGGTATCTGAAAATGTCTAGAAGGACATGCAGCATAGATACCTCCAAAAATGGGGCCTTTTGTACGATTCAGGGCTAGCCGTTTAGCAACGTCGGCGCGCATACTAAAAGTATTGTCTCCAAGCAAGGCATGTTGAAGAATGATAATATCAGGAACGCTCAAGTTTCCACTATTTCCACGACCATTGAAGCATCTACTAGCAAATGTGGAAGAGTAGCGTAAAACAGGAAAGTGTATGCTAGAGTTTTTTGCCTCAGAACCCTTCTTTGGCTCCTCTACAGCGATAGTTTTAACAAAGCCATCCACATCTTCATGATGGGGTTCCTCTAATTCTCCCTCATAATGTATCCTACATACCGCGCAAAAATTACGTAAAAACATTTCTTTGAATTCATCATATAAATGAAATGATACTACAGGCGGTGACTTCTTAGGATAATAATAAAAGTTTTGCATGAAAGTATTGGTGAGTAAGAGATACTGATCGATTCGGTCGTTGATGAAACCGGTGAGGCCTGCAGTCTCGATCAAAGAATAAAAATCTTCATGAATTCCGCTTCTTTCAAGAAATCCTCACATGTCCATTCACAGGACCGTACTTCCGCTAAGTGAGGAAGATTATACTTGGCTTTTTCCTTCTCTTTGACCTGTTTTTCCCGAGAGCCTTGGCTAGAAGAGCCCCTCAACAATTTCCTTAACATTTTCTGAAAATTTCTGACATTTTAGTAACTTCAAAATAAAAGTGAATAAAACAAAACAAGACTGATAGAAACTACTCCTACAAGTGCCTAGAGCCTATATCATGCATTGGAATTGCTTGGGACCTCAAAAATTTAACATGCAAGATCAAGAACATGGTCACCTATGCAGCAAAATTTTGCAATGAATAAAGCACTAGAACAAAAACTAATTGGACCAATGGAGGATTCAAATACCAAGCAACAATCTCCCAAAGCAGTTTTGTGAAAGGAGCATTGAGCAAGGAGATCGAAAATCGCTGGAAAATGAGCTAGAACTTGTGCTTGAGCTGAATGGGGATTTTTTTGGGTAGAAGATGAAGTGTGTGGGTGCTGGCATAAGTGGAGGGGGGCCACCAGGGGCCCACGAGACAGGGGGGCGTGCCCTATAGGGGGGGCGCCCTCCACTCTCGTGGCCTGGTGCTTGCCCCTCCTGTAGTGATTTCAGTGCCTAAAATCCTCAAATGTTTCGGAAAAAATCATACTAAATTTGTAGGGCATTTGGAGCACTTTTATTTTCGGACTATTTTTTAATGCACGGATAATTCAGAAAATAGACAGATAATACTATTTTTGCTTTATTTATTCTAAATAACAGAAAGTAAAAAGAGGGTATAGAAGGTTGTGCCTTCTAGTTTCATCCATATCATGATCATCAAAATGAATCCACTAACAAGGTTGATCAAGTCTTGTTAACAAACTCATTCCGAATAACACGGAACCAGAGAAATTTCAAATAACACTAAGTTACCTCAACGGGGATATGGAAATCGCCAACAATAAGAATATCATACTTTTTCTTGACAGTAGGGAGAGGAAATTCAAAACCTCCAGTAATAATAGTTGGAACTTTTCCAATAGAATTGATGCTATGAACTTGAGATTGTTTCCTCAGAAATTGTACCGTATGCTCATTACCATTAACATGAAAAGTGACATTGCCTTTGTTGCAATCAATAACAGCCCCTGCAGTATTAAGAAAAGGTCTACCAAGGATAATAGACATACTATCATCCTCGGGAATATCAAGAATAACAAAGTCCGTTAAGATAGTGACATTTGCAACTACAACAGGCACATCCTCACAAATACCGACAGGTATAGCAGTTGATTTATCAGGCATTTGCAAAGATATTTCAGTAGGTGTCAACTTATTCAATTCAAGTCTACGATATAAAGAGAGAGGCATAACACTAACACCGGCTCCAAGATCACATAAAGCAGTTCTAACATAATTTTTTTAATGGAGCAAGGTATAGTTGGGACACCCGGATCTCCAAGTTTCTTTAGTATTCCACCCTTAAAAGTGTAATTAGCAAGCATGGTGGAAATTTCAGCTTCCGGTGTCTTTCTTTTATTTGTATTTATATCCTTCATATACTTAGCATAAGGATTTACTTTCAGCATATCAGTTAAGCTCATACGTAAGAAAATAGGTCTAATCATTTCAGCAAAGCACTCAAAATCCTCATCATCCCTTGTCTTGGATGATTTAGGAGGAAAGGGCATGGGTTTCTTAACCCATGGTTCTCTTTCTTTACCGTGCTTCCTAGCAACAAAATCTCTCTTATCATAACGTTGATTCTTTGATTGTGGGTTATCAAGATCAACAACAGGTTCTACATCATTGTTTTTGCTAGGTTGAGTATCAACATGAACATTATCATTAACATTATCACTAGGTTCATGTTCATCACCTGATTGAGTTTCAGCATCAGAAATAGAAATATCATTGGGATTCTCAGGTGTGTCTACAGTAGGTTCACTAGAAGCATGCAAAGTTCTATCGTTTTTCTTTTTCTTCTTTTTTAGAAGAACTAGGTGCCTCTAAATTGTTTCTTTGAGAATCTTGCTCGATTCTCTTAGGGTGGGCTTCAAGATATAAAGGTTCCTGAGTCATTCTACCTATTCTAGTAGCCACTCTAACAGCAAAGTCATTTTTATTATTTAATTCATCAAGCAAATCATTTTGAGCTTTAAGTACTTGCTCAGCTTGAGTAGCAACCATAGAAGCATATTTGCTAAGGAGTTTGAGTTCACCTTTAACTCTAGCCATATTATCGCTCACACGTCCTATCTCGAAAGCATTATTCTTTAACTCTCTACCAACATAAGCATTAAAACTTTCTTGTCTAGCCATAAAGTCATCAAATTCATCTAAGCATGGGCTATGAAATTTAGTAGAGGGTATTTCAACTTTATCATATCTATAGAGAGAATTTACCTTCAAGACAATGTGGTTCTTCAATAGGAGGTATATCAAGACCATGTATTTCTTCAATAGGAGGTAAATTCTTAACATCTTCAGCTTTAATACCTTTTTTTCATTGATTTCTTTGCCTCTTGCATATCTTCAAGACTGAGAAATAAAACACCTCTATTCTTCGGGGTGGGTTTAGGAATAGGCTCAGGAGTTGGCTCAATTGGTTCAGGAATTACTTCAGGAATTGGCTCGGGAAGAGTCCAATTATTTTCATTAGTCAACATATTATTCAATAGTATTTCAGCTTCGTCGACTGTTCTTTCCCTGAAAACACAACCAGCACAACTATCCAAGTAGTCCTTGGAAGCATCGGTTAGTCCATTATAAAAGATATCAAGTATTTCATTTTTCTTGAGAGGATGATCAGGCAGAGCATTGAGTAACTGGAGAAGCCTCCCCCAAGCTTGTGGGAGACTCTCTTCTTTGATTTGCACAAAGTTATATATTTCCCGCAAGGCAGCTTGTTTCTTATGAGCAGGGAAATATTTAGCAGAGAAGTAATAAATCATATCCTGGGGACTACGCACACAACCAGGAACAAGAGAATTATACCAAGTCTTAACATCACCCTTTAATGAGAACGGAAATATCTTATGGATATAATAATAACGAGACTTGTCATCATGAGTAAACAGGGTAGCTATATCATTCAAATTGGTAAGATGTGCCACAACAGTTTCAGATTCAAGGCCATAAAAAGGATCAGATTCAACTAAAGTAATAATCTCAGGATCAACGGAGAATTCATAATCCTTATCAGTAACACAGATAGGTGATGTAGCAAAACTAGGGTCAGGTTTCATTCTAGCATTAAGAGACTGCTGCTTCCATTTAGTACTAATTTTTTAAGATCATATCTATCATTGCAAGCAAATATTTCCCTAGCAGCTTCTTCATTCATAACATAACCCATAGGAACAACATGCAATACATAATCATTGGGAGAACCTTCATCATCACTATCATCAATAATAGCATCTTCAATAATTTCATTCCCCCTAACTCTAGCAAGTTGTTCATCAAGAAATTCACCTAATGGCAAAGTAGTATCACGCATAGAAGTAGTTTCATCATGCATAGCAGAAGTGGCATCATCAATAACATGCGACATATCAGAGTTCATAGCAGTAGCAGGTTTAGGTGTCGCAAGCCTAGTAATAACGGAAGGAGAATCTAGTGCAGAGCTAGATGGCAGTTCCTTACCTCCCCTCGTAGTTGAGGGAAAAATCTTGGTTCTGTCATCTTTCAAGTTCTTCATAGTGATCAACAGATATAAATCCCAAGTGACTCAGACAATAGAGCTATTCTCCCCGGCAACGGCGCCAGAAATTAGTCGTGATAACCCACAAGTGTAGGGGATCGCAACAGCTAGCTTTCAAGGGTAAAGTATTCTACCCAATTTTATTGATTCGACATAAGGGGAGCCATAGAATATTCTTGACTGTTAGCAGTTGAGTTGTCAATTCAACCACACCTGGATAACTTAGTATCTGCAGCAAAGTATTTAGTAGCAAAAGTGGTATGATAATAAAAGTAACGGTTGCCAAAGTAAAGATAATAGTTTTTGGGTTTTTGTAGTAGTTGTAACAATAGCAACGGAAAAGTAAATAAGCGAAGAACAATATGTGAAAAGCTCGTAGGCAATGGATCAGTGATGGATAATTATTCCGGATGCGATTCCTCGTGTAATAGCTATAACATAGGGTGAAACAGAACTAGCTCCAGTTCATCAATGTAATGTAGGCATGTATTCCGTAAATAGTCATACGTTCTTATGGAAAAGAACTTGCATGACATCTTTTGTCCTACCCTCCCGTGGCAGCGGGGTCCTAGCAGAAACAAAGGGATTTTAAGGTCTCCTTTTAATAGAGAACCGGAACAAAGCATTAGCACATAGTGAATACATGAACTCCTCAAACTACGGTCATCACCAAGAAGTATCCCGATTATTGTCACTTCGGGTTTGTTGGATCATAACACATAATAGGTGACTATAGACTTGCAAGATAGGATCAAGAACACACATATATTCATGAAAACATAATAGGTTCAGATCTGAAATCATGGCACTTGGGCCCTAGTGACAAGCATTAAGCATAGCAAAGTCATAGCAGCATCAATCTCAGAACATAGTGGATACTAGGGATCAAACCCTAACAAAACTAACTTGATTACATGGTAAATCTCATCCAACCCATCACCGTCCAGCAAGCCTACGATGGAATTACTCACGCACGGTGGTGAGCATCATGAAATTGGTGATTAAGGATGGTTGATGATGACGACAGCGACGAATCCCCCTCCCCGGAGCCCCAAACGGACTCCAGATCAGCCGTCCCGAGAGAGATTAGGGCTTGGCGGCGGGTCCGTGTCGAAAAACGCGATGAAACTTTCTCTCTGATTTTTTTCTCCCCGAGCGTGAATATATGGAGTTGGAGTTGAGGTCGGTGGAGGTCCAGGGGCCCACGAGATAGGGGGGCGCGCCCTACAGGGGGAGCGCCCCCCTGTCTCGTGGACAGGCCCTGGCCCCTTGGTGTATTTCTTTTGCCCAGAAATTCTTATTAACTCTAGAAAGTGCCTCCGTGGATTTTCAGGACATTCCGAGAACTTTTCTTTTCTACACATAAAACAACATCATGGCAGTTCTGCTGAAAACAGCATCAGTCCGGGTTAGTTTCATTCAAATCACGCAAGTTAGAGTCCAAAACAAGGGCAAAAGTGTTTGGAAAAGTAGATACGTTGGAGACATATCAGGTGGCTGATGCCTTAGGCCGGTTGGGGTCTCAGCGTAAGCCGGTGCCACCTAACACTTTCTTGGATATTCTGCATAACCCTTCTGTCAAGTTTCCTACAGAGGAAGTTCTGGCTATCCTGACCCAGAGGCAAAATTGGTGGCGGCTCTTCACGCTATCCCAGATTGGACAGTACCATATTTGGCTTATATAACCCGGGGTGAATTACCTGAGGATGAAGCTTTTGCCAGACAAATAACCCAGCGGTCTAAGTCAATGACAATTGCCAATGGCGAGTTACACCATCGCAGTATCACTGGGGCATTTCAGCGTTGCGTCTCTCCTGAGGAGGGCCATGAGATTCTTTGTGAGATTCATGAAGGAGATTGTGGTCATCATGCAGGTTCAAAGTCCCTTGTGGCCAAAGCTTTTCGTCATGGATTTTACTGGCTGATGGCTCATGCTGATGCGGAGGATTTGGTCAGTAAATGTGATGGTTGTCAGAAATTTTCATGGCGAGCTCACGTGCCGGCTCAAAAATTGGGGATGATTCCAATTACTTGGCTGTCTGCGGTCTGGGGGCTCGATATGGTTGGCCCTTTTAAAAGGTCCAAGGATAAAAAGACCCACCTTTCGGTGGCGGTTGACAAATTCACAAAGTGGGTCAAAGCAGACCCGGTCAGTAAGTGTGATGCGGCAATGGCGGTTCAATTCATTAAAAAGGTGATTTTTCACTTTGGCTTTCCCCACCGCATCATAACTGATAATCGCACTAATCTGTCCAAGGGTGCTATGAAAGAGTTTTGTCAACGTGAACATATTCGACTTGACGTGTCGTGTAACATCCCAGATCTCCAATTTGGAATGTTATACATAGGTCATCATTTCATATCATATTTTATTGCATTTTTGGTTGATCCTACAAATTCTAAACAACTCAAGGACCCACGGAGAGAGTTAGGGATTTCGTTATTTTCATATTTGAGTTTTCTCAATTTTTGAAGAAGAGGATCATTTGGTTTTAATCATTTTTTTCTCCAAATATTTCCAATGTTAAAATAAAAGAAATACTGGAGGAAAAACGTTAAATCAATTATTTATTTTATTTAGATTTTATTGCTATTTTATTTGAATTAGAAAAATTGCATGTTTTCAAAATTTGCATTTTAGGCCAGAAAAATGTTCACTCTGTTTTAAATATTTCATTTGGATGGTGAAAATTTGTTCTGGCATTTTTAGAATTTTTTTCTATTTTCTAGGATTTTTTCTGTTCGGCGAAAATAATTAAAAAAAGGTTCCTGTCCGACTTGGCCGAAGCCCAGCCGAGCCGGCTGGCCCAAGCCAGCGCCGCCACTGACATCGCCGGGCGAGTCCGAGCCGGACACGCCGCCGCCGCCGTGCCCCTCGCCCAAGCCGCTTCCTCTTATCCCTTATAATCCGCGCTTGGGGCCCCCATAATCCCCAATCCGCCGCCGCCGCCGCCGACGCCCTCCGCCGCCGCTTGCCGAGCGCCCCGCAGCCTCGCAAGCCGCCGACGCCGTGCCGCTTCGCCGGTGCCTCGCCTGCCCCGCCGCCGACCCGCACCACCCCCGGAGCCCGCCGCCTGCCAGAGCCTCGCCGGAGGTAACCGCCGCCGTCGTTCGTTTTTTTAAAACCGTTCGGTTTTTTTGAAACACGAAAACTAGTTTTTTCTAAAATTAGATCAGTTCAGTTTTTTCGGTTTAGTTATTTAGCGGATGTTCATTCGTACGTTCGTTTTAACGGACGTTGTCGTCAGTTAGTCGCAGACAGGAACGTTCGTTCGTTAGCTTGTTCATCTCGTTTTATTTTTTCCAGAGTTATTCCGCGATTATTTTCGATCGCGATTTCTGCCCTGATCTTCATTCTAGTTTATCTTTTCGCTCGTTTATCCAAATCAGATGAAACAAGCGCCTAGATCTTCATCTCGAAACCCTCTTTCTGTTTCACCAACTCGAACAAGATTTTGCTACTGTAAAATTTGACTTTAGTCTATATTAGTAAACGAATCTTGTTTCTTTCGTAGTTTGAGTTTCGTTGCTCTGTTTGATTTGATTCTTTTTGCAAACCGGAGTTCTTCAGTTGAACTTTCTGGTTAGATCTTCTTATTTGAGTTTTACCCGTGCTTCTTGTTTGAGTGCTTATGTATGTTATTGTTTGTTTGCGATAGTATACCCGGAGTGCGAAGCGTGCTACTACGAGTCTCTAGGTTTTGCCGATCATCAGCAAGGCAAGTAACACTTTGATCATATCCCTTTATTACCCAGTTTTTATGCATTAGTCTCAATCCTCAAACGTTACATGGTTAGGATCGGAATAACATGTGGTTTTGGGAAGTAGATGATGAGGTAGAACCTATTGCCCTTTATTTATCAAACACTTTGGGACTTACTTCTACGTTATGCTTGTATTGCTATGCTATGCTCGTAGACGTGGATTGGGTGAGTGTATCCATGACAGATGTGAGTATTGTTAATTAATGGTTAACTTAAGGTGGCTACTTAAATACACATCTGGGTGGATTAGCTGAGGCACCCTGGAGTACCCAGTGGTTGTCAATGCACCTGGAGAATCCAGTGTTGTCCTAGGATATCCCGGAGTACTCGTGTGATCATTCTACGGTTCGCCACCCAGACTCAAAGGGACCATAAGACTATGCATGCTAGAAACTCCCATGTGCAACCACAAGCCAATATGGGCTCTGGCATAGTTGAATAAGTTGTGTGACCTCTTTCAGTGGTGGACTAGCAGATGTAGAGGATGTAGGTGGTACTGTCTACCCAGAGTAAAGAGTTAATGCTTCTGAAAGACTATGTCTTGGTCATCCATTTATCAAACATCATGAAGTGCGAGAAATTCAACGGAGGAGATCGAGTCTTGTGGGGAAAAGTGCGCAAACCTCTGTAGAGTGTACAAACTAATCATGGTTAGCCGTGTCCCCGGCTATGGACCTCTTGAGCTTCTGGTTCTTGGATTATCATGTTGATCTCATCAATCTGAGTAAATTTGGTGGGTTTAAGTATATTGTTTAATTGGAATTGAGTTGGAGGAACCTTCTCATTGTTTAACAACCACCATGATAGTTAAATAAAATTTATGCAAAATAGTAACCATAGAGCTTTCCACCAGCCATATATGCATGTAGTGATAGCATTCACCTGCTCATTACTCTATGTGTTACTTTGCCAGCATATTCCATGTGTTGACCCGTTTCGGGCTGCAACATATAATGTTGCAGACTTTTCAGACGATGAGTAAGGTGCCATAGGTCGTTGTCGTTCACTCAGCTATACCGTTGGAGTTGATGGACTCACTTTATCTTCCAAGCCTTCCGCTGTTATCTTATTAAGATGGCCTTAAGCCATATTATTGTAATAAGTTCTCTTTTGAGACGTTCGATGTGATAAGTGTGTGATTGAAACTCTGTTATAAATCATGAAGTGTTGTGCGTGTCAGCATTACCGATCCAGGGATGACACTGATGCACAGAGACTAGACTGTTTGAGGTCTGGTCGCTACAAGATGGTATTAGAGCACACGCTGACTATAGGACATGACCACTAAGCTAAAACCATAGGTCACTCTTCTCTACTCATTTCTGACTCCTCTCCCTTTTCCACTCTATAGGATGGTAGACTCAAGGAACGAGTTTACACAAGTGGATGAAGATACACCTTTTGGACGACACTTGAAGGAAGTTACTAGGTATCTAAACATCAGAATACCAAGTTTCATCGAGACCTACATCGCCACTTTACCATAAGAGGAGCGTTGGATGATTCAAGTTCAAGTTCCAAGAAGGACGTTCATGCTAGTCACTGAGCCCATAGAGTTTTCCTTTGATGCACCAACCTGGAGTCTAGGAAAGAGCATGGCAGCCCACATCGCTATGGGAAGCATTGGAGAAGTTTACCACAAGGATCTCAAGGACACTATCTACCAGATATGTGGGCACCGCGATGAGCAATGGGAGATGATCAGCACCAGGAGGGACAGGTCCATTGCAGCTTTCATCCAGGAGTTAAACCAGCACATTCGTCGCCAGGAGAACCAGATGTGTGCATGCATGATAGATCTGAAGAAGGCAATGACCAAGATTTCGAAGATGGAGGTAGAACTCAAGTCTACACACGATGGATATGGGGAGGAAATGACAATACTAGTGGAGAAGAATGACGACCTGACGAGGAAGCTAGGAGTATTCATGGGAGACCCTGCGCGAGGAGGAGATGAGGACGATTCCAAGGACATTCCTTCAGAGGACTACATCATTGTCGACGACACCGATTCAGACCCCGACGATAGCGATGATGACTATGTTGATGAAGCTAGAGCGGATATCATGGAGTCTTCTACCGATTAAAACTTCTAGCCGACCACCATATCAGTAGTAGTATACCCCCATGTATATAGTATAGTCCAAGAACTTTTGTAGTGATAGTTAGACTGATTGTAAGACCTTGGTGAATTGATTGAAGTGATATCTTTATGTTTGTCTCATGTGCATATGGGTAGTGTTTTCCCTCTAGACCTCATTCTATTCTATTTTCTCACCTTTTCTAAACCCATCAGATGCCTCTGAGACGTGACAATGGATTTGCCTTCCCACCGGAGCTCACTCAGTTGATCCAGTAGCAGAATACCTTGATGCAGCTACTAGTACAGAATCAGAACCATGGGAACAACAACAACAACAACCCACCACCACCACCACCTGTTGATCACTTAGCCCGTTTCCTAAGCCTGAATCTGCCGGTGCTCTCTAGTAGCACCGAGCCAATTGTTGCAGATGATTTGCTCCGCAAGATTGGAAGGGAGTTGACCACTGCAGGATGCACAGATGCGGAGAGAGTGCGTTTTGCCGCACATCAACTTGATGGACCCGCAGCATCATGGTGGGAGAATTTCACAGCCACTTACCCCATTGACATTGTTACATGGGACTAGTTTCAGCAGGCTTTTCCGCACTGCCCATGTTTCAGTAGGATCTATGAACATGAAGAAGCACGAGTTTCACAATTTGCGCCAAGGAGGACGCACAGTGGGCCAGTATGTGGATGAGTTTAGTAAGTTAGCATGTTATGCCCTGGATGACGTTGCTACAGATACTGCTAAAACAGGAGAAGTTTCTGGAAGGACTAAATGATGATCTGAGCATGCAGTTGATTGTGGCAACATTCAACAACTACCAGGAGTTGGTAGATAGAGCTCTTATGATTGAAGGGAAGCAACAACAGATAGACAGCCGCAAGAGGAAGTATAAACAAGGGAAGTACAATTCAGGAGCTCAGCAGAGGCCTCATTTTACCCCGAACTCGGGAGGACACATTCACCATAACCATGGAGGCCATAATTCCAATGGAGGAAGTTCGCGTAACCATAGTGGCCCCAAGAATGGGAATGGGAATGGAGGAAGCAACGGCGAGAACCGTTCCAACCCAGCAATGCCCGCTAAGAAGGACCTAAGTCACATTACTTGTTTCATGTGCTGGAAGAATGGACATTACGCCACGGAATGTTCTGAAGCAAAGAATGGAAATGGCAATGGAAGCTCTAGGAAGAAGCCCAACCCTTTCAACAGGGGACAAGTGAACCACATTAGCGTGGAGGAGGTTGAAGAGCAACCAGATGCAGTTATAGGTAAGTTTTTGGTTAATTGATTTACTGCAATCGTTCTTTTTGATACTGGTGCATCGCATTCATACATATCAAGGGGATTTGTGGATAAGTATAAGTTGCCACCCCAAGCCCTTAGGTCACCCATGTTAGTAACCTCGCCAGGAGCAGAGTATATGGCCAGCCTATGGTGTGATCGGTTACCATTAAGGATTGGTAACTATGTGTTCCCCTCAGACCTAATAATATTGGAGTCGCAAGGACTGGATGTAATATTAGGCATGGATTGGTTATCAAAGTATCGAGGGAACATAGACTGCGCCAGTGAGCCAATTATGCTCACCGCCCCAGAAGGAAGAAGGATTAAGTATGTATCCCGGCATGTGCCGAAGAGGACTCAAGTGAATTCCTTATCAGGAGTTGTACAGGAGGAAGTACCAGTGGTGAAGGATTTTCCTGATGAGGAGTTGCCAGGCATGCCACTGGATAGAGACATTGAGTTTTTGATTGACCTTTTGCCAGGCATAGGGCAAATATCTAAGATACCGTATTGGATGCCCACACAGGCTTTGGAGGAAATTAAGAAGCAGATTAAGGAGTTACTGGATAAAGGTTATATTCGCCCAAGTTCGTCACCTTGGGGATCCCTAGTACCTCTAGTGGAGAAGAAGGATGGATCATTGAGGATGGTTGTTGATTATCGTGCGTTGAATGAAGTGACGATCAAGAACAAGTACCCACTACCGATGATCAATGATTTGTTTGACCAATTGCAGGAGCTAAAGTATTTTCCAAGATCGATCTGCGATCAGGATACCACCAGCTGAAGATTCGAGAGCAGGATACACCTAAGATAGCTTTTACCACAAGGTACGGGTTATATGAGTATACCGTTATGTCATTTGGTCTGACTAACGCACCTGCATATTTCATGAACATGATGAACAAGGTGTTTATGGAGTTTTTGGATAAGTTTGCCGTAGTGTTCATTGACGATATATTGGTCTACTCGAAGAATGAAGAGGAGCATAAGGAGCATTTGCGTCTGGTTCTTGAGAAGCTCATGGAACACCAGTTATATGCCAATTTCATCAAGTGTGAGTTTTAGTTGAAGGAAGTTGGATTCCTTGGACATGTTATATCTGGAGAAGGAATAGCAGTAGACCCCACCAAGGTTGCTTATGTGACTAAATGGGTAGCACCCACGTCAGTTGGAGAGATTCAGAGTTTTGTTGGACTTGTAGGATATTACCGGAGGTTAATAGAGAATTTCTCCAAGATTGCAAAGCCCATGACAGAGATGTTGAAGAAGAACACCAAGGTCAAATGGATTGAGGAGTGTGAGGTCAGTTTTGAGGAGTTGAAGAAACGTTTGGTTACAGCCCCAGTGTTGATTCTTCCAAATCAATGCAAGGATTATCAAGTATATTGCAACGCTTCAGGTCGAGGACTTGGAGCAGTGCTTATGAAGGAGGGAAGAGTTGTTTCATATGCCTCGCGACAGCTTAAACCTCATGAGCAAAATTATGCTACCCATGATTTGGAGTTAGCAGCAGGAGAGCATGCGTTGAAGACATGGAGACATTTTCTCATCGGGAAATCACTGTGAGGTATACACGGATCACAAGAGTTTGAAATATATCTTCATGCAGAAGGAGTTGAATCTCAGGCAATGGAGATGGTTGGAGCTCATTAAGGATTATGATATGAAGTTGCACTATCATCCCGAAAAGGCTAATGTAGTAGCCGATGTGTTGAGCTGCAAGAGTTATGTTAATACGCTCATGACCAGAAGATTACCCAAGGAGTTAGAAGAGGACCTTCGCAAGCTATGTTTTGAAATAGTTCCGAGAGGTTATGTAGGAGCATTGAAAATTCAGTCTAGTTTGATGGATAAGATCAGAGAAGCACAGAAGACTGATAATGAGATTGCCGAGATAAAGGAAAGGATGAGCAAAGGAAAGGCCAAAGGATTTCGTGAGGATGAGCACAATACCTTATGGTTTGAGGATCACGTATATGTGCCTAATGACCCTGAGATCAGGAAGTTGATACTGCAGGAGGCCCATGATTCGCCGTATTTGATTCACCCATGAAACACTAAGATGTATCTGGATTTGAAGGAAAGTTTCTGGTGCACAGGAATGAAGAAGGATATTGCGGAGTATGTAGCAGTATGTGATGTATGTCAGAGAGTAAAGGTAGAGCATCAGAAGCCAGCAGGATTGCTAGAGCCATTGTCGATACCCGAATGGAAGTGGGACAAGCTAGGCATGGACTTTATCACCAGATTGCCCAGGACTCATTCAGGCTATGACTCTATATGGGTTGTGGTCGATAGATTGAAGAAAGTAGCTCATTTCATCCCAGTGAAGACCACTTATATGAGTGCTAAGTTGGCAAAGATATATATGACTAGGATCGTATGTCTGCATGGAGTTCCGACGTCCATTTTATCCGATAGAGGAACACAGTTTACCTCAAAGTTCTAGAATCAGTTGCATGAGACTTTGGGTACCAGGCTAGAGTTTAGTACAACCTTTCATCCACAGATAGATGGACAGACCGAGAGAGTCAATCAGATTCTGGTGGACATGTTGAGAGCTTGTGTGCTAGATTATGGATGTAGTTGGGACGACAATTTGCCACATGCAGAGTTCTCTTATAACAACTGTTATCAAGCCAGTTTGAAGATGGCCCCTTTCGAAGCCTTGTACGGAAGGAGGTGCAGGACACCGTTGCTATGGGATGAAGTTGGAAACTATCAGTTGTTTGGACCAGATTTGATTAAGGAGTCTGAATAGAAAGTTAAATTGATTCGCGACAGACTCAAGGTAGCCCAGTCCAGGCAGAAGAGTTATGCAGATGCGAAACGCAAGGAGACAGTTTACAAAGTCGGAGACAGAGTATATCTTCGTGTGTCCCCACTTTGAGGAGTTAAGCGTTTTGGAGTTAAGGGAAAGTTAGCACCACGTTTTGTGTGACCATACAAAGTTTTGGAACGTATGGGAGAAGTTGCTTACAGGCTGGAATTGCCAGAAGGATTGTCAGGAGTTCACGATGTGTTTCACGTTTCCCAGTTGAAGAAGTGCCACGCAGAGATGGTCGATATTCCTCTGAGAGATACAGTGCCACTTGAAGCGATTCGGCTGGATAGCGATCTCACTTACGAGGAGAAACCAGTGAAGATTCTCGAGTTTCCAGCCGAGTCACACGCAGCAAGGTTATCAAGTTTTGCAAAGTTCAGTGGAGCCACCATACCGAGGATGAAGCCACCTGGGAACGAGAGGAAGACCTACTGAAGGACCACCCTCACCTATTTTCTAGCCAACCCGAATCTCGAGGGCGAGATTCGTCTTAAGGGGCGTAGGTTTGTAACATCCTAAATTTGCAATTTGGAATGTTATACATAGGTCATCATTTCATCTCATATTTTATTGCATTTTTGGTTGATCCTAGAAATTCTAAACAACTCAAGGACCCACGGAGAGAGTTGGGGATTTCGTTATTTTCATATTTGAGTTTCTCAAATTGAAGAAGAGGACTTCTCCAAAATAAAAGAAATACTGGAGGAAAAATGTTAAAATCAATTATTTATTTTACTTGGATTTTATTTGAATTAGAAAAATTGCACGTTTCCAAAATTTGCATTTTAGGCCAAAAAATGTTCACTTTGTTCGAAATATTTCATTTAGATGGTGCAAATTTGTTTTGGCATTTTTAGAATTTTTTTATATTTTCTAGTATTTTTTTTCTGTTCAGCGGAAATAATTAAAAAAAAAGGTTCTCGCCCGATTGGGCCGAATCCCAGCCGAGCCGGCCGGCCCAAGCCAGCACCGTCACCGACATCGTTGGCCGAGTCCGAGCCCGACACACCGCCGCTGCCGTGCCCCCTCACCCAAGCCGCCTCCTCCCCCCTTTATAAGCCGAGCTTGGGCCCCCCTTGGACCCCAAGCTGCCGTCGTTCGTTTTTTTTAAAACCGTTTGGTTTTTTAAACCCTAGATCTAGTTTTCTTTTTAAATTAGATCGGTTTGGTTTTTTCGGTTTAGTTATTTAGCGGACGTTCGTCCGTATGTTTGTTTTAATAAACGTTGTTCGTCAGTTAGTCGCAGACAGCGAACGTTGGTTCGTTAGCTTGTTCGTCTCGTTTTATTTTTTTCCAGGGTTATTCCACGATTATTATGAATCGTGATTTCTGCCCTGATCTTCGTTCTAGTTTATCTGTTCGCTCGTTTATCAAAATCAGATGAAACAAGTGCCTAGATCTTCGTCTCAAAGCCCTCTTTATGTTTAACCAACTTGAACATGATTTTGCTACTGTAAAATTTGACTTTAGTCCAGATTAGTAAATGAATTTTAAATCTTTCGTAGTTTGAGTTTCATTGCTCCGTTTGATTTGATTCTTTTTGCAAACCGGAGTTCTTCAGTTGAATTTTCTAGTTAGATCTTCTTATTTGAGTTTTACCCGTGCTTCTTGTTTGAGTGCTTATGTATGTTATTGTTTGTTTGCGATAGAATACCCGGACTGTGAAGCGTGCTACTACGAGTCTTTAGGTTTTGCGGATCATTAGCAAGGCAAGTAACACTTTGATCATATCCCTTTATTACCCCGTTTTTATGCATTAGTCTGAATCCTCAAACATTGCATGGTTAGGATCGGAATAACATGTGCGTTTGGGAAGTAGATGATGAGGTAGAACCTATTGCCCTTTATTTACCAAACACTTTGGGAGTTACTTCTACGTTATGCTTGTATTGCTATGCTATGCTCGTAGACGTGGATTGGGTGAGTGTATCCATGACAGATGTGAGTAGTCTTAATTAATGGTTAACTTAAGGTGGCTACTTAAATACACATCTGGGTGGATTGGTTGAGGCACCCTGGAGTACCCAGTGGTTGTCAGGGCACCTAGAGAATCCAGTGTTGTCCTAGGATATCCTGGAGTACCCATGTGATCATCCTACGGTTCACCACCCAGGCTTAAAGGGGTCGTAAGACTATTCATGCTTGTCGGATATCGGGTTCCGGCAAAACCCTTAAGGTTCGAACTCTGGGGTGCGCACGAAGTTCTCTCACTACCGAAACACACCCTTAGTCTCGCCGTGATCCTAATCTAGATCGATGAACAACACAAGAGACACAAGATTTATATAGGTTCAGGCCACCGTTCTGGTGTAATACCCTACTCCTATGTGTGGTGGTGTATTGCCTCTTGGGCTGATGATGAACAGTTCAGGGGAAGAACAACCTCGCGAGGAGAGGTGTTCTGGTGGTGGTGGTGTGTAGATGAACCGGGTTCGGATCTGTCTCTAGATGAGATGCATTCCTACTGTGGTGGCTAACTCTATTTATAGAGGCCCTGGTCCTCTTCCCAAATATTGAGCGGGAAGGGATCCAACAACGGCCATTTTGAAAGGGGACAGCTAGTACAAGCTATCCTGACTAAAAGTGGTCTTCGCCTGCCAAAGGCACTGGGGATGACGCCATCTTGGGCTCCATGGTGACCTCCGTGGTCTTGGTCTTGTTGCACCAATATGGAAACCTTTGCCCAATGCCTCGATACTCCGCGACTATGCTTGCCCCCTTTGCGCCAAAGAGGAAACGAGGACACCGCGCGGGCTGGCGCCCGCCTTCTCTTGATCATCATAGCTTGCGTCACGAGGACCTCGCGAGGTACCTCTTGCCTTGATCTCTCCGCCTCCTCGCGAGCCTGCCTAGAGAGCCCGCCCCTAGGGAGGCCTTGCGTCATCCGCCCCGCGAGGCTTGGCCCCTCGCGAGGGTCTTGAGCGTTGGTTGATGATGACGAGCCATACTGGGCCTCTGGTTGAGCCACGCCGCAGGCTGCAGGCCGCTGGCAGGCAAGTCTAGCGACCCCCGTTCCCAGAACGCGGACAGTAGCCCACGTGCCCAAGGCGCGCTTGGACTTGGCTTAGTAGCGAAGCCAAAGGGCAAGCACGGCGTGTCGCGGGCCCCAACAGCCTGCGGCCTTGGTCGATGAGTGGCGACTGATTGGACATGGGCGTCTCCGCTTCCCCACACTGCCTCGGCAACTGCCCGACTGACAACAGGCTGGCGTGGGCAAGGCTTGCCTTCATTGCTCTCCTTTGCCTCGCTCCAGATCCCATTCCTTGTTCCTTGCTCCCACAATCTCCAGATCTGCTCCAGTCCTTCCCTTCCGGTGAGTGATGGCGCCCCGTAAAGCCAAGGCTGATGTGTTGCCGGCTTGGTATGCACCGGCCCTGGATGCCCCCAATATGTCGGAGAAGAATCTCGCCGCCATGTGTCTGATGACGGTGGTGGAGGGCAGCGAGAGGGGGGAGACCAAACTCCGGGCTGGCTCCGCCTAGCCTGAGGCTAAGGTGTCGGTGTACTAGAGTGGGGGTACCCTAGTATCCCGAACTTGTGCACGGGCAGTCGCAGCACCCCGCGGCAAGGCTTGCCGGGTGACCGACAAGGTCCTCTATGGTTCCTTTGGAGCCATTCAAGAACCCCAGCCAAAGAAGACAAGGCCCCAGCCAACCAAGGAATCTCAAGGATCTTGCCGTGACGCGCCACGCATCCCGGCGAGGCCCGGTGAGCGACAAGCCTCTGGACGCGACAAGACAACGACCGCGGCAAGGCGCTTGCCGCGGCAACCTACCACTCTGTACCCGCGCTCTAGCACATCCACCAATGTGTCACCCTGGGACCTTTCCAGGCGCGCGTGGCAAGAGGCTGTGCAGCCAGCGGTGCGCGGTGGCAAGCGGCGCTGACAAGATTCCCATCGTGGCGAGTGGTGGCATCCCTGACGGTCCCTTTTCTGCACTGTTTGGGCGACGCGGACGGGCATTTAATGCCTTTGTCCCCTGCCGTCAGGGTTAGGTATGATACACTGTACAGGTAGTTGTACCAACCGCAACATCTTTCCATTTTTACCCTTGTCTGCGTTGCCACCTGTCGGTGACCCCTTGAGCATATAAAAGGAGGCCCATGCGTAGAGGGCGGTTCGAAGGCAGAAAACACTCACGCTCGGTCTCGTTAGCAGTTAGTGTGTACTGTAGCACTCAGCGCTCCCGAGCAAGAACTCAATACACTCAGACATGCAGCAGTAGGAGTATTATCTCTCTGGAGTGCTCCGAAGCTGGGTAAATCGCTCGTGTGCTTCGCCTCGATCCGCTCTTCGCGCGGCCTCCGCCCCCCGCCGAACCGAAAGGGGCCCGGTCCGCCGGTCCCATAGGTGTTCATGGATCCATTTCCCCGGCATCTTTGGCGCGCCAGGTAGGGGGCGTTGAGGTTGTGTGAACCTGATCCGGCGTTCACATGAGCTAGATCTTCATCTTTTTCATCGACATGCCACCGAAGAAGAAGGCTTCAGAGGCGGCTGTTCCGTCCACGTCGATCCCACCACCACCGGAGCAGACAGGTGGTGGGGTAGACGCCGGCGGAAGAACAGGCGTCGACGAGGGTGCTCACGGTGCTGCCAGGTCCAAGGACAAGGATGCGCAGACCTCGGCGTCCGTACATGCACCGCACCCATCTCAGGAGGCGCGGGACCGGCAGCGTCATGGTACTCGCGGTACCATATGTTCGTTGGACCAAGATCGAGCTGGTGGATCTCGGGGTGCTCAAGACCAGCATGCACGCCAACATACTGGCATGAGCAAGACACGGTCGCCTGGACGGGATACTGCTCCTTCCAACCCAGTTGGAAGTCCGAGCATATCCTGCTCCTTGCACCGTTCGCCACTGCCACCCACCACTCCAGTAGAAGCTTTGGCGCGAGCCCAACTGCTCTTGGATTACCCTCCAACGGCAGACAAGATCGACGAATGAAGGGCCACCATTCATAGTCTCATCGGCTTTGCCAACGGCGACACTCCACGGCAGCCGAGTACATCACAGCCGCGGCAAGACTGCCAGGCGCGAGCCGATGGCGACAAAACCGGTGGGAGTGCAACCACCGTGCACTCTCCGCCCCGAAGGCCAAGATCGCCGACTCGCCGGATCTACCTCGACAGCGACTCCACCACATCATCAGATCCACGAGCTCGTCGCGATCAGCGCCAAGTTCTTCACGAACGACAACAAGAAGACGCGGCAAAAATAAAAAGGGCAGGCACAAATGAAACACACGGCGAAACCCGGAATACATGGAAGTCTTCTCGAACATCGGTCTCGGGGCGTTACAACACTCCACCACTATGAGAGGATCTCGTCCCGAGATCTAGAATGGCACCGGAGGGAAAACGGAAGAGAAAAAGAAAGGTAAAACTAAGTTGCTTCTTCGACCAATGAGTGAAACCACGGACCTTGAGAGGTTGAGCAATTTAAAAGAAAGAGTACAACAGAGATGAACGAGATTGCAAACAATCCGTTAGAAAAGAGGAACAAGGAACATTATGAGGACTTGAAGGTTGCAAAGCTATGAATGACGAGTACAATGGACAAGAAGGAATTGAAATCACTCTGGTTGAAACGAGATAAACAAGGAACAAGGAAGATCAAAATCGGACAGCACTCCGGTTGAAAAGAGATGCAAGACTTGATAAGATGAAAAAGAACTTGAAAGAAAAAGACAGGACACTCCGGTTAAATGGATAAGCATGAAAAGAACTCGATTCTCAATTCGAGAAGAGGAGTGAAGAGAGCAACATCACAATGCCTCCGAAAGAAATAATAGAAGATAGATCATTGGAATAACAGAATGGAGAAGAAAATGCCAAACACCCTTCCAAGAAGGTTATAACGGAGTTGTTGGAAAACCAACAACGAAACAAATAAGCTTGTAGCGGGCTTATGGAAAACATCTCAAGACTATGAGGTGACAACCGGCCACTAATGGAAACCATTGATTTGATTGAGAGCACCAAAGAGATGAAAAACTTCTTCACCGAGATGAGAAGGAGAAAATTGGATCAATGATAAGCACCACAAATAGCTACATTCCTTAGGGAAGGCTTTAGGTGAAATATGACACAAGATAACTCCAACAAGGAGATTGATGGATTTAAAATACCTCAATCTTGACAACATGTGAATCATGGAACATGAACTCAAATTATCAAGAATGACATAATACCACCTCCAAAATATGGTAGAAAGGATTGCACTCCGGATTACCATATGAAGAAAGCTTGAGCTCCTTAGGAAAGAATCTCGATGAGAACTTTGAGAAGGGAATTAAATCCTTGATGAACCATCATGTAGAACCTCCCTGAAGAACTCCGGTAAACAAAAGGAATGAAAAGAAAGAGAAATTGAA
This sequence comes from Triticum dicoccoides, assembly GCF_002162155.2. Lineage (NCBI taxonomy): Eukaryota > Viridiplantae > Streptophyta > Magnoliopsida > Poales > Poaceae > Triticum > Triticum dicoccoides. The sequence goes on along the minus strand of NC_041385.1, from coordinate 214,340,728 downwards.
AACACAAGGGGAAGCCTTGCAGTGATAAGATAAAGCTTTGAAATGATATAACCGAGAAACCTTTGAACTCCGGAAAGAAAAGATGAAGCATCTCGGACCGAGAATGTGATATGATGAACAAACTGCGGAAAGAAGAGATGAACAACTTAGAACTGAGAACTTGATACCATTACGAACTCCGGAAGAATGAATCAATCACTTGGATGAAACAAGAACAAGAATTATGTTATGCGTATCCTTCACCGATTTAGATTGATGACAAGCAACGGATTTGGCATACTACTTATTCTCGTTGAAAAAGGATTGAAAAGAGATATTGCTCAACTTGGGAAGGTCTTCAACGATCCGCCGGTAGGATTTGGGAAGAACAAATGAATTGATATGATAACAAAGAAAGAGAACTCTTGAACGAACCACCGTAAGAATTGAAATTGAACGTAGCAAATGTACAAATCACCGGGAAGAATTGCAAAATGAATGAAGATACTTGAGGGTATTTAGATACAAATGAACGAATAGATCACAAGCTGATTAGAGAATACTTGAATGATGCACCGGTATGATTTGGAGAACGAGAGCTGAAAGCTTGAATGAATAATACTGAGATGATGGGCTTCAAAGAATGAAACTGAAAAGACTCCTAAAATGCTCCGGATGGGTGAAAAAGATTCTCACAATCGAAAACAATTATGAGAGGATGGCAACAACCTAGCACCATGAATCTTGAAGAGAATAGAGCAAGATTAAAGAGAAACTCTTCTTCGGTCTTCAAATGATGAGAATGACAACCAGAAACACCACCAAGAATTATTGAGGCACACCGGAAGAATTAAAAGCGAAGAGGTTGAGCCAACTATGAAAAGAATTTGAAAGATCTTGGAGAAAAGCATTTGACTGATGATAACTCATTCTTACGTCAAACTTGGAGAAGAATTTAGGATAGCTCTGGGAAAATAGAAGAGTTAGGTAAGATCCTGGGAAAAGACCTGTGGGTTAGGGCCCACTCAAAAGAACACCATTGAAAAGATTTAAAAGAGATGTTGCACCGGTTGAATTAAATGACTTGAATGAGATACCAATCTCGAAAGAGCTTGAACGAATGCAGAGTGGAAAACACGAATCTTCGAGATATCTTGAGCACTCCGGAATAACAAATAGCGAGAAGAAGAATGATAATGAGGTGCACCGGTATGAGAAGACATTGAAATGAGGAAAAAGGTATGATCAACAAAACTTGACTTGAATCCACCGGAGAAGAGAAAGGAATGAGGAATGACGAACTAGTAGAACATCTTCTTGAGAACCACCGGGTAAGAACATTGACGGAAAAGAATGGAGAAACTTCACAAAAAT
>NC_041385.1:214257322-214339237 GCF_002162155.2 Triticum dicoccoides | reverse complement strand
GAAGTAGAATGATAATGAGGTGCACCGGTATGAGAAGACATTGAAATGAGGAAAAAGGTATGATCAACAAAACTTGACTTGAATCCACCGGAGAAGAGAAAGGAATGAGGAATGACGAACTAGTAGAACATCTTCTTGAGAACCACCGGGTAAGAACATTGACGGAAAAGAATGGAGAAACTTCACAAAAATAAAAGGATACTTGGTAAAGAAATCTTAGTCCTTGAGGAAAAAGGGTGGGTGGGCGGGAAAAAACAAAGGCAACTTGGAGACGGATGAAACAAACACCGTTGAGAAGAAATGATAATTGGTCTTGCTGATGTTGAAGTGATCGGATCCACTTGAAGAGAAACACGCCGGTTGAAAAGGATTGACATGACAATCTCGATTGTCGAGAAGGATTGGTATTCACATCGCAATATGAGAACACCATTTAGGAAAGGTATGGAATCAACACTTGACATTGAAGCAACTCGAATACCACAACTCAAAACAAAAACAAAGGACTGGCTTGTAGAATAAGCCGGAACAAACATATGATAGAGATTTCGTCCGAAGTTTTCGTGGTGGGGCCTACACGGGCTCGATCGTACAGCACCATCATGTACAAGGCAGTGCACATGACATACGAAGCGTCCCCGATTCGGCATAGCCAAGGACTCTTTAAGACACAACGAGACCACTGTAAAACCAACCGTGAATAGGCGGACCACTAGACGTCGAACCCCAATTTCATATCATACAGCCATCGGAAAGATATCCTAAGAGCTACTTGAATTCCCACCTATGAAACTCCCGAAATTTTCCGGTTATGCAATCAGGTGTTGGGGATACAGGGGAAGCATAATATCTCACCCAAAACTAGCAAATCCTACATCCAGCTGTATCCATCCTTCAACACATAACCAAGAAACCTTCGGAAATCGTCTACCTCAACCTTCCAAAAGCATCCGTTATACAAGTTATGGCGATACTCCCGAACTCCCACCCCAGTACTGTGTGGCGTCGAGGTTATCTCACCAACGAACTGCATAAAAGAGATTTTCGATGTCGGCATACTAAACTCAGGTATTCCAGAACTGCAACGATAAAATTATGGCGACAACACCTCAGAGCTCAACTCCCCGGGACACTTCCACTAAACCCCTGACAGGAGGCACCAAGACAATGTTCTCATCATAAAACCATCGGAACGATTCCAAGATACCCGCGTGATCCTAAAAAAAATTGAGTGAGATTTGAGAAGAGAAGAGTCAAAACTCTACGTCATGATGCCTTACCAGAGCGATGAAGAGACTGGGGAGTAAAAATAATTCCTAACTCTCCGATATATATAATCCTAAATGACTCAAAACATTTTTCTAGACACAACTCGGCCGCTAAAAACGATCAAGCAGTGGGGCTCCTAAGGTCGGGGAAGGCTCTGATTACCAACTTGTAACGCCCTCGATGCGGCTATACCTCCCACGTGCCGAAGCACGACTTAGAGGCATAACCGCATTGAAATCAATGTCGCAAGTGAGGTAATCTTCACAAAACCCATGTAATACATAAGGGAAAGAGATACATAGTTGGCTTACAATCGCCACTTCACACAATTACATGAATAAAGCATTACATCATCCAGATACAATCAAGGTCCGACTACGGAACCAAAATAAAAGAAGAACCCCAAATGCGTCAAAGGTCCCCGATCGACCCCAACTGGGCTCCACTACTGATCAACTAGAACGAAACAACACAAAGGGCAAGATCTTCATCGAGCTCCTCCTTGAGCTTGGTTGCGTCACCTCCTCGGTAACATAGGCACCTGCAAACTGGTTTTGGAAGTATCTGTGAGCCACAGGGACTCAGCAATCTCGCAGCCTCGCGATCAAGACTATTTAAGCTTATGGGTAAGGTAAAGGCATGAGGTGGAGCTGCAGCAAGCGACTAGCATATATGGTGGCTAACATACGCAAATGAGAGCGAGAAGAGAAGGCAAAGCACGGTCGATAAAAGTATGATCAAGAAGTGATCCTATAGCAACCTACGCCAAACATAACTCCAACACCATGTTCACTTCCCGGACTCCGCCGGAAAGAGACCATCACGGTTACACACGCGGTTGATGTATTTTAATTCGGATCTGGTGTCATGTTATCTACAACCGGACATTAACAAATTCCCATATGCCACATAACCGTGGGCACGGCTCTCGAAAGTTTATAACCCTGCAGGGGTGTCCCAACTTAGCCCATGACAAGCTCTCACGGTCAACGAAGGAATAGACCTCCACCCGAGACACTCCGATCAGACTCGGTATCCCGGTACATTAAGACATTTCGACAGGGTAAAACTAAACCAGCAACACCGCCTGAATGTGCCGACAAATCCCGATAGGAGCTGCACATATCTCTTTCTCAGGGCACACTCAGATGAGACTAGCTATGAGTAAAACCAGACTTCGAGTTTCCCCGAGGTGGCCCCGTAGGCAGCTCAATTCGGACCAACACTCAGAGGAGCACTGGCCCAGGGGGGTTAGAATAAAGATGACCCTTGAGTCTGCAGAACCCAAGGGAAGGTGGTAGGTTGTTAGTGCAAATGGTAAAACCAATGTTGGGCATTGCTGGAGGAGCTTTACTTAAGGCGAACTGTCAAGGGGTTCCCATTATAGCCCAACCGCATAAGGAACGCAAAATCCGGGAACATAACACCGATATGACGGAAACTAGGGCGGCAAGAGTGGAACAAAACACCAGGCATAAGGCCGAGCCTTCCACCCTTTACCAAGTATATAGATGCATTAATTAAATAAGATATATTGTGATATCCCAACAAGTAAACATGTTCCAACAAGGAACAACATCTCCATGTTCCAACAAGGAACAAACTTCAATCTTCACCTGCAACTAACAACACTATAAGAGGGGCTGAGCAAAGCGGTAACATAGCCAATCAACGGTTTGCTAGGACATGGTGGGTTAGAGGTTTGACATGGCAATTTGGGAGGCTGACAAGCAAATGGTAGGCATCGTAGCATTGGCATAGCAAAAGAGCGAGCAAACTAGCATAGCAAAGATAGTAGTGATTTCGAGGGTATGATCATCTTGCCTGAGATCCCGCAAGGAAGAAGAACAAGTCCAAGAAGAAGACAAACGCACGTAGATGAACGGATCCTCACAAACGCGACGTTAATCGAAAACAACCCGAAGAAGCAACACCGGAAAAGAGCAAACAACCTAGTAAATAACCAACACATAATCATGGCATGATGCGCAAACAAGTATGATGCATGCCCGGTTTAAATAGCATGGCATGGCAAAATGCACAAACAAAACTACAAGTTAAATGGAGCCCAATATGCAACGAGTTGCATATTGACGAAACACCACATCAATTATTTAGTTCTCTCTTGGTTATGTACCCAACAATATTAAATATTGGTTAACATGGAAAGTGGTGAAGCATAACAAAAACTATACCATCTAAACAATTTAAATGGGGCCGGATATAAAAACAACAAATCCGGTAAATCCCCATATGCATTTAGCAATTTAATGCAACAACAAGTTTAAACATTTTAAATGTTGTTATCATGATGTGGATGACATATACAAGTTTTATGCAATTTTTATGAAAATGTTGACATGAGCATGTTATGAAGCATTTGGTCATCATGGCGGAACAAAAGGGGTGCCACGGCAACGATAACAAAAATGGTGCCACGGCAACATATCGGTTCCGATAGCTCATGAAGATACCGGTGCTAAAAGAAGTGTGCGGATGTGTAGAACACGCAAGAGATGGTGGGGTGCTCTCGACTACCGAGTTCCCACGGGTCGAAGGCATGGCAAACGAGGAACGTGCAAAAAACAACTCGGACATGGTGCAAACATGGGCATTTCATACAACCAATCATGCATTCGTTCCACGGACGGCGTCTCGGGGTTATACCTTCGAGGCATGCAATCGAGACGGGACGAGTTCGTAGTGGAAGTAGATGTTCTCGCGATGTAGTGGAAGTAGTTGTTCACGTGGCGACGGTAGTTGTACACGTTTTTGTAGATGTTCATGTCGACGGTAGTGGTACACGCGACGTTGGGGTACTTGTTGTTTCCGTAGACGGCGGTAGAGGTACTTGACGCGGTCGTCGAACTTTGTTGTAACGCCCCGAGACCGACGCTCCAGAAGACTTCCAGCTACTTCGAGTTTCGTCATGTGATTTGTTTTGTTTGTTGCATCATTTGCATTGCATCATGCCATCATGTCATTTAATTTTAAAAAAACTCACCTAAATAAATTGCATAGATCGTTGATCTATTTAAATCGAGGGATATTCACATGGTGATTTCTCTTTAAAACATATCCTCTCGATATTTAGAGAGCTATAGTAAATATTCAATTTTTGGAATTCACCATAACACACTTGCAAAATCCCAATGCCTTTGTTATCTCAATTCTTGGTCTCCAACTCTGCCAATAATTTCTTTCATCATTTTCCGGAGCTCCACCAAAAATCCGAACATTTTTGGACACTTCTAAATCCTAGTCCTTGTTCAAACCATTTGAATTAAATTCAAATGACTTTGAATTTAATTCTTGCAATCTTGCCCACTCCATTTTTCTTGGGTCAAGCGCATTTTTGCGAGTCCGGGAAAATTATCCCCATGCGCAAATCTTTCCACTAACCTCTCTTTCTTTTCTTTCTTTTCTCTGTTCTGTTTTATTTTTCATTAGAGTGAGAGAGAGCACAGCAGGCCATCTAGGCCCATCCGCAGCCCAGCTCCTCCATGGCCCAAGGCCCAGCCGACCCCCTGCTCTTAACCCTAGCCCCCCTCGATCGATCCCCATCTCTCGATCCTTCCTCCAGTGCCGCCAACCTCCCTCGTCCTCATCCTGATCGCGTTGCCAGGGGAGAGCCGAACGCCCGATCCCCACCTCTCACGCTCGCAGTCCCGCTCGGTCCCCCTCGTCTCTTCCTCCCTCCACTCTATCCCTCGCGCCGCCACACGCAGGGATGATGAGCCCCGACAACCGCTCCTCCTCTGCCTCGCGTCGCCCTCCAGCGCCGCCTCGTCCGGATCTGTCGGGCCCTGCCATGGCCGCGCCTCCCTGCTGCCGAGGCCCCGCCGCCAAGTCCCGCCTGCGGCGTCCTGGCGAGCGCCGGGTCAAACGGCAGCAACGCCTCCTTGCCTCGTCCACGACAACGGGAGCTGTGCCTTGGACCTCTGCAACCTCGCCGGAGTGAGCTCGTCCCCGCCGCGCCAAGCCCCTCTCCATCGACCCCGCACGCCGTCGCAGAAACTTCGTCTCCGTCAGCCGGTGCAGCAGCGCCACCGCAGTACCGCCCCGACCTCCGCGACCAGCGCCTCCACTACCTCCCCGTCGCCGCGCCAGCCTCCTGCATCGCGCCAAGTCCCAGCATCGCGCCCCTGTTTGCTATTGACGCCAAGCCCAACGGTCACCGAGCGTGAAATTTGCCAAGTACCACCAAGTTCCTGATGGATGCGCCAAGTCCCCAGCGAGACCTGTTTTCGTCAAGTTCGACTACACGGCTATGACCTCGGAGTTGGACCGCAAGCGCCAAGTACGCCGCCGGCAAGACCACATAGACGCTCGAACGACTACAGGACCGGAACGCCTACTACATGGATACCCCAAGTTCTGCTTCGAACGTGTACAACTACCGTTGTCGTGTACCACTACTTCCACTACCGTCGCCATATACCACTACGCCCAAGTTCCTCTCCAAACGAGTACAACTACCGTCGCCGTGTACAACTACTTCCTCTACGTCGCCACGTGAACGTCTACCTCCACTACGGCCGTGAACGACTACTTCCTTCGCCGAACCCGAACCGCTCTGAAAACGCACGCTTCGAAGGTATAACCCGAGACGACGGCGATGAGATGCCCTCGCATGTATGAGATGCACCGTTTGCACCGTGTCCGAATTGTCAATCGTTTCCATGCCACTAACCCGTGGGAACCCGGTAGTCGGGAGCACCCCACCATCTCTAGCATGTTGCGCACATCCGCACGCTCCCTTTTGCACCGATATCTCCGTGAGCTACCGGAACCGATATGTTGCCGTGGCATCATTTTCGGATATGTTGCCGTGGCACCATTTTTGTTTCGCCGCCGTGGCACCCTTTTCATTCCGCCATGGCGACAAATGCTCCTTATCATGCTCATGTTAACGTTTTCATAAAAATTGCATAAAACTTGTGCATGTCATCCACATCATGATAACAACATTTAAATGCTTAAAATTGTTGTTGCATTAAATTGCTAAATAACATGGGGATTTTCCGGAATTGTTGTTTGTTGTTCCGGCCTCATTTAAACTTGCCTAAATAGTTAGTTTATTTATGCTTCACCTCTTGCCATGTTTAATAACACTTAATATTGTTGTGTTCATAACCGAGAGAGAACTAAATAATTGATGTGGTGTTTCGTCAATATGCAACTCGTTGCATATTGAGCTCCACTTAACTTGTAGTATTGTTTGTTGCATTTTGCCATGCCATGCCTTATTAAACCGGACATGCATCATACTTGTTTGTGCATCATGACATGTTTATGCTGGTGTGTTTACCATGTTGCTTGCTTCTTTCCGGTTTGCTTCTCTCGTTAGATTCGGTTTCGTTCCGGAGTTGTGAGCATTCGTTCGACTACGTCCGTTTGTCTTCTTCATGGACTCGTTCTTCTTCCTAGCGGGATTTCAGGCAAGATGACCGCTACCCTGGATCTCACTACTATCATTGCTATGCTAGTTGCTTCGTTCTATCGCTATGTTGTGTTACCTATCTTTTGCTCTTCAAGCCTCCCCAAAATGCCATGAACCTCTAACCTTTGACACCATTCCTAGCAAACCATTGTTTGGCTATGTTCCCGCTTTGCTCAGCCCCTCTTATAGCGTTGCTAGTTGCAGGTGAAGTTGAAGATTTCTCCATGGTGGACATGATTTTGGTTGGGATATCACAATATCTCTTATATCATTAATGCATCTATATATTTGGTAAAGGGTGGAAGGCTCGGCCTTATGCCTGGTGTTTTGTTCCACTCTTGCCGCCCTAGTTTCCGTCGTACCGGTGTTATGTTCCCGGATTTTGCGTTCCTTACGCGGTCGGGTGATTTATGGGACCCCCCTGACAGTTCGCTTTGAATAAAACTCCTCCAGCAAGGCCCAACATTGGTTTTACCGTTTGCCTCACCACCACCTATATTTCCCTTGGGAGTAATTAACCCAAGGGTCATCTTTATTTTAGCCCCCCCGGTCCAATGCTTGTCTAAGTGTTGGTCCAAACTAGAGCCACTTGCAGCGCCACCTTGGGGAAACTTGAGGTCTGGTTCTAGTTGTACGTAGTGCTCATCCGGTCGTGGCCTGAGACGAGATACGCGCGGCTACTATCAGGATGTCGGCACGCCGGGAGGCTTTGCTGGTCTTGTTTTACCATTGTCGAAATGTCTTGTAAACCGGGATTCCGAGACTGATCGGGTCTTCCTGGGGGAAGGTCTATTCCTTTGTTGATCGCGAGAGCTTGTCATGGGCTAAGTTGGGACACCCCTGTAGGGTTTAAACTTTGGAGAGCCATGCCCGCAGTTATGTGGCAGATGGGAATTTGTTAATGTCCGGTGGTAGATAACTTGACACTTGATCCGAATTAAAACGCATCAACCGCGTGTGTAGCCGTGATGGTCTCTTTTCGGCGGAGTCCGGGAAGTGAACACGGTTTCTGGGTTATGTTTGACGTAAGTAGGAGTTCAGGATCACCTCTTGATCATTGCTAGTTGACGACCGTTCCTCGAAATCCATCTGGAGGTAGACGTCCGTGGGGTCTTGTCGGTTGGGTACTTGGCGAACCCAGAGGCCTTCGTAGTGGTAACTCGCGAACTCGACGGGGCAGTCTTGCCATGCCACGAGCAACGATGCGATGTCCAGGTGCATCGGCGATGGGGATCGGGCGAGGACGAGGACGAGACGCGGACCTGGGTGGCAGGAGCCCATCTCCAACGATGGCGGCGGCGCTGGAGCGTGAACGAACGCCGGGGGAGGCAGAGAAGCTCGCGTCCCTGGCGGCAGGAACTTGGCGCGGCGACGGCGAGACGGGGCGGCGTCGGGCACGCAGGGCGAGGAGAAGCAGGGCCAACGGCGCATCGAGATGGTGTAGCAGCTGTTGCTGCTGCCGGTGGCGAGGAGGTCCTGGCACGGTTGTGGGAGGCAAGGCGCTACGGGGATGGCTGCAGGGTGGAGGAGGCGCGACGGGACGGCTCGGGCACGGTGGTCGGGTGCGGAGGCGGTGGTGCTGGCCATGGCGCCAACGCAAAGGGACGGGCGCGGCTCCGAACGACGACGGGGTGTAGGCGACCGAGGGGGAGATGGGATCGAGAGAGGAGAGATGGGGCGCAGAGGAGGGAGATGGCGGCGCTGCGGGAGGGAGATGGGATCGAGAGAAGGGTTCGCTAGGGTTAGGTGCAGTTGGGCCTTAGGGGTTTAGTGGGCCGGCCTGGTTAGACAGGCCGAAGAGGCCGGCTGGGCTTCTCTTCTCTCTCTCCTATTTCCTTTTAACAGAAAAATATTAGAGAGAAGAAAAAGAAAGAGAGGGTTAGGAAAAAAAAAGCGCAAGGGGGTAATTTACTTGGACTCACAAAAATGTGCACGGTCCATGAAAAAATAGGAGTGGCAAGATTGCAGGAATTAAATTCAAAGCCATTTGAATTTAATTCAAAAGGTTTGAGCAAGGACTAGGAATTAGAGGTTTCCAAAAATGTTGGGATTTTTGGTGGAGCTCCGGAAGATGATGAAAGAATAAATGGCAAAGTTGGAGATCAAGAATTAAAACCATAAAGGCATTAGGATATTTTGTAAGTGTGTTTGCGGTAAATCCAAATAATTGGAATATTTACTATAGCTCTCTAAATATCGAGAGGATATGTTTTAAAGAGAATCACCATGTGAATTCCCTCGATTTAAATGGATCAAAGATCCATGCCATTTATTTAGTTGAGTTGCAAAAGATTTATGAGATGATGGCATGATGACATGATGCAATGCAAAAATAAAAAGGGCAGGCACAAATGAAACACACGGCGAAACCCGGAATATATGGAAGTCTTCTCGAACATCGGTCTCGGGGCGTTACACCTCCAACCTACCTAGCGCGCCCGACGATGCACCTCGGCGTCCGCGACACGCCACGGCCTGGTCCCCCTCCTCCTTCTCCCTCCTGCTGCCCCCTCGCACACGCGCCAGAGCCGCCCGAGAGCCCCAATGGCCGAGCCCACACGCGCGGCGCTCTGCCACTCCCCGCTCTCTCTCTCCTTCTCCCTCGACTTGGACCACGCCCACAAGCGCCACAGACAGCCCCGAGCCTCCTCCCGTGGCCACTGCGGCCATTTCCACGGGTGCCCATAGGACACACCCACGGTGAGCCACGACCTCGCTATATAAGGCCGCCCGAGGCCTCTCTCTGTAATCCATTCGCCCTCTCTCCCTCTTGTACGTCACCTAGACCCGGCCATCCCTCTCCCCATGCCCTCCATCCACCACAATGGCCGGAGCATCGCCGCTGGGCTCCGCCTAAATTCGAGCTAACCCAAGCTCTCGTTCACCCCTTAGCCACTTCAACGCCCTCATACATCCACCGCAAGGCCCTCCATCGCCTCAGTTCGCCCCCGAGGAGTCCAGGCGCTCACGGCCAAAGATGGCCGACGACCTCCTCCGCCACCATCCAAGCCTTCATCACTACGGCCATCCTCGGCGTGCGTGAAGCACCTAGACGGATGCGCTGCAGCCTCCTGAACACGCCGGTGGGCAGAGCGTCACCGGAGATGCTCTGTAGCCCTGGCAATCACCGGCAGGAGCCGCTCCTCCTCGCGGCCGAAGCGCGCGCGGGAGGTTGAAGGCGACCTGCCGCTAGGCCCCACGCGTCAGCGACCCAGTGGGCGGGCCCTGCCCGTTTAAGTGGAAATGGCTTCGGCCGAATCTGCCTTCGATGTTGCCCCGTCGTCCGCATCGCCGAGCCGCTGGGCCGGCCCAGTGCGCTGCGGCACTATGCTGCACCCAGTGGGCAGTATAGGTATAACCCCCCTTCCTTGGTCTTTTCTTTTTTCCAGAAAATTGAAAAATCTCCCAAATATTCATATTACCTCCAAATTTGATGATTCAAATTCCTAGTGACCCCATAAATCATTCTCTACCTCAAGGAGTAACTTACACATTTTTCCAGTGTACTTTCTTTCACACATATTTCACAAAACCCCATTTCCCTATTGAAGTGATGGACTTTGGAAAATCACAGAGAGCCCATTTTTGATCCAAATTTCATGATTCAAATTCCTAGATGTTTATAAGTTCAAAACTTAGTTTATGAACATTTTTATTAATACTTTCTATGCCACACAATATAATGAGCCATTTCTTCTTATTTGTCAACTTTGCAAATTCATAGGAAATTCATTTGAACCCCAAATCCAGTGAAACCAACTCCTAGATGCTTCTAAAATCATCCTTTGTTAAATGGGTATCTTTGCTCATTTTTCAAAAATATATTTCTATACACTTCTTGCAAACCACAAATCCCTTGATTCCATCATATCGAAATGTTCAGAGATATCCATTCATCAAATCCCAATGAAACCACTTTGGTCACTCCTCATATGACTAGAGGTATCCTAGAAAAGTCCAACTCACATTTTTAGAGCACTTTTACTTTTGCCTTGTTGTGTTGCTTATTGTGTTTGTTTCCGACGTTAGTTGACGAAGTAGACGCAGTACTTGGAGAAGGACCAGAAGATTTCAAGACTCTGATGAACCAGGCAAGCAGCCCTTTGACCATGTCTATGAAACCCTTTTTATGCATGTCATATAGCACCATATTGTTGTTGCAACAGAATCATGATGAGGTGGTATCCACTTTGATGGTTGCCACAGTGCTTCCTCGTTGATACTTGCATTGTGCATGACCCTACCTTCTTATGAGGGTTATGACGGTGGGAGTAGATAGGATGCTAAAGTAGTGCTACACAAAAAGGGATGGGAATATGCATGGTGATGGAGACAAAGTATTTTCAAAAGACTTTTTCGAAAACCCCGTCGGGTGACACTTATGCCCGTGGGAGATAATGAGATGGGTAACCACTTGATGACGAAGTTGTGTACCGAGGCAAGTGTGTGTGTTGTTTTCGAAAACGGATTAGATTTAAGATTTGATGACTGTCCCAACCTGTGGGGACCCCGACTCATAAGTCGTGATCACCGAGTGCACGTGTATAGTGATCCCAGAGATCAATGCTCACAGAACACACAGAAGCTGAATAACAAGAGTCTTACATCCATACATACCATATTACACAAGTAGGACCATTATGGTCGAGTCTTGAGTATATCATCGCAGCGGAAATCTTCGTCGATAACTTGGACCCATGCCATCTGCCTTAACCCTACATGCATTCTGACTGGGAAGCGTCCTAGCTCGCATGCTCGTCGCCGAAGTATTCTTCATCATATCTTGTTCTTTCAAGCCTGGCCAAGTAAATAGCCAGGGACAAGCCAGTGAGTACGTTTGAATGTACTCGCAAGCAACCCATGTTTTGGTTCAAGATACAACAATGCATGATATAGGTAAATTTTTGCAGAAAGCTAGTTTTTCTCATGCAAGTATGATCAACATATATCAAGGGCATGACTGTGTCTGCAACAAGTATCAGGAGGTTTCAGACATCATCATCGAGAAAGAGTTATAAACAACTCATGCTCAAGCTCATCGTGACTTCTTCACGAGTCGCATCATCAATATCACCAAACTGTGTTGGTTTTCAGAAACATATGGACATAGTCTAAGCAGCACCGCCCAACTGTCCTTGATCGTGGACACGGCTATTCGAATAGTTTTACACTCTGCAGAGGTTGCACACTGTACCCACAAGATCCGGGGAACTTCCGTGTCATCCATGACCCGCGATACCTCAAGTACCCAAGGTAAGCACCCGATCACTACCTTTCCCTAGACGACACTAACATGGAGTCCACTTGATTGGCAGTAACTCCCGTGCCCAACATTTCACATAACATTTTCGTGGAGCCTTGCTCCCATATTCATCACATACCACTGGCACGGGGTACCAACGGTGTGTCCGGTGCCCCATAAAGATGGTCATGGCCGCCCTACCTGCCACGACCCCGTCCCGAGAGAGCGCACCAACAACTCTCCCATCACTAGTAATGCAGGCTCCACGCTAGTATCGGTCTAGGTACTCAATAATGCCCTTTCCCATATAAGGGTAGAGTGGTTGCGCATGTAAGGTTGGGATAGTCATCAAATCTTAAATCTAATCCGTCTCTGTAAACAACACTTTCATCAAGCCTCGGTACACTACCTCTCCACCAAGTAGTGACCTAGTTCATCATCATCTCCCAGGGGCATTAGTGGCACCCACTGGGCTATTTGCAAGTATGTCAAACCACACTTGGTTTCTTTCCATGCATAGCCCTGACCCACTTGCGTAGCAACTACTTTAGCATCCTATCTACTCCCACCGGCATAACCCTCATAAAAAGGTAGGGTCATGCACAATGCAAGTATCAATGAGGAAGTAACAGAGGCAACCAACAAACGTGCTCTACCATCTCATCATGATTCCGATGCAACTATAATAAAGAGTTATATGTCATGCATAAAAAAAAGGTTTCATGGACATGGTCAAAGGGCTGCTTGCCTGTTGTAACGAAGTCTTCGAGGTCTTCAAATATCCCTGGTCCAACTCCGAGCATTCCGTCTACTTCGTCAAATATCGTCGAAAGCAAGCATAATACGCAACACAACAAGGGAGGAAATAAAAGTGCTCTAAAAATATGAGTTGGACTTTTCTAGGATACCTCTGGTCATATGAGGGATGACCAAAGTGGTTTCATTTGGATTTGATGAATGGATATCTCTGAACATTTTGATATGGTGGAATCAAGGGGTTTATGGATTTGGAAGAAGTGTACAGAAATATATTTTTGGAAAATGAGAAAAGGCACCCATTCAACAAAGGATGATTTTAGAAGCATCTAGGAATTGGTTTCACTGGATTTGGAGTTGAGATGATTTTCCTATGAATTTGCGAAGTTGTCAAATATGAAGAAATGGCTCATTATTTTGTGGGGTACAGAAAGTATTAATAAAAATGTTCATAAACTAAGTTATGAACTTAGATGCATCTAGGAATTTGAATCATGGCATTTGGATCAAATATGAGCCCTCTGTGATTTTCTAAAGTTTATGACAGAAATGGAAAAACAAGATTTGATAAATGTTTGTGAAGAAAAAGTTTCTGGAAAAATGTGCAAGTTGCACCATGAGATAGATCATGATTTTATGAGCTACTAGAAATTTGAATCATCAAATTTGGAGTTAATATGAATATTTTATGCATCTTACAATATTTCTGGAAAAGAATAAGAAGAGGAAAGGCATCAACCTTATAACGCGCACTGGGCGAAGCCCAGCTAAACAGCGCCTACTGGGCTCGGCCCAGTGGCTCAGCTGCGCGAGGGAAGGGGTGACGCCGAAGGCGCACTACGGGAGAGCGCCACCCAGCGGGGAAGGCGGTTTCGAGGGGATCCCGCCTCCACTTAAACGCCGGGGCCCGCCGGCTGAGTCGCTGACCCGCGGGGCCCACCCACAGGGTCGTCTCCTTCCTCCCGCGCTCGCGACAGAGGGGATCGAGGCCGCGGGTGAGCGCCGGCCGTCGCTTGCCCCCGGCGGCACAGGCCACCCCCGGCCAAGCTCCGGCCACCGGACGGGTCGCCGGGGAGAGGCGCATCAGGGGGAGCCCTTGGAGTCGGCAGGGGATGGTCGGGGCGCCTCCCGCAATGGCAGAGGCGGGCGGAAGCCCGGGCGATGATGTGTAGGGAGCACGGCACCCCGGAAGCCTGGGAGACAGGGGGAGAAGGATCGCCGGACCTTGGCGGTTCTTCTGGTGTGGATAGGAGGAGGGTAGAAGCCCGCCCTTGCCCGAACCAGAGCGGAGGCCGGTGGCGGCATTCCGGCCATGGGGGGTGCTGGAGAGCACGAGAGGGAGGGGGAGGCTGTCCAGGAGGTGCACGGGAGAGAGAGGGGTCCAACAGAGGCGAGAGAGAGCTCGAGGGATGCATTAAATAGGCGTGGCCGTGGTGCACCATGGGCAGCGTGCACGGACGCGCTCAGGGGAGCTCGCAGAGGGGAGGGAGAGAGATTCTGGAGGGGGCCGACAGCGTGCCTTGTCCCGGACGCCGAGGCCACCTCGGGAGACATCACCCCGACGCCCAAGGCTGTCGTATGCCCTTGGCATGGGTGAGCTACAGTGCGAGAGAGCACTGTAGCGTGCTCCAAAGCGCGAGCTTTGCAGACACTGGCATTGTTTATGCGCCATGAGCATGTCCTTTTGGGTCTGGGGTTTTCGGGGATGAGTAAACAAAGGGGTGGTGGCCTTGGATGCCCTGGTGAACCACTAGGAGAGGAGAGAGGTTGAGGGTGAGAGAGAAAAGGGCTGTCCAGAGAGGAAAAGTGGGGTTTTACCCCTCCAATAATTGAGCTATGGACTTGCCATTGCTACTGGACGTGCATGGGGACTATGAGGGGCTGTGGTAAAAAGTTGAGCTCATGGAGAACAAGGGAAGAGGTGAAAACATCAACTTCTAAAAATTACCAGAAGGTGTTTGATGTTGGTTTGGGCAAGAAGATGATTCCCATTTGTCATGAGGCTCCACAGGGTGAAATTACACATATAATTAGGGCCTTCCACCAATTTGGAGCTCATTTGAAGAAAGTTGACAATGCAACTTTGGTAAACCCTAGAAATGAACAGAAATGGGTTTCCCAAGATTTAGTCATGAAAATATGTTCTCCTTGATGCACCACTTGGTTTAGTGTCATCATTTGATCATTTGATCATGCTCACAAAAGTTGGAATCAAGGAGAGAAAATTTCCAATGTAGAGTTGTTCAAATTTGGTTCTGGACAGGAATGGTTCTGGGGCACTTTGATCAAGTTAACTTGTTCTCCAACTTGTGCCATTTGGTCTAGATGAATTATTAGACCATTTGAGCATGTTCACAAGGTTTGAGAACATCTGGACATGTTTGGCCATGTAAAGTTGCTCAAACTTCAAAATGGACAGAAGTGGTTTTGAGGGGATTTGATGATGTTATCTTGTTCTCCAAGACATGAGACTTGGCAACATCACCAAATATGTCATATGTGACATTATAGAATTTTCTTGGAATTTTTGGAGAATATTTCCTTTGTAAATATTTCAAAAGCTTGAAATATCCAGAAAGGGTTTTTGAGGGATTTGACCAATATTTGGAACATGACCATGTGTTGAAACTCTTATATATGGACAATATATGTCCTATGAGTTTCCCTAAATTTTGTCAAATATTTTTGAAGCAATAAAATAATTTTTCCCTATTAAAGACCATTTCAGGCCTTAAGAAAAAGCTTTTAAATAAAATAGGAAAATAACTTTCAAAATTATATTTTTGTGGTTTCTGGGTATCCTATATCTAATAGGAGTCAAATATATTTTTAGAAAAAATTTTACTGCCCTTAATTAAGTACTTGCAGTGCAAACCTCAATTCAGGGGTTTTTGAAAAACTAATTTTTGAAAATGCTATTTGGCCAAATTATTTTTGCAAGAAATTATTTTTATGTGCTATACACATGGCATGATCATTGGGAAAGGTTTTTGGATCAAGGATAAGGAGTATAAGAGTTGGATAATTTATTTGATTTTTAGAGCACTTGCAAAAAGCAAACAAACATTCAATCAAAGCAAAGACAAAACACTCAAAAGTTTTTGTCAAACCACATTTTGACATTATTTATTGACTTAAGTGTTGTTCCTTGAAAATCAGGGTGTGACAGACCTACCCCCCTTACAAGAATCTCGTCCCCGAGATTCCCAGACTAGGCGTGGAAAGGGATACAGAAACTTGGATCTGGGGTAGTCTTCAAGTCTTCATGTTGCTTCTGCTTCTGTGTAGTGCTCCATTGAGCTTGAAGTACCTGGTGTTGTAGCTTCATGTATGACGCTCTTCTTGATCCAGGTTGCTAACGGGTAGCTCGTGGTAGGTTAGATTGGGCTAGTTAGGAAGTTGGAAATGTTTCCGAGATTGTGATTCATGGCAAGCATTGTGCACATTAGGTAACTTAGGTGGCAACTCCAGCTGGTAACTGTCTTCTCTTTGTCTTGAAGTGATCTCGGAGGGGGTTGTTAAATCTTGGAGTGATCTTGAAGAAGACCGATGAATCTTGGGGCGAGCTTTCCTTTGACATGGAAGCGCTGGGCTCCTCTGAGAGGGGTGACCCGGAGATAAACATGGTCTCCAACCCGGAAGGTCATGTCTCGACGATGTGAGTTAGTGTAGCTCTTTTGTCTTGACTTGGCAGTCTTCAAACGCTCTCTGACAAGCTGGACTTGCTCTTTGGCTTCACGGAGGATATCGGGACCAAAGACAAGTCCTTCTCCGGTTTCTGACCAATTGAGGGGTGTGCGGCATTTCCGTCCGTATAACACCTCAAGTGGTGCCATCTGAAGGCTTGACTGATAACTGTTGTTGTAATAGAACTCGGCGAAAGGGAGGCAATCTTCCCACTTAGCTCCATATGCTAAGACACAGGCTCGGAGCATGTCTTTGAGTATCTGATTCCCTCGTTCTGTCTGACCTCCGGTCTGTGGGTGGAAAGCAGTGCTGAAGGACAACTTGGTCCCCATGGCCTCCTGGAACTTCTTCCAGAACCTTGAGGAGAATTGGGTTCCTCTATCCGACACAATTTCCTTGGGAACGCCATGAATGCTCACGATTCGGTTGATGTAGAGACTGGCTAACTGGTTCCCCTTGTAGGTCGTTTTGACAGGAATGAAGTGGGCCACCTTGGTGAAATGGTCAACAATGACCCATATGGAGTCATGTCCCTTGCTTGACCTGGATAAACCGGTGATGAAGTCCATCCCGACTTTGTCCCACCTCCATTCAGGCACCTTGAGGGGTTGCAACAATCCAGCGGGTCGCTGATGCTCAGCTTTGACTCTCTGGCATACGTCACACTTTGCAACATAGGTGGCAATCTCCCTTTTCATCCCATGCCACTAGAATCTTTCCTTCAGGTCTTGATACATCTAGGTTCCTCCAGGATGGATGGAATACGGGGTGTCGTGAGCTTCTTGCAAGATCAGATTCTTGAGCTCAATCTTGTTGGGGTACGCAAATGCGATTCCCAAACCACACGACCCCTTGCTCATCTTTTGTGAAACCTGGGGCTTTGCCCGCCTTAATCTTCCTCTTGATGCCTTCAATACTCTCGTGTCCCTTCTGAGCTTCTTTAACATCATCCATCAGGGTCGGCTTGACTTCAAGGTTAGCTAAGAATCCTGGTGCAACCAGTTCCAACCCGAAGCTTTCAAGTTCTTCATACAAGGCGGGTAGCTTGTCCTTAAGCATAGCATTCAAGGAACAAGCCTTCCTGCTTAATGCATCTGCTACCACATTAGCCTTCCCAGGGTGGTATTGAACACTGAGGTCATAATCTTTGATCAATTCTAACCATCTTCTTTGCCTCATGTTCAAGTCCCTTTGAGTGAAAATATACTTCAGACTTTTGTGATCCGTGTATATCTCACATCGCTTCCCTAAGAGGTAATGTCGCCATGTCTTCAGGGCATGAACCACTTCTGCTAGCTCAAGGTCATGAGTAGCATAGTTCTCTTCATGAGGCCGTAGTTGCCTTGAAAGGTAGGCTACGACTCTGCCTTCTTGCATCAGAACACCTCCCAGTCCGGTTCTTGGCGCATCACAATATATCACAAACTCCTTGTGTATATCTGGTGTGGCCAGAACTGGGGTGGTGGCCAGCCTCTTCTTCAGCTCCTGGAAGCTCTCTTCGCACTTCGGCGTCCATTTGAACTTCTTGTCCTTCTTCAAGAGCTGAGTCATGGGTCAGGCAATGCTTGAGAATCCTTCAACGAACTTGCGGTAATATCCCGCGAGTCCGAGGAAGCTTCTGACTTCCTTCACATTGCTTGGGGATTGCCATTCAGTCACAGCTTCAATCTTAGCGGGATCGACTGACAATCCTTCTTCAGTTAAAACATGACCCAAGAATCCAACTTCACGCAGCCAAAATTCACACTTGCTGAACTTGGCATACAGTTGGTGCTCTCGAAGCTTGTCTAGGACCATCCTCAAGTGTCGCTCGTGCTCTTCTTCCGTCTACGGGTGGACAATTAGGTCACCAAATGATGATGACAACTATCTTGTCTAAGCACTCCATGAAGTCTATGGGGTACGCATAGTGGGCTGAGGCATTGGGGATGGTTACGGTTGAGTATTGGCCAATGTCTTATCGATCTAGAGCCAAAGCCCAAGGTCAGGATCTGACCGTGTTGTGGCCTGGTAGGGCGTAAGGGTTTCAAGGATTCTAGTGTGTGAGTGAATGTTTATCATGCCATCCTTGAGCACAGTTCCTGAGATGCCGATAGTCTATCTAGTACTTTAAACAAATGACATCATATCACCGATAGTATCATTTTGCATAGGTCAACTCCAATCATCACTCATGTGATTCATATCCTCATGGCTCCCGAGAGGATGTCTAACAAAATCATACATGTCTACAATCCCCAAACTCATGTGTGTGGCTACCCCTAAAAATCCATGGGTAGAGCATACAAGCTTCTAAGCTGCAATAAAACAGGACAATCCAAGTGCTCATCCTATTATCCCAAGGTCCATGCTAGTGCATCTCTATCCTAAGGAAACACGTCGTATGCCACACCAAAATCTTGTTTCCTTCCTATGAATCAACTCCAACAAACTGTTAACTTCCATCAATCACTACATGATCCATTAATTCTACAAATCCAACGCCTATGCTGGTGTCCCACATGATCTCCTAAAGTCCTTATAATCCCCGAATACTTGAAAGAGCTATATTTACTATAGTCAGTCCACCAATTTTCATTATCATGGTCAAGTAACCTCCAAGGTCAAGTTCACAAAGATGCCTAAATAAACTCCGACAATTAATCCAATCTCCTAGTTTATTATCCCCCGAGAAACATGGTATCACGATCAAGATCATCAACCTAAATCCAATTTACTCCGAACCATGTAGACATACTCAGCATCTATATTCAACTAGAATCTGCTACTTAAATCCAAATCTCTTGTCCAACAAGAATTCCTACATGTTCCCCCAAGTCATTTACGTAATATCAACTGTCTCCTAACAATATCCCATGGCTAAGTTAAGTCCAAATATTTCCAAGAATTCAAGCTTGCGAGCATGATTGTCATATAAATCCAATTTACTCAGGGGTAACGAAAGCTATGCTACTCTATAATCATGATCCCACCAAGTTCATCACCAACATGGTAGCCTCATAATCCACCAAGAAGTCTCGGATAATTCCTCAAGGTCTCTGATATAAACTCATCAATTCATTTGTCCTCTATTCCTATGTCCTCAAATTGGTCTTCCTATGGCATCGTCAGTTCTGGTGCTATATTAGGATGATAATGTGCTCGTTCACTATGTCCACTAGTTCCATAATGAACCCAGTGTTGTGCAAGGTTTACTGTAGCTTAACTTGTCCTCTTATGATTCCGTAGGTTAAGCTCAGGGTTAAGGTTTCGAGCTGGGGTATCTCGTGAAGTCTCGAAGGGTCTAGGAATGGGTTTCTAGTCTTGAGGGTTAAACATAATTCTACGGGGTTTCACTTGGTCTAGGAGGCTACAACAAAAGTCTTCATTGCTAGTTGGTTGCCGAAGCAGATTCCTTGGTGCATCTTGTCTTGCTGGTCTTCAGTTGAGGAGAGAGAGACGAGAGGGAAAAGTAGCATAGAGAAGGGGAATGCCTAAAGGGGGTTCTATAGTGCAAGGGCAAACAATCAGGTGCAAAAGGGGCCAAACACAAACAACAAAATAAGGCAGGTGATATAGTCTTGTACTTGTTTCCTAGGGCAAAAAGGGCAACTGATATCAAAAACACAACAAATAAAAACAAGCAACACACAATCATGGTTCTACTCGAACCATCATACGGACTCGACTGCGCATAGGGGGTACACGACTCATCCTACCCTAGGGGTTCTCGGACTCCATAGTCGTGCCTTGTGCCTCGTGCAGTCTCCCGGGTTTTCCTCAGGTGCTGCTATGTCTCTTGTAGTTGTTTGATGAAACGATCCCGGTTGAGCTTGAAGAGTCTTCAACAACTTCTTTCCTGTTGAAGTGATGGGGTGAAGGTGGCTTCTCATAGCAGGCATTGACTCGGTCTTCTGTTGTCTTCTTAATCATGACGATCCGTTCTTGTCTTCTAAGGTGTCGAAGGTACTAAGTAGATAATCCTTTATGCAATGACATTAACAATGCATAATAGAGGTCCATCATGTCGGTTACGTTGATGAAAACTTCGACACTAAGAGCGGGGGATGAGGAGAACCGTTTTCCTGCTCACTATGGTGAGGCGGACCAAATGGCTAGGTTCTCATCCATCCGTGGTTGCCGATACAACAACGGTAGTGACATGGTTACTCTATTAGCGATGTATATCATGATCTTGCATATTCTACGCCCTGATCATCGTAGGCTAAGGTTGCATCATCTTGGGGCAGTGTCAAGGGTGTCACCATCTCCTGGTCTTCAGGTCCTCATTCCTCGAGGATGTATCTTCTGTTGGTATCGTCTTGTTGTGATGTCGCCAATCTTGTGTTCAGGAGATGTAGGTGAATGTCTGGCAAGGCATCTTCCTTCTTGATTATCCACGAGGATTACAAGGAATCCAGTGGTCAGGGGCATAAGGGTTCTAGCGACCAAAGGTTTGAAGGGGAAGAGTTTAATAAGGAAAGTATACCTTAGTTTTCGAAAAACTAAGAAGGGAAGAGAAGTACGAATAGTTTTGAAAACTAGTAGTAGTTTTGGAAACAGTTTTACCCTAACTAACAACCATGCTAACTAAGGCTTCCTACAGTCAGGATGGCTCTGATACCAGCTCTGTGGGGACCCCGACTCATAAGTCGTGATCACCGAATGCACGTGTAGAGTGATCCCAGAGATCAATGCTCACTGAACACACAGAAGCTGAATAACAAGAGTCTTACATCCATACATACCGTATTACACAAGTAGGACCATTATGGTCGAGTCTTGAGTATATCATCGCAGCGGAAATCTTCGTCGATAACTTGGACCCATGCCATCTGCCTTAACCCTACAGGCATTCTGGCTGGGAAGCGTCCTAGCTCGCATGCTCGTCGCTGAAGTATTCTTCATCATATCCTGTTCTTTCAAGCCTGGCCAAGTAAATAGCCAGGGACAAGCCAGTGAGTACGTTTGAATGTACTCGCAAGCAACCCATGTTTTGGTTCAAGATACAACAATGCATGATATAGGTAAATTTTTGCAGAAAGCTAGTTTTTCTCATGCAAGTATGATCAACATATATCAAGGGCATGACTGTGTCTGCAACAAGTATCAGGAGGTTTCAGACATCATCATCGAGAAAGAGTTATAAACAACTCATGCTCAAGCTCATCGTGACTTCTTCACGAGTCGCATCATCAATATCACCAAATTGTGTTGTTTTTCAGAAACATATGCACATAGTCTAAGCAGCACCGCCCAACTGTCCTTGACCGTGGACACGGCTATTCGAATAGTTTTACACTCTACAAAGGTTGCACACTGTACCCACAAGATCCGGGGAACTCCCGTGTCATCCACGACCCGTGATACCTCAAGTACCCGGGGTAAGCACCCGATCACTACCTTTCCCTAGACGACACTAACATGGAGTCCACTCGATTGGCAGTAACCCCCGTGCCCAACATTTCACATAACATTTTCGTGGAGCCTTGCTCCCATATTCATCACATACCACTGGCACGGGGTACCAACGGTGTGTCCGGTGCCCCATAAATATGGTCATGGCCGCCCTACCTGGCACGACCCCGTCCCGAGAGAGCGCACCAACAACTCTCCCGTCACTAGTAATGCAGGCTCCACGCTAGTATCGGTCTAGGTACTCAATAATGCCCTTTCCCATATAAGGGTAGAGTGGTTGTGCATGTAAGGTTGGGACAGTCATCAAATCTTAAATCTAATCCGTCTCTGTAAACAACACTTTCATCAAGCCTCGGTACACTACCTCTCCACCAAGTAGTGACCTAGTTCATCATCATCTCCCAGGGGCATTGGTGGCACCCACTGGGCTATTTGCAAGTATGTCAAACCACACTTGGTTTCTTTCCATGCATAGCCCTGACCCACTTGCGTAGCAACTACTTTAGCATCCTATCTACTCCCACCGGCATAACCCTCATAAGAAGGTAGGGTCATGCACAATGCAAGTATCAATGAGGAAGTAATAGAGGCAACCAACCAACATGGTCTACCATGTCATCATGATTCCGATGCAACAATAATAAAGAGTTATATGTCATGCATAAAAAAAAGGTTTCATGGACATGGTCAAAGGGCTGCTTGCCTGTTGTAACGAAGTCTTCGAGGTCTTCAAATATCCCTAGTCCAACTCCGAGCATTCCGTCTACTTCGTCAACTATCATCGAAAGCAAGCATAATAAGCAACACAACAAGGCAGGAAATAAAAGTGCTCTAAAAATATGAGTTGGACTTTTCTAGGATACCTCTGGTCATATGAGGGATGACCAAAGTGGTTTCATTTGGTTTTGATGAATGGATATCTCTGAACATTTTGATATGGTGGAATCAAGGGGTTTATGGATTTGCAAGAAGTGTACAGAAATATATTTTTGGAAAATGAGCAAAGGCACCCATTCAACAAAGGATGATTTTAGAATCATCTAGGAATTGGTTTCACTGGATTGGAGTTGAGATGATTTTCCTATGAATTTGCAAAGTTGTCAAATATGAAGAAATGGCTCATTATTTTGTGGGGTACAGAAAGTATTAATAAAAATGTTCATAAACTGAGTTATGAACTTAGATGCATCTAGGAATTTGAATCATGGCATTTGGATCAAATATGAGCCCTCTGTGATTTTATAAAGTTTATGACAGAAATGGAAAAACAAGATTTGATAAATGTTTGTGAAGAAAAAGTTTCTGGAAAAATGTGCAAGTTGCACCATGAGATAGATCATGATTTCATGAGCTACTAGAAATTTGAATCATCAAATTTGGAGTTAATATGAATATTTTATGCATCTTACAATATTTCTGGAAAAGAATAAGAAGAGGAAAGGAATCAACCTTATAACGCGCACTAGGCGAAGCCCAGCTAAACAGCGCCTACTGGGCTCGGCCCAGTGGCTCAGCTGCGCGAGGGAAGGGGTGACGCCGAAGGCGCACTACGGGAGAGCGCCACCCAGCGGGGAAGGCGGTTTCGAGGGGATCCCGCCTCCACTTAAACGCCGGGGCCCGCCGGCTGAGTCGCTGACCCGCGGGGCCCACCCGCAGGGTCGTCTCCTTCCTCCCGCGCCCGCGACAGAGGGGATCGAGGCCGCGGGTGAGAGCCGGCCGTCGCTTGCCCCCGGCGGCACAGGCCACCCCCGGCCAAGCTCCGGCCACCGGACGCCTCCGGCAGGGGATGCCCTTGGAATGGGTGAGCTACAATGCGAGAGAGCACTGTAGCGTGCTCCAGAGCGCGAGCTTTGCAGACACTGGCATTGTTTATGCGCCATGAGCATGTCCTTTTGTGTCTGGGGTTTTCGGGGGTGAGTAAACAAAGGGGTGGTGGCCTTGGATGCCCTGGTGAACCACTAGGAGAGGAGAGAGGTTGAGGGTGAGAGAGAAAAGGGCTGTCCAGAGAGGAAAAGTGGGGTTTTACCCCTCCAATGATTGAGCTATGGACTTGCCATTGCTACTGGACGTGCATGGGGACTATGAGGGGCTGTGGTAAAAAGTTGAGCTCATGGAGAACAAGGAAAGAGGTGAAAACATCAACTTTTAAAAATTACCAGAAGGTGTTTGATGTTGGTTTGGGCAAGAAGAAGATTCCCATTTGTCATGAGGCTCTACAGGGTGAAATTACACATATAATTAGGGCCTTCCACCAATTTGGAGCTCATTTGAAGAAAGTTGACAATGCAACTTTGGTAAACCCTAGAAATGAACAGAAATGGGTTTCCCAAGATTTAGTCATGAAAATATGTTCTCCTTGATGCACCACTTGGTGTAGTGTCATCATTTGATCATGTGATCATGCTCACAAAAGTTGGAATCAAGGAGAGAAAATTTCCAATGTAGAGTTGTTCAAATTTGGTTCTGGACAGGAATGGTTCTGGGGCACTTTGATCAAGTTAACTTGTTCTCCAACTTGTGCCATTTGGTCTAGTTGAATTATTAGACCATTTGAGCATGTTCACAAGGTTTGAGAACATTTGGACATGTTTGGCCATGTAAAGTTGCTCAAACTTCAAAATGGACAGAAGTGGTTTTGAGGGGATTTGATGATGTTATCTTGTTCTCCAAGACATGAGACTTGGCAAGATCACCACATATGTCATATGTGACATGATAGAATTTTCTTGGAATTTTTGGAGAATATTTCCTTTGTAAATATTTCAAAAGCTTGAAATATCCAGAAAGGGTTTTTGAGGGATTTGACCAATATTTTGAACATGACCATGTGTCGAAACTCTTATATATGGACAATATATGTCCTATGAGTTTCCCTAAATTTTGTCAAATATTTTTGAAGCAATAAAATAATTTTTCCCCATTAAAGACCATTTCAGGCCTTAAGAAAAAGCTTTTAAATAAAATAGGAAAATAACTTTCAAAATTATATTTTTGTGGTTTCTGGGTATCCTATATCTAATAGGAGTCAAATATATTTTTAGAAAGATTTTTACTGCCCTTCATTAAGTACTTGCACTGCAAACCTCAATTAAGGGGTTTTTTAAAAACTAATTTTTGAAAATGCTATTTGGCCAAATTATTTTTGCAAGAAATTATTTTTATGTCCTATACACATGGCATGATCATTGGGAAAGGTTTTTGGATCAAGGATAAGGAGTATAAGAGTTGGAGAATTTATTTGATTTTTAGAGCACTTGCAAACAGCAAACAAACATTCAATCAAAGCGAAGACAAAACACTCAAAAGTTTTTGTCAAACCACATTTTGACATTATTTATTGACTTAAGTGTTGTGCCATGAAAATCAGGGTGTGACACAACCTTACATGTGCAACCACTCTACCCTTATATGGGAAAGGGCATTATTGATTACCTAGGTCGATACTAGCTTTGAGCCTGCATTACTAGTGACGGGGGAGAGTTGGTGCTCTCTCTCGGGACGGGGTCGTGCCAGGTAGGGCGGCCATGACTGTCTTTACAGGGCACCGGATACACCGTTGTGTCCCCTCTCGGACGATCTCGAGTGAGTCTCGTATGATGTACATCGTGAGGATACGGAACAACGAGTGGACTCCTTGTTAGTGTCGTCTAGGGAAAGGTAGTGATCGGGTGCTTACCTCGAGTACTTGAGGTATCGCGGGTCGTGGATGACACGGAAGTTCCCCGGATCTTGTGGGTAAAGTGTGCAACCTCTGCAGAGTGTAAAACTATTCGAATAGCCATGTCCACGATCAAGGACATTTGGGCGGTGCTGCTTAAACTATGTCCAGAGTTTACAAACCAGTGTGTGTGTTTGGATAACTACTTGGGTCAAGTCAAAGGACTTGACGTGATTGAGACGGGTTCGTGCCCACTCTATTTATGTTGATACCTGTAACCTGTCCTCATGGTTACTTGAATTCTCTTGATGCATGTCTTACAAGTTGTTGAACATGTCAATGCACTCAAAACTAGCTTTCTGCAAAAATTTACCTATATCATGCATTGTTGTATCTTGAACCAAAACATGGGTTGCTTGCGATTACATTCAAAGTACTCATTGGCTTGCCACTGGTTATTTTATTGGCCAGGCATGAAAGAACAGGATATAATGAAGAGTACCTTGGTGACGAACATGCGAGCTAGGACGCTTCCCAGTCAGAATGCCTGTAGGGTTAAGGCAGATGGCATGGGTCCAAGTTGATATGGAAGATTTCCGCTGCGATGATACACTCAAGACTTGACCATAATGGTCCTACTTGTGTAAAACGATATTTATGGATGTAAGACTCTTGTTATTCAGCTTCTGTGTGTTCAGTGAGCATTGATCTCTGGGATCACTATACACTTGCATTCGGTGATCTCGACTTATGAGTCGGGGTCCCCACAGAGCTGGTATCAGAGCCATCCTGACTGTAGGAAGCCTTAGTTAGCATGGTCGTTAGTTAGGGTAAAACTTTTTCCAAAACTACTACTAGTTTTCAAAACTATCTATACTTCTCTTCCTCTTCTGAGTTTTTCGAAAACTAAGATATACTTTCCTCTTCCCCTTCAAAATTTAATGGTCTCTAGAATCCTTATGCCCCTGACCACAGGATTCCTTGTAATCCTCATGAATAATCTAGAAGGAAGATGCCTTGCCAGACATTCACCCACATCTCCTGAAGACAAGATTGGCGACATCACAATAACACGATACCAACAGAAGATACATCCTCGAGGAATGAGGACCTGACACCCTTGACACTGCCCCAAGATGATGCAACCTTAGCCTACGATGATCAGGGCATAGAATATGCAAGATCATGATATACATCGCTAATAGAGTAACTCTGTCACTACCGTTGTTGTATCGGCAACCATCGATGGATGAGAACCTAGCCATTTGGTCCGCCTCACCATAGTGAGCAAGAAAACGGTTCTCCTCATCCCTCGCTCTTGGTGTCGATGTTTTCATCAACGTAACAGACATGGTGGACCTCTATTACGCCTTGATAATGTCATTGCGTAAACGATTACCTACCTGGTATCATCGACGGCTTAGAAGACAAAAAGGGATCGTCGTGATTAAGAAGACAATAGAAGACCAAGTCAATGCCAGTTACGAGGAGCCACCTTCACCCCATCACTTCAACAGGCGAGAAGTTGTTGAATAATCTTTAGGCTCAACCCGGATTGTTTCACCAAACAACTACAAGAGACGTAGCAACACCTGAAGAAAACTCAGAAGACTGCATGAGGCACAAGGCACGACTACTAAGTCCGAGAACCCCTAGGGTGGGATGAGTCGTGTACCCCCTATGCACAGTCGAGTCCGTATGATAGTTCGAATAGAACCATGATTGTGTGTTGCTTGTTTTTATCTGTTTGTGTTTTGATATAGGTCGCACTTTTGCCCTAAGCGACAAGTATGCGACTATATCACCTTCCTTACCTTGTTTCTTTTGTTTGGCCCTCTTTGCACCTGTTTGTTTGCACTAGCACTATAGAACCCCCTTTAGGCATTCCCCTCCTCTATGCTACCTCTCCCTCTCATCTCTCTCCTCAACTGAAGGCTAGCAAGACAAGATACACCAAGGATTCTACTTTGGCAACCAACCAGCACTGAAGACTTTTGCTATAACCTCCTCGACCAAATGCAGCCCCTTAGAGTTATGGTTGCCCCCTCAAGATTAGAAACCCATTCCTAGACCCTTCGAGACTTCATAAGATACCCCAGCTCGAATCCTTAACCATGTGCTTAACCCACAGAATTGCAAGAGAACCTGTTAAGCCTCTGTAACCTTGCTTATCACTGGGTTCATTATGGAACTAGTGGACATAGTGAACGAGCACATTATCATCCTAAGACAGCACCAAAACTGACGATGCCATAGGGAAGACCAATTTAAGGATATGGGATCAGAGGACAAATGACTTGGTGAGTTTATATCAATGACTATGAGGAATTATTTGAAACTCTTTGGTGGATTATAAGGCTACCATGTTGGTAGATGAACTTGGTGGGATCATGAGTATAGATTAGCATAGCTTTCATTACCCCTGAGTAAATTGGATTTAGTAGGATAATTGTGTTCGCAAGCTAGAATTCTTGGAAGTATTTGGATTTAACTTAGCCATGGGATATTGATAGGAGACTGTTGATTTTACGTAAATGACTTGGGGGAACATGTAGGAATTCTCGTTGGACAAGAGATTTGGATTTAAGTAGGTGATTCTAGTTGAATATAGATGCTGAGTATGTCTACATGGTTCGGAGTAAATTGGATTTAGACTGATGATCTCGATCATCATACCATGTTTCTCGGTGGACGATAAACTAGGAGATTGGACTAATTGTCGGAGTTTATTTAGGGTTCTATATAAGCTTGACCCTTGGAGTTTAATTGACCATGATAATGGAAATTGGTGGACTAACTATAGCAAAAATAGCTGAGGGAGTCCTGGACTAGGGGGTGTCCGGATAGCCGAACTATCATCATCGGCCGGACTCCAAGACTATGAAGATACGAGATTGAAGACTTCGTCCCGTGTCCGGATGGGACTTTCCTTGGCGTGGAAGGCAAGCTTGGCGATACGAATATGTAGATCTCCTACCATTGTAACCAACTCTGTGTAACCCTAGCCCTCTCCGGTGTCTATATAAACCAGAGGGTTTTAGTCCGTACGACAGAACAACAATCATACCATAGGCTAGCTTCTAGGGTTTAGCCTCCTTGATCTCGTGGTAGATCCACTCTTGTACTACCCATATCATCAATATCAATCAAGCAGGAGTAGGGTTTTACCTCCATCGAGAGGACCCGAACCTGGGTAAAAACATCGTGTCCCTTGTCTCCTGTTACCATCCACCTAGACGCACAGTTCGGGACCCCCTACCCGAGATCCGCCGGTTTTGACACCGACATTGGTGCTTTCATTGAGAGTTCCTCTATGTCGTCACCGATAGGCTCGATGGCTCCTTCGATCATCAACAACAACGACACAGTCCAGGGTGAGACTTTTCTCCCCGGACAGATCTTCGTATTCGGTGGCTTTGCACTGCGGGCCAATTCGCTTGGCCATCTGGAGCATATCGAAAGCTATGCCCCTGGCCATCAGGTCAGATTTGGAAGTCTGAACTTTACGGCTGACATCCGCGGAGACTTGATCTTCGATGGATTCGAGCCACAGCCGAGCGCGCCGCGTTCTCACGATGGGCATGATTTAGCTCTACTGCCGGACAGTGCCCTGGAGGCCGCACACGAGTCCGCTCTGACCCTTAATTCGGAGCCGGCTGCGCAGATCGAGGACGGGTGGCTAGACACCACCTCGGGGGCTACAACCTCTACGGCGATGGAGCCGAATACTGACCTTGTCCCTTGTGAAGCTCGTGACTCCGAGGTGCCGGACTCCTCGCCGGACTCCGAACCTCCCGCGCCCCCTCCAATCGAATCCGATTGGGCGCCGATCATGGAGTTCACCGCTGCGGACATCTTTCAACACTCACCTTTCGGCGACATCCTGAATTCGCTAAAATATCTCTCGTTATCAGGAGAGCCCTGGTCGGACTGCGGTCAGGACGGTTGGGATGCGGACGACGAAGAAATTCAAAGCCCACCCACCACCCACTTAGTAGCCACTGTCGATGATCTAACCGACATGCTGGACTTCGACTCCGAAGACATCGACGGTATGGACGATGATGCCAGAGACGACCAAGAACCAGTGCCCACTAGGCACTGGAAAGCCACCTCGTCATATGACATATACATGGTGGACATCCCAAAGGATGGGAATGGCGATGGAACAGCGGAGGAAGACCCCTCTAGGAAACAGCCTAAGCGCCGGCGTCAACGGCGCCGCTCTAAATCCCTCCATAGCAAGAATGGAGATTCCGACACCGGAGATAATAACACCCCAGATAGTGACGAAGACAACCACCTCCAGCAAGATTCAGCACAGGAGGACGGAGAAGCTAGCCCTCACAAGAGAGCGGCAGGCGAAGAGGTAGAGGACGATAATTACATGCCTCCCTCCAGAGACGAGGCAAGCCTCGACAACGACGAATTCGTCGTGCCTGAGGATCCCGTCGAACAAGAGCGTTTCAAACGCAGGCTTAAGGCCGCGGCAAGTAGCCTCAAGAAAAAGCAGCAACAGCTTAGAGCTGATCAAGATCTGCTAGCCGACAGATGGACTGAAGTCCTTGCGGCCGAAGAGCATGAACTCGAACGCCCCTCCAAAAGCTACCCCAAACGCAAGCTGCTCCCCCGATTAGAGGAGGAGGCATATAAACCTGCATCACCAGCGCACAATACGGCTGCCCAACTACCTCGTGGCCGCGACAGAGAGGCCTCTAGGCCCTCCACTAGAACCGTACCCCGGCATCGCTCGAAAAGCACAAAGCCACAGGGGAACACCCCGGACTTGCGAGATATATTGGAGGATAAGGCAAGACAATCAAGATCGATCTACGGATCACGTGGGCGCCCCATGATACGTGACGACAACCGTCGCGCCGGACACGGCAGGTCCGGCCGGGCCGAACACAGTAGACAAAGCTCATTTGAGCTACGTCGTGATATAGCCCAATACAGAGGCGCCGCACACCCACTATGCTTCACGGATGAAGTAATGGATCATCAAATCCTCGAAGGGTTTAAACCCGTGAATATTGAATCCTATGATGGCACAACAGACCCCGCGGTTTGGATCGAAGACTCTCTCCTTCACATCCACATGGCCCGCGGTGATGATCTTCACGCCATCAAATACCTCCCACTCAAGCTTAAAGGACCAGCTCGGCATTGGCTTAACAGCTTGCCAGCAGAATCAATTGGGTGTTGGGAGGACCTGGAAGCCGCATTCCTTGATAACTTCCAAGGCACGTATGTGCGACCACCAGACGCTGACGACCTAAGCCATATAATTCAGTAGCCAGACGAATCGGCCAGACAATTCTGGACACGGTTCTTAACTAAGAAAAATCAAATCGTCGACTGTCCGGATGCGGAGGCCCTCGCGGCCTTCAAACATAACATCCGCGACGAGTGGCTTGCCCGGCACCTGGGACAGGAAAAGCCGAAATCCATGGCAGCCCTCACATCACTCATGACCCGGTTCTGTGCGGGAGAGGACAGCTGGCTAGCCCGCAGCAACAACCTCAGCAAAAATTCTGGCACTCCGGATACCAAGGACCGCAACGGCAGGTCGCGTCGCAACAAGCACAAATGCCGCATTAACGGCGACAATACTGAGGATACGGTAGTCAATGCCGGATTCAGAGGCTCCAAACCCGGTCAGCAGAAAAAGCCATTCAAAAGAACTAATCCGGGTCCGTCCAATTTGGACCGAATACTCGATCGCTCGTTGCAGATACACGACACCCCCGAAAAGCCAGCTAATCACACCAACAGGGACTGTTGGATATTCAAGCAGGCAGGCAAGCTAATTGCCGAAAACAGTGACAAGGGGCTGCATAGCGATGACGAGGAAGAGACCCGACCGCCGAACAATAGAGAACAGAAGGGTTTCCCCCCACAAGTGCGGACGGTGAACATGATATACGCAATCCAGATACCCAAGTGGGAGCGGAAGCGTGCACTCAGGGACTATACGTGATGGAGCCAATCGCCCCGAAGTTCAACCCATGGTCCTCCTGCCCGATCACTTTTGATCGAAGGGACCACCCTACCAGCATCCGCCATGGCGGATTCGCCGCACTGGTTTTAGACCCAATCGTCGATGGATTTCACCTCACCAGAGTCCTGATGGACGGCGGCAGCAGCCTGAACCTGCTTTATCAGGATACAGTGCGCAAGATGGGCATAGACCCCTCAAGAATCAAACCCACAAAGATGACCTTCAAAGGTGTCATACCAGGTGTAGAGGCCAACTGTACAGGCTCAGTTACATTGGAAGTGGTCTTCGGATCCCCGGATAACTTCCGAAGCGAGGAGTTAATCTTCGACATATTTCCGTTTCGTAGCGGCTATCATGCTCTGCTCGGACGGACCTTGTTTGCAAAGTTCAACACGGTGCCGCACTACGCATACCTCAAGCTCAAGATTCCAGGCCCTCGAGGAGTCATCACGGTCAACGGAAACACTGAACGCTCTCTCCGAACAGAGGAACATACAGCGGCTCTCGCGGCAGAAGTACAGTGCAGCCTCTTCAGGCAATTCTCGAGTCCGGCCGTTAAGCGACCGGACACGGCTAAACGCGCCCGGATTAACCTACAACAAGACCACCCGGCACGTTCCGAGCACGCGTAGCAATGCGGCCCCAACCCCATCCCTTGCAAAATTGCAAGACCAGTCCTTCGCGTACATCATTACGCTCTGGAGATACCATGGGCATAGGGGGAGGGGCACGTTCACGACAGGCCCAGAATGCGGCTTAACCACACCAGGGGCTTCCAAGTGTGTCATTCCTTTTTTTTATTTCCTTTTTTTCTTACCACATGACTCCGTTTAACAGACGCCCTGTCCGGCAGTAGACCTGCCAAACTCACGATGCAACAGCCAGGGAAGGAGAAAGGCTACGACGAGTATCCAGGTGGTCTCCATTACGAGCATTAAATCTGTTTTATACACCATTCCGCAGCCTACCCCTGGAGGGGGACATGTTTAATAGTCCCATCCCTTGCTTACCGCACTATTTGTATCGTTCTGCATTCATGGCAGTATTTCTTGAATAAACAATGCATCGCTTTTTTTGCTTATAATTGCATTCCTTTCTTATACATATGTTCACTTATGACATGTTGCATCCGTACACTTTGGTACGGCTAAATACACCAGGGGCTTAAGTTCCCCACATTATGGTGTTATAAGTCCGAACACTTTCACAAGTGTGTCACCCTGAACTTATTACATTATATGCGTCGGCTCCGAATCATGTCTTGGGTCAATAGTTGGGTTTGCTCGGCTCCCATGTTTTGGTACCTTACGTTCCGTTATATCGGCTAAGGTAGCGCTGGGAGAATCACTGCGATTGTGCCCCAGTTGAGTTGGGCGAGCGCCTTAGTGGAGAAAGCTAAAACTGACCGTCATGATGAGGCAAGAGTCGGTCGCTGTTTGAGAGGTTTTTTCGAGTCCCTAAAGACTTATGCCGCTTAGAGCGAAGAACCGGCTTTGTCCGGCCCAGGCGTGGATAGCGCCCCGAATTCGGTCTTCTGAACACCAGGGGCTTCGCCGAAATTTAAAATTATAGAA
The DNA here is from genome assembly GCF_002162155.2 of Triticum dicoccoides. NCBI lineage: Eukaryota > Viridiplantae > Streptophyta > Magnoliopsida > Poales > Poaceae > Triticum > Triticum dicoccoides. The sequence continues at coordinate 214,306,210 of NC_041385.1, read as the reverse complement.
TTCTATGGCTAAGTGAGAGTGTTCAAGCATTATAAGTCCGGTTGCCTCGTTCGTTGTGTTGAGCGCCTCCCTAGATGGACTCAAAAATGGGAACAAGAGTGCTCAAGTTTATCCCGAACACCCCAGCACTCGTGGCATGGGGGCCGAAGACGACGACTTGCCATCTCTCAGATTTGATAAACGGCCGCACAGAAGGTAATATTTTAAATTAAACAAGCGTTGCTTAGCGCACATGAACAAAGTTTTCAGCGGACAGGATAACAAAATGCGAGTCTACTCAAATATTACATCTTTGGAGCACTCACCCGCAATAATGCGGGCACCCTTCAGGACACCCTTATAATACATCTCGGGCATGCGATACTCCTTGCCCGGCGATGGCGCGTCCGTCACAAGCTTCTCAGCGTCCATCTTGACCCAGTGCACCTTAGCACGGGCAAGGGCCCGACGGGCACCTTCAATGCAGGCGGAGTGCTTGATGACTTCAACCCATGGACAAGCATCCACCAGCAGCCGCACCAGGCCGAAGTAGCTCCCAGGCATGGCCTCCTTGAGCCACAGCCGAACTATGAGGCCCTTCATGGCCTGTTCGGCCACCTTGTGGAGCTCGACCAGCTGCTTTAGCTGGTCACTAAGGGGCACCGGATGTCCGGCCTCAGCGTACTGAGACCAGAAGACCTTCTCCTTCGAGCTCCCCTCCTCGGCCCTATAGAAAGCGGCAGCATCGGACACGCTGCGGGGCAGATCTACGAACGCTCCTGGAGAGCTCCGAATTCGGGTAAGTAATAGGTAATTCACATTCACATGCTTGCTTTGCATGAAAAATGCTTTACCCGCCGCTATTTTCTTCAACGCCTCGATTTCCTGGAGGGCCTTGTGGGCTTCGGCCTTAGCGGCTTTGGCACTCTGAAGAGCCGATGCAAGCTCGTCCTCTCGAGTCTTTGAGTCGTGCTCCAAACTCTCATGTTTTTACACGAGAGCCTGGAGCTCTTGCTATACCTCCGCCACCTGCGCCTCCTGCTTCTCTCGCCCAGCACGCTCCGCGGCCGCATTACGCTCGGCCGCGGACACCGCCTCCTTCAGGTTCGCCACCTCGTTCGTGGCCCCTGGAGCACCCACGTTATCCTTGTCATTCCTCTTGCAACCAAATCCTTTTTTGTAAGGTACAACTTTAATAAGGTGTTACTCACCTTCCTTGTCCTCGAGCTGCTTCTTGGCACGGCCGAGCTCACTCTCAGACCGCTCGAGGCTTTGCTTCAAAGCATTGACCTCCGTAGTCAGTGTGGCAGAGGTTAGCAGCGCAGCCTGCAATCCCATATTGACATACTTTTTAAGACTCCTGCGTATATCTTTTTAGATTCTCAGTCCGGCTTTTCTTTCCGAACACCGAACTAAGCATCAGGGGCTACTGTCTATGCGGTACTATTTTACATATATTAAAATTCTTACCTCAAAACCTGTTAGAAGGCTGCTGCAGGCCTCGGTCAGCCCACTTTTGGCGAGCTGAACCTTTTGAATCACCGCACTCACGACAGTGCGGTGTTCCTCTTCGATGGAAGCACCGTTGAGCGCCTCCAACAAGTTATCCGGCGCCTCCGGTTGGACGGAGGCCGCTGGCGTCACAGTCTTTCCCTTCTTACGAAGGGGCTGCCCGCCGGACTCCGGAACCACTACAGGTTCCGGTGCGGAGTCCGGTACGAAGTCTGGGAGGTTGCTCTGTGGCACCTCCGAGGCCTCCTCCTCCGGGTGGGTCCCTCTCTAGGATCCCACCTCAGCGTCGTCGGTGTCACAGGGGGTGGAGGCGGTCGGAAGTGAAGTACTATCCACATCCGACGTACCCAAGGACCCGCTCGACGAAGCGGGAAGATCGTCCATGGGCGGACTGCAGGGTTGTATGCGGCATTAGAAAGACACCGTGTGGCGAAAAGAAAAATCATGAAGTTATTCGGGAGTCCGGATACTTACGATCTCTCCAGGGGCTTGGCCCTTGAGGGCCACTCCTCGTCGCTCTCGCCGACGTTGGCGGAACAGTCCGGGGGAAGGGTCCTTCCCTTCTTGGACCCTTCGGCCTCCCTCGTTGGGGAGGCCTTCCTCTTCTTCTCTCCCCTCACTGGGGGAGAGGCCTCTTTCTTCTCCTCCTCCTTCTCGTGGGAGGAGTCCTCCTCGGAGTCATCAGACGATGAGTCCGATACCACCTGACGCCGGGAACTCCTTCGGGTTCCCGTGGCCTTCTTCTTGGCCTTCTTCTCCGGCACTACATAGAGTGCCGGGACCAGCAGCCCTGTAAGACGGGCATCCGCTGGGTCTTCTGGAAGGGGAGCCGGACAGTTAACCTGTCCGGACATCGCTTGCCAGGCCTGTTAAAGGTGTTGGGAGTTTAGATCCCGCATAATCAAAACATGAAAAGCAAGTGTCCCATAAAGGATAACATGGCTTCCCTCGCCAGACGGACGCTGCGAGCTGAATCCGCGATCTTCGGTAGCGGATGCGGGAGCTTCGGCACCCTTGAACAGCACCCTCCAGGCATCTTCGTACGTAGTGTCGAAGAGCCCGCTCAAGGTCCGGTGCTGTGCCGGATCAAACTCCCACAAATTGAAGTCCCATTGTTGGCAGGGGAGAATCCGGCGGACGAGCATGACCTGGATCACGTTGACAAGCTTGAGCTTCTTGTTCACCAGGGTTTGGAGACAGGACTGGAGTCCGGTCAGCTCTTCCGAACTACCCCATAGCAGGCCCTTCTCTTTCCAGGAGGTGAGCTGCATGGGGATGCCAGATCTGAATTCGGGGGCCGCTGCCCATTTAGGGTCACGCGGCTCCGTGATGTAGAACCACCCAAATTGCCACCCTTTGATGGTTTCCATGAAGGCGCCCTCGAGCCAAGTGACGTTGTGCATTTTGCCCACCATGGCGCCTCCGCACTCCGCTTGGCTGCCCTTCACAATCTTCAGCTTGACGTTGAAGGTCTTGAGCCACAAGCCGAAGTGGGGCTGGATGCAGAGGAAGGCCTCGCACACGACGATAAACGCTGAGATGTTGAGGATGAAATTCGGGGCCAGATCATGGAAATCCAGGCCGTAGTAGAACATGAGCCCCCAGAAAAAGGGGTGGAGTGGGAAGCCCAGTCCGCGGAGGAAATGGGGAAGGAATACCACCCTCTCATGGGGCCCGGGGGTGGGGATGAGCTGCCCCTCGTCGGGGAGCCAGTGCGCGATGTCGCTGGACAGATATCCGGCACTGCACAGCTTCTTGATGTGCCCCTCCGTAACGGAGGAGGCCATCCACTTGCCTCCCGCTCCGGACATGGCTGGAGAAGTTCGAGGTGAGATGTGCGGACTTGGGCGCTGGAGCTCGAGTGCGCGGAGATGGATAAGCAAAGGAGGAACAAGGCGTAGGTAAAAAAGGTGGATCCTTATCCCCTTATATATGGGCGGACGAAATTATGCGTCCCCACCGGCCTGGTAAAACTCACTTGTCTCCCAAGCGCCGCAATCAATGGCGTGGTTGGGTTACCCACGTCCGTATTGATGGGAATCCCGGAATAAGGGGAACATGATCTCTGCTTCGACAAGACGTGCCAAGGAAACCGCTTCGCTAAACGTCCTGAGGTGGTATAATAAAAACGATTCGAGTAAAGGCTTGGTTGTGGTGTGACGTCACGCCACAAAATACGTCAGCAGATTGAACTTGTGTAAACATTATTCTCTCTGCGGTGGTATGTGGAATTTATTTTACAGAGCCGGACACTGTCCTGGTGTTCACAATCTTCTATGAATTATTCGGAGGAGGAACCCGCCGTGCAACACCGAAGACAATATGCGCGCCGGACTCGTCGTCATTGAAGCCTTGTTCAGGGGCTACTGAGGGAGTCCTAGACTAGGGGGTGTCCGGATAGCCGAACTATCATCATCGGCCGGACTCCAAGACTATGAAGATACGCGATTGAAGACTTTGTCCCGTGTCCGGATGGGACTTTCCTTGGCGTGGAAGGCAACCTTGGTGATACAGATATGTAGATCTCCTACCATTGTAACCGACTCTGTGTAACCCTAGCCCTCTCTGGTGTCTATATAAACCGGAGGGTTTTAGTCCGTAGGACAGAACAACAATCATACCATAGGCTAGCTTCTAGGGTTTAGCTCCTTGATCTCGTGGTAGATCCACTCTTGTACTACCCATATCATCAATATCAATCAAGCAGGAGTAGGGTTTTTCCTCCATCGAGAAGGCCCGAACCTGGGTAAAAACATCGTGTCCCTTGTCTCCTGTTACCATCCGCCTAGACGCACAGTTCGGGACCCCCTACCCGAGATCCGTCGGTTTTGACACCGACAATAGCCCTTTCAAGTATCTGGGGATTATAGGAACCTTAGGAGATCATGTGGAACACCTTAACCGTTGGAGTTGTAGAATTAAATGGATTATGTAGTGATTGATGGAAGTTAATGGGTTGTTGGAGTTGATTCATAGGAAGGAAACAAGATCTTGGAGTGGCTTACGACGTGTTTCCTTAGGATAGAGATGCACTACCTTGGACCTTGGAAGAATAGGCTGAGCACTTGGATTGTCACGTTCAAGCTTAGCAGCTTATATGTTCTACCCATGGATTTTTAGGGGTAGACATACATATGAGTTTGGGGATTGTAGACATATATGATTTTGTTAGACCTCCTCTCGGCAGCCATGAGGATATGAATAGCATGAGTAATGATTGGAGATGACCTACACGGGTTGGTACTTTCGGTGGTATAAGGTGATCTGTTTGGAGGACTAGATAGACTATTGGCATTGCAGAAACCATGCTTAAAGATAAGATGATAAATGTTCACTCGCACACTAGAATCCTTGAAACCCTTAAGCCCTACCAAGCTACAACATGGTCGGATCAGGACCTTAGGGCCTTGACACTAGGTCTAGAACCACCTTGGCCCACACTCAACAAGACCACCACTAATTCCCCAGCCTACTTTATGTACCCCGTGAACAAAGTCTTCATGGAGTGCTTAGACAAGATAGTTGTCATCATCATTTGGTGACCTACTTGTCCACCCGAAGACGGAATAAGAGCTGTTCATCTAGTCCAGGAACATTTGAAGACCGCCATGCCAAGGAGGAAGAACTACCACCATCATCAAGAAGTATACTTCCGCATCAAAGACCATGTGTATCTGCAAGCCACTCCTCTCTAAGGAACCAAGCATTTCCATGACAAGGAGACCCACACCAAGATTCATCGGCCCCATTCGAGATCACTCCAAGATTTAACATCCCCTTCTGAGATCACTACAAGACGAAGAGAAGATAGTTACCAGCTGGAGTTGCCACCTGAGTTACCTGATGTGCACCACGTTTTCCATGCATCACAACCCCAGAAGTGTTTCCAACTTCCTAACTTGCCCGATCTTTACGAGGGCATTGACCACCGAGCCATCGACCCCTAGCCCTAACTAACCTACCGCGAGCTACCCATTAGCAACCTGGATCAAGAAGAGCGTCATAAACGAAGCCACATCATCAAGTACTTCAAGCTCAATGGAGCACTACACGGAAGCAGAAGAAACATGAGGACTTGAAGACTACCCCAGATCCAAGTCTCTGTATCCCTTTCCGCGCCTAGTTTGGGAATCTCTGGGACAAGATTCTTGTAAGGGGGGTAGGTCTGTCACACCCTGATTTTCATGCCACTACACTTAAGCTAACAATCATGATAAAAGGTGGTTTGACAAAAACTTTTGAGTGTTTTGGACCTTGCCTTGATTGGTTTTTGTATGTTGTTTGCAAGTTCTCTAAAAATAAAATAGATCCTCCAACTTTTATACTCCCTTCCCCTTGATCCAAAAACCTTTCCAATGATCATGCCATGTGTATAGGACATAAAAATAATTTCTTGCAAAAATAATTTGGCCAAACAGTATTTTCAAAAATTAGTTTTTCAAAAACCCCTGAATTGAGGTTTGCACTGTGAGTACTTAATTAAGGGCAGTAAAAATCTTTCCAAAAATATATGTTACTCCTATTAGATATAGGATACCCAGAAACCACAAAAATATAATTTTAAAAGTTATTTTCCTATTTTATTTAAAAGCTTTTTCTTAAGGCCAGAAATGGTCTTTAATAGGGAAAAATTATATTATTGTTTCAAAAATATTTGACAAAAATCTAGGGAAACTCAGTGGACATATATTGTCCATATGTAAGAGTTTCAACACATGGTCATGTTCAAAATATTGGTCAAATCCCTCAAAAACCCTTTCTGGATATTTCAAGATTTTGAAATATTTACAAAGTAAATATTCTCCAGAAATTCCAAGAAAATTCTAGCATGTCACATATGACATATTACATGATCTTGCCAAGTCTCATGACTTGGAGAACAATATAACATCATCAGCTCCCCTCAAAACCATTTCTGTCCATTTTGAAGTTTGAGCAACTTTACATTGCCAAACATTTCAAAATGTTCTCAAACCTTGTGAACATGCTCAGATGTTCTAATTATTCATGTAGACCAAGTGGCATAAGTTGGAGAACAAGTTAACTTGATCAAAGTGCCCCAAAACCATTCCTGTCCAGAACCAAGTTTGAGCAACTTTACATTCCCAAATTTCTCCTTTTGATCTAAACTTTTGTGGACATGTTCAGTACCTCTAATTATGACACTACACCAAGTGGTGCATCAAGGAGAATATATTTGCATGATTAAATCTTGGAAAATCCATTTCTGTTCATTTCTAGGGTTTACAAAAGTTGCATTGGCAACTTTGCCCAAATAAGCTCTAAATTGGTGGAAGGCCCTAATTATATGTGTCATCTCACCCTATGGAGTCTCATGGCAGATGGAAATCATCTACTTGCCCAAACCATTATCAAACACCTTCTAACACTTTACCAAAATGCCATTTTTGATCTCTTCCACTAATCTCCATGGGCTCAACTTTGTACCACAGCTGCTCCTGACCATCTCCTACCTCCAGTAACTCTCCCCTGGCCATTTCTCAATGATTAAGGGGTGAAACACCCCGATTTACTTCTCTGGACAGCCATGGCATCTCTCTCTATCATCTCTGTTCTCTCACCAGAGACTCTGCAGAGCATCCATGGCTCTATCCCCTTTCTTTACTACCCCCTAGCACTACTGGACACAAGTGGCTGCGCCCACTTCCCATTTCTTTATGCCATGGCATGCCAAAGGCGTGCTCCAGAGCGCGCTAGTGTGCGCTCCCGCACTGTAGCCGCCCCGCTGCCAAGCACGTCCGGCCACCTCGGGCCTCCCTAGCGCTCCCGACGATGCGCCTCGGCGTCCGCGACACGCCACGGCCTGGTCCCCCTCCTCCTTCTCCCTCCTGCTGCCCCCTCGCACGCACGCCAGAGCCGCCTGAGATCCCCAATGGCCGAGCCCACACGTGCGGCGCTCTGCCACTCCCCGCTTTCTCTCTCCTTCTCCCTCGACTTGGACCACGCCCACAAGCGCCGCAGACAGCCCCGAGCCTCCTCCCGTGGCCACTACGGCCATTTTCACGGGTGCCCATAGGCCACCCCCATGGTGAGCCACGGCCTCGCTATATAAGGCCGCCCGAGGCCTCTCTCTGGAACCCCTTTTCCCTCTCTCCCTCCCGTACGTCGCCTAGACCCGGCCATCCCTCTCCCCGTGCCCTCCATCCACCACAATGGCCGGAGCATCGCCGCTGGGCTCCGCCTAAGTTCGAGCTAACCCAAGCTCTCGTTCACCCCCTAGCCACTCCAACGCCCTCATACATCCACCGCAAGGCCCTCCATCGCCTCAGTTCGCCCCCGGGGAGGCCAGGCGCTCACGGCCAAAGATGGCCGACGACCTCCTCCTCCACCATCCAAGCCTTCACCACTACGGCCATCCTCGGCGTGCGTGAAGCACCTAGACGGATGCGTCACAGCCTCCTAAACACGCTGGTGGGCAGAGCATCGCCGGAGATGCTCTGTAGCCGCGGCAATCGCCGGCGGGAGCCGCTCCTCCCAGCGGCCGGAGCGCGCGCGGGAGGTTGAAGGCGACCTGCCGCTGGGCCCCACGCGTCAGCGACGCATTGGGCGGGCCCCGCCCGTTTAAGTGGAAACGGCTTCGGTCGAATCCGCCTTCGACGTCGCCCCGTCGTCCACGTCGCCGAGCCGCTGGGCCGGCCCAGTGCGCTGCGGCACTGTGCTGCACCCAGTGGGCAGTATAGGTATAACCCCCCTTCCTTTCTCTTTTGCTTTTTTCCAAAAAATTGAAAAATCTCCCAAATATTCATATTACCTCAAAATTTGATGATTCAAATTCCTAGTGACCCCATAAATCATTCTCTACCACAAGGAGTAACTTGCACATTTTTCCAGAGTACTTTCTTTCACACATATTTCACAAAACCCCATTTCCCTATTGAAGTGATGGACTTTGGAAAATCACAGAGAGCCCATTTTTGATCCAAATTCCATGATTCAAATTCCTAGATGTTTATAAGTTCAAAACTTAGTTTATGAACATTTTTATTAATACTTTCTATGCAACACAATATAATGAGCCATTTCTTCATATTTGTCAACTTTGCAAATTCATAGGAAATTCATTTGTACTCCAAATCCAGTGAAACCAACTCCTAGATGCTTCTAAAATCATCCTTTGTTAAATGGGTATCTTTGCTCATTTTTCAAAAATATATTTCTGTACACTTCTTGCAAATCCACAAATCCCTTGATTCCATCATATTGAAATGTTCAGAGATATCCATTCATCAAATCCCAATGAAACCACTTTGGTCACTCCTCATATGACTAGAGGTATACTAGAAAAGTCCAACTCACATTTTTAGAGCACTTTTACTTTTGCCTTGTTGTGTTGCTTATTGTGTTTGTTTCCGACGTTAGTTGACGAAATAGACGGAGTACTTGGAGAAGGACCAGAATATTTCAAGACTCTGATGAACCAGGCAAGCAGCCCTTTGACCATGTCTATGAAACCCTTTTTATGCATGTCATATAGCACCATATTGTTGTTGCAACAGAATCATGATGAGGTGGTATCCACTTTGATGGTTGCCACCGTACTTCCTCGTTAATACTTGCATTGTGCATGACCCTACCTTCTTATGAGGGTTATGACGGTGGGAGTAGATAGGATGCTAAAGTAGTGCTACGCAAAAAGGGACGGGAATATGCATGGTGATGGAGACAAAGTATTTTCAAAAGACTTTTTCGAAAACCCCGTCGGGTGACACTTATGCCCGTGGGAGATGATGAGATGGGTAACCACTTGATGACGAAGTGGTGTACCGAGGCAAGTGTGTGTGTTGTTTTCGAAAACGGATTAGATTTTAGATTTGATGACTGTCCCAACCTTACATGCGCAACTACTCTACCCTTATATGGGAAAGGGCATTATTGATTACCTAGGTCGATACTAGCTTTGAGCCTGCAGTACTTGTGACGGGGGAGAGTTGGTGCTCTCTCTCAGGACGGGGTCGTGCCAAGTAGGGCGGCCATGACTGTCTTTACAGGGCACCGGATACACCATTGTGTCCCCTCTCGGATGTTACGATCTCGAGTGAGTCTCGTATGATGTACATCGTGAGGATATGGAACAACGAGTGGACTCCTTGTTAGTGTCGTCTAGGGAAAGGTAGTGATCGGGTGCTTACCCCGGGTACTTGAGGTATCGCGGGTCGTGGATGACACAGAAGTTCCCAGGATCTTGTGGGTAAAGTGTGCAACATCTGGAGAGTGTAAAACTATTCGAATAGCCGTGTCCACGGTCAAGGACAGTTGGGCGGTGCTACTTAAACTATGTCCAGAGTTTACAAACCAGTGTGTGTTTGGATAACTACTTGGGTCAAGTCAAAGGACTTGACGTGATTAAGATGGGTTGGTGCCCACTCTATTTATGTTGATACCTATAACCTGTCCTCATGGTTACTTGAATTCCCTTGATGCATGTCTTACAAGTTGTTTAACATGTCAATGCACTCAAAACTATCTTTCTGCAAAAATTTACCTATATCATGCATTGTTGTATCTTGAACCAAAACATGGGTTGCTTGCGAGTACATTCAAAGTACTCATTGGCTTGCCACTGGTTATTTTATTGGCCAGGCATGAAAGACCAGGATACAATGAAGAGTACCTTGGTGACAAACATGCGAGCTAGGACGCTTCCTAGTTAGAATGCCTGTAGGGTTAAGGAAGATGGCATGGGTCCAAGTTGATATGGAAGATTTCCGCTGCGATGATACACTCAAGACTCCTGTTATTCAGCTTCTGTGTGTTAAGTGAGCATTGATCTCTGGGATCACTGTACACGTGCATTCGGTGATCTCGACTTATGAGTCGGGGTCCCACAGAGAGGAAGATAAGATGCAGAATGCTACACTATGAACCAATCCCTCTTCCCGTAATATAAGAGTATTTTGAACACTGGTGTACTGTAAAAAATGTTCTTATATTATGGGACGGAGGGAGTACCTGTTAATGTAAGAACAGTGATAGACGATGTTTAGTCCTTACAAGAGGACTGTAGAGCTAACCCTCTTCAAAAGCATTGTCTTGATTGTAAATTTATGTAGGAGTCCACACGGGTCTTATAAGGTCCACCAAATGGACGATAACGAGGCTAACATGTGCAGTGATGCTACATAATCAACTAGCTATGAAAGTAAGTATGGTCATACAGGGCAAGAGGTACTCACAAGAGCAATGCAGTGTGTAGTATAGTTGTGAGATTCTATGGTCCCTTGAGAATGAATGGTCTTATGGTAACAGTTTTCGTACAAGTGAGACGTTAAGGCAAATGCAGAAATGTAGTTCAAATTGTGATGTGATATCATAGACAGTACCTTACGCTGCAGACAAGACCAATGTGTAACGAGATTATTCCAGTCACTTTCTGATAAATGTAGCGCTGGAGACTTTATAGAAATTTCATTTAGAGGCTTGCCATCAAAGTGCGCTTGCCCTAGGTAGGAATGATACTTCATCAACGAGTGCTTGAAAAGCGCAACCAACCCTTGCTTGTCTTGAAAATCCAGTTTGGTCCTCGCCTATTTAAAAGAATGAAAGCTTGTGTCTTTTGTCAGTAGAAACATATGCAGTAATTAGCATGAATAACATTAGTACATTACTTACGCGTAAGTTGTTGAGGAATACTGGAAATTGTTCTTTGTTTGCGGTATAATCTTTCCATGAAGGAAATATGTGCACAAAGTTCCAGGCAATAGTATAAGCTTCGTCTTCTAAACTGGGAAGAAATGGAATAGGGGTCCTATTTTCTGCAATTGGGGATCTCTCCGGTTCAAAAAGGGATTTGGCAACTGGATTTGGTGCACTCTTTGCTGGAATGGGGTTTTTGTGTTGTAGAGCTGGTGCTATGTCAACTGGCATCATCATACTGTTTGCTGAAGTTTGGGTCTCCTAAGTTGGGGCATCAGAGATGACCAGTGTAGTATGGCTAGAGTCTGGTAGAGTGGGGCTGTGTTTTGTGGGTCAGGTGATATTGCAACCACACCTAATGGGGTATTTGATTTATTAGGTGTCACTACCTTTTCCAAATACTTTGCTCGTGCTCCTCCGCGATCAGCAATCGCCCTCTTCCTTTTGAATATCTGATACACAAGAACAACATTTGAATGGATAAATATGGTATGATGACTGATGGAATATGTACTGAAAATGGATAGGCAGGGCGTATTCACATACACTATGTGTAAACAATGCTAATGGCAGTGCAACAAAGTAGAAGCAATGCAAAGCATCAGTTTTAAGATTTGTGTGACCAACATAACCTTGGAAAGTTAGAGCAAGCACCTTGATGGGTTAATAAGATAGGGCGTCTGCCTCTGACTCCTCTACTAGGGAGCTACATTGACTTCTCCCACTAGCTCAGAATCACTATTAGGATCCTATTTTGAGCATGAATCTATAGGTGGAGAGGGTTTGCATTGCATTGCATCCAGACTTGATTTCAGTCCCTTAATGCCAAGTTTGACAGCCATGGCATTGTTCTACTTTATTCTTTTCATCCGTGCAAGCTCATAATCATTATGATGTTGTTCAGTATCTGAGATTCATGAAAACATAAAAAGTAGTCAGATTATCTATGGAATGCATTACAGATTCAACTCGAAGAGTGTCTCCCTGTAAACCCCTGCAGATGCAAAGTTCACCCCCCAACCGTGCTAACCAGACCACACACAGAAATACCAACCTCTTATGTCTCTATAATAGGCAGACACATATTTCAAAACTGAAGTAGGAACATTAGAATCATATCAAATTTGTATTGGAACAAATAAACTAAGGAATTATGAGTGGCATAATGTTTAGATTCAAGGGTGGAGTGCTGGTAGTGCGACACAAAGCAAGTAGGTAGATTGTATTCCATGTGAAATATCGTAGTCTATTTAAAAGGTGGAAATGACACTTTCTTTCTATACAATAAAATGTTCGTTGCCCACACATGATGGAACAGATCACACAAAGAAATCCTATTCACTCATGTCTGCGGTTCAGGTATTTAGAAACAGGGTGGTCCACCCTAAAACAATATTGACAACAAATATGACAAGACAAGCGTAGATGTAGTGAACCAATCAATACTTGAGCTACTAGGACAAGTATGCAGAATTGTAACTACAGTAAGAGACCATCCAAAATCTAAATCAAGAAGTTGGTATAGCACTTACTGTTTGCAACTAATTGACGTGAATAAGTGGATATCATATCGAATGATTAAGGAAGACAAGTAAAATTGTCAACAAACCTGGCCTGCAGTAGTAATCTCGGTCAATGTCACTACGATCAACAATCCAAAATGACTAGTGTCTGTTCCTAGGGCCGGAATTTTGAAACCCTGTGAACTTAACAGGTACTAAAGTTTACTGAAATACATCAGAACCATTAAGTGTAGGTAGCACTCATTACACAACAAACCCTAATGGCAGTCCTACCTAATGAGTAATGAATAATTAGAAAATGGGTGATGAGGAGTGGCTACCGAGTGTTGAGGACGTATCTCAGGATAAATCGGGTTGGCTTAGTGGTTGATGCACGCCTGAGCCTTGAATAGACTGGGAAGATAGGCACGGTGGCGCACCCGGGCAGCGGTGACGTTCTTGGGCGAGCAGCTCCTGACCTCCTGTTAGTCCGGCGTCTCCTCCTAGATTCATGTCGTCCGGGGACGGCAAGTCGCGGGCGAGACAGGCAGCTGGGGGCTAGTAGAGATCGAAAGTGCTGCAGAACAGAGGGGAATCGGGGCCTGGGTCCACACAAAATCCCAGGGTGGGCCGCGGCTGTCACATCCCTAGTTCTGGCCTGCTCTGAGTTAGCTAGTCTTGTGCTGCATCATGTTTAAATTTCTCTTAAATTTGAAATGGGGACTGATCAAACCCTAGCACCAGATCAAATCAAATAGGTTCAACATAAAATCATTTTCAATGAACCTAAAATGCCTTCTAAAATGTTCATCGTCTTTGCCTTGGTCCTAAACCTCTGACAAAAATGGTGCACAATTTTCTAGGTCATCCTAAGGTCACTGAATTAAATCATAAGTAATTGAATTTGGACATTTAAATTCTATAAAATATTTTAAATGTCCAAATACTCCTAAACTGAAATGTTCCATGTTGGATATATTATATACAGTGGGCATGTGCAGTAGTGATTTTTGAAAGTGTCTAAGTATTTTTGGAAAAGCCCTAAATTGTACAGAAAATAGAAAACAGTAATTAAAATAGAAACAGAGAGAGAGAGAGAGAGAGAGAGAGAGGAACTACCTGGGCCGCTTACCTGTCCAGCCTGGCGGCCCAGCACTGTTGGCCCAGCCCACCAGCGCCACCGTCCTCAAGCTCCTGCCAGGAGGACGCGCGCGTGTGGTCGCCGCGCGCAGGCACGCGCCCTGGCCACCTCCTCTCTGCCTGCTTGCCCGAACACCTCTGGGAGATGCCACACGCCTGCCCCGACTCTCTCTCGCTCTCTCTCATCCCCATCCCCTCCCCTGGCTCTCTTCCTCGCACGCACCGAACGCAGCCGCCACCGCCGCTCGCCGTTGCTGCGCCCACCGCCTCTCCCTCCTCTGCTTGAGCAGTCCAGGAGCTCCGAATCATCGCCGTAGCCCTCTCCGTCGACTCAGGCGACCAGAAGAGCGCCGGCGCGTCGTCCTCGACCTCATCTTCTTCCTTGGCCACGGGAGATCGCAGTCGGGATTCCGCCGCCGTCAAGCCTTCCTCGACCACGCTGACCCTCTCCCCGTCCTCCCTGTGAGCCACTGCGTCTTCCCCCCCTCTCCCCTCTCTTCTTTTTGCGCCCCCAGCTAGTTTCACCACCGTGCCCGAATCTCGCCGCCGCCGTGCCATGTCGCTGCCGCGGCCAGAGCTTCCCCCGCCCGCTTCTGAGCGTGTCGTCGTTCTCACCGTGCTCCTAGGAGCCGAACGCATGCACCATCTCCTCTGGTCGTGCTCCCTAACATCGAACCCGAGCTTGCCCGAACTCCGGCCGCCGCAAAAGTTGCCGCCACCGTCGGTATAGTCCACTCTAGCGCGAGCTGTTGCCTCCATTGGATGCGCGAGGCTCTCAGCTTTCTATAGCCGCTAACCGCGTCCAAAACCGAGCCCTGTGGGCGTTTTCCGAAGCGCTCCGCCGCGTCCGGCCACACCGGCGGCTAAACGCCGGCGAGTTGACCGCTTTGACTGGCGAGGTTTGACCCCGTCTGTCCAGGGGTTTGACCCATCTCTCTCACAGACATGCGGGCCCCGGCCCCTATTAACTAGCTAAGTGTTAAAATTAACTTAAGTTAATCCCATAGTCACTGACGTGTGGGTCCAGGGACTAATTAGCCTAGATTAACTTTTAGTTAGTTCTAATTAACCCTGTTAGCTGACTGAGTCACTGACTAGTGGACCCCACTGGTCAGGTTTGACCTGGACCAGCCCCGTTGACCTGCTGATGTCACGCTGTTAGAACAATGATCAGAAAAATCCAATCTATCCATCTGTACCATTTTCATGCATGTTAGAACAATTTATAGCTGCTGTTTAGCACAAATCATATAAATGGCATTTAAACCTTCACATATGGAGTTTGAATTTGAATCTTGGATTCAAACCAACTTCATTTAACCTACTGCTAGATGCATTAGCTCAAATCACAGCATATTGCCATGTCACGATCATGCATCATATTGTGCATTGCATTGATTGTGTTTCTTCCTTGTTTGTCGGTGTTTTCCCCCTCTCGATAGACGTGGTTTCGACGATGAGTTCGATGACACCGATGAAGAACTTTACTATCTTCAGAAGTGTCAGGCAAGCAAAACCCCTTTGTTCATTCCGATACAATCCCACTCTCTCGCTCCTGCTCTCTTTTACTGCATTAGGACAACAACGATTCAATGTTACTTGCTGCAGTAGTTGAACCCCTTTATCCTCTGCATGACCTGTCATTGCCACAGTAAATAGATGAAACCCACTAGCATGAGTAGGAGTTGTTTGAGCCCAGATGTGCCTACTCATTCATGCTTGTTTGTCATGCCTGCTATTGGTTAGAGTTGTGTCAGGTCTGATTCATCGGGAATGAATTGGAGGTGTGTGAACATGTCCTACCGTTGAGAGCTAAGTGTGTGAACACGATTTGGTAAAGGTAGCGGTGAGAGGCCATGTAGGAGTACATGGTGGGTTGTCTCATTGCAGCCGTCCTCAGGAACTGAGTTCTGTGTTTGTGATCCATGAACAGCTACTACCACACATTGGGATCCTTAATTGACCCTCTCGGCTTCTTAATCACCCTTGTTCTCTGTCCAGGAGTTGCAACTAGTTTCTGGTGTTTGTAGGCAGTGTTAGTAGTCTACCAAGTGGCACCCGGTACAGGTGGGCTTGGGACAGACTAGGCACAGTGGCCTGGTGTACCAAGTGGCACCCGGATGGTGGGCTTGGGAACCCTGCACACATCGTTTGGGGCCGTGAGCGACACCCCGGCCGGATCTCCTTGCAGATGGAACCCGAATAGGCGATAAACCTGGACGAGAGACTTGAGTGTTTAGGTAGGCCGTGGCCGACTCCCTCGCCTGGCTTCCGGTTGAAGGTTGCTGAGATACATGACGTGTACAGGGCGATAAGTGGCGAGAGCATGTGTGAAGAAGTACACCCTTGCAGGATTATCATTATCTATTCGAATAGCCGGATTCCTCGGATATGGAAACTTGGACCCCTTGCATAGTTCATAGACAAGTGAAAGTGGATACTCTAAAATAAGCAAGATAAGCGTGAGTGCTATGGATGGCGTTCTCGTAGGGAGACGGGAGCGGATCCATAGTGGAGTATTGATATGGTGAATATGTGGACTCGTGTGCGCCACCCCAAAAGAGTTACTTGCAGTCGTAGTTTAGGATAACCACTGAGTCAAAGCTGGTTTGCTGCAGTTAAACCCCACCATCCCGTTTGTTGACAATGATGCATATGTAGTTAGATCTGATGTAAGTCTTGCTGGGTACATTTGTACTCACATTTGCCTATTTTATATTTTTGCAGAGAGACCCAGTCTCGCCATTAGTTCCGCCTGGACTTCGACTTTTAGCTTGTTACCTCAGCTACGATCTTGTGCCCTCGACAGGATCTAGTAGATAGTCAGGCTTCTCAGCCTTTTTCATTTGTAGTTGTCTGTACTCAGACATGTTGAGCTTCCGCTTGTTCTTTGATTTGTATGCTCTGAATGTTGGGTCATGAGACCCATGTTTGTAATATCTCGCTCCTCGGAGCCTATTGAATTAAATACTTGAGTTGTAGAGTCATGTTGTGATGCCATGTTGTATTTTCACATATCGAGCATATTGTGTGTATGTTATTGAAATTCTTGGTATGTGTGGGATCTGACTATCTAGTTGTTTATTCTTAGTAGCCTCTCTTATCGGGAAATGTCTCCTAGTGTTTCCACTGAGCCATGGTAGCTTGCTACTGCTCCGGGACACTTAGGCTGGCCGGCATGTGTCCTTCTTTGATCCTGTGTCTGTCCCTTCGGGGAAATGTCACACGATGAATACCGGAGTCCTGTTAGCCTGCTACAGCCCGGTTTACCGGAGTCCTGCTAGCCCAGTGCTACAGCCCGAAACTTACTCGCTGATGACCGACACATTCGATGCTGGGTCATGGATGCCTGTCCCTGTAAGTCTGTGCCACTTTGGGTTTACGACTAGCCATGTCAGCCCGGGCTCCTTTTCATATGGATGCTAGCGACACTATCATATACGTGTGCCAAAAGGCGCAAACGGTCCCGGGCAAAGGTAAGGCGACACCCGTGGGGTTACCGTGCGTGAGGCTGCAAAGTGATATGAGGTGTTACAGTCTAGATCGATGTGACATTGAGTCGGGGTCCTGACAGCTTTGGTATCAGAGCTTGACTGCCTGTAGGATTACCAAGCCAAACTGGTCGAAGTTGAGTCTAGAAATGCTTTAGTTATATGTAGGGGAATTGATTGTGGGATGGAACGTAAGGCTCTTTTTACTCCTTTACCTTATGCCCTTCTGATCTGAGTCATCTTATCTTTCCTACGGGGTTAAGGAACTAGGCTTTCTCTTCTCTCTATTAGGATCGCGTGTTACTAATCCGTAAACTTATAGGATTGTTGGTTTCAAGCCTCCTTAAGTTCCTACTACTTCCGTATGTTGATTGTTGATCTCGAAACCTTGATATTGTGATGATCGAGTGGTTATGCCACCATTTTGCATGATGTCTCAAATCTTTTTGAGCATTTACAGCCGTTATGTTGTCCGAGTCATCCCAGGTTTCGAAACAGTCTGATGCATTTGCAAATCCCTTCCTCCCGTTCCTGATGTCCTTTTAGGCCAGGTTAATCACACTAATTGCTGAGTTGAGGTACTCTATTGCCTCGACATATCTGTTGGAGTTATTATTATGACCCTAGGTGTCTTAGGGATCACCTAGTAATCTAGCCATTTATATGTTCCTAGTGTGATAATTTTGGCCTTTATTCTCCAAAGCATCCCGTGATGCCACTTAGTAGTAGGTATTCTACTCCTTGGGTTTTAAACCCGAGAATCACCCTACCTACCTCGTGTTGATAGTGTTTGCTAGTTCCTTTAGGATATTAGTAACCTTTGCGATAGTCCTCGAGGTCCGTGGTATATCGTTCTTCCAAATACCATGAACTATTCTTGGCAGGAGTTCTTTTGAACCAAAAGATCACAACCAGAGTGCTTTTGATGAGTTCTCCATTCTATATTGTGACTCTGCCAGTTCAACCTTTCTGCATGGGCTATCTGGATGAAATATGTTGAACTCGTTCGACATGCTAGTGCATGCATCCACAACTCAGAAAATCATATGTTTTCTTGGGTTGTCCCTCTTTAATTATATTCCGACTCTCGTCTATCAATTGATAGTCAAGAGTATGCGTGCATTTGTTCATCGATGCCTATTACTCTTGTGGTCCGTCAAGCCATTCTATTCTGGAATGACTAGGAGAAACAAACTCCAATACCCTTTTCCATTTCCAGGATTGGGTCAAAGCAGTTGTGTTCCGCAGATCGAGATGCAATCCAGCTTCTGGTCTGTTCTATCTTGAAGTATTGCTATCTTATATCAGGAATATCATGGGAATTGCACACCATCCTATGAACTCTTGATACAGTGATACTTCTCACCCTCATTATTCATTTCTCGGCTTCCGTGTAGTTGCAACCGGAATGCCGACATGTGAACTATGGTGTGTGAAATCGATACTCCTAGCAACCTTGTTGCTTGCTAGTAAATGGACAATAATCTCATTCTTAGCATGTTGGTTATTGAATTATCATTCTAAGAGTGATTGTGCTACCTAGTCTATATTTCCGGTGCACTCTTCGATCAGTGAGTTAAGGCTATGCCAATCCCTTTCTTATCTGATCATCTCATCTTGCCCTGAAAAGCAAGATTGTTCTCGAGCTTAATAACATATCGGTGGTTCGTGATTTTCTGATTATCTTCTCGGAAGTATCACCAGGATGTCACCTAACCGCTATGTTGAGGTCGTGATCAAGTTGGTTTTCAAAACCACCCTTTCTCCAAGAATCCGTGTTGGATACCCCTGAGCTGGTTGGTTAAGCTAAACAACAACTTGGAGAGTTGGAAGATGAAAGCTTGTCCGACTCAGTTCATTTCAAAGGGATATCTTGTGTGTGTGTGTGTTGAAGAAAGATGATATCTTCGTTGATTGATCCTCGTGGTCAATTGTTGGATTTATTGTCTTACCCCAAACCTTTGATTTGAGTATGGGCTATCATCAAAACAAATCAGAACCAACGATGTTCGTAATGTTGTCTTACTCGTTGTTGATTCCTCGAGCATACACCATTAAATCTTTTGGGTTTGACCTGTGCTATCACTTGTTCACATAATTACGGAATTCCTTCTTCATGGAAACCGGTATGGATTGTTGTTGAGCCCATCAGCAACATATTTAACCTCTCCATCATTGTGTTGAACATCCAGCTAGTATTGGAAACTTATATAAGCATTATCTTCATGACCCGCTCATGGAGCATATGTCCGGATGAAAGATGTGACTTTCTCTAATTCACGTGCACTTGGTGTAAGTTGCCACCGTGGATCCGAGAAAGATTGTTTTTGCTTCCTTTGGAATCATCCCAAGTCAGTCATGCATGTGCGAAGTATACATTGGATTGTGAGATTAGCTACCTCCATTCTATAAGTGTCCCTAGCACGCTAAGCCACTGATTGACTTGTTCAAGGAAAAGGAGTTGTTGTGCTAATCCTAGGTCATGCACAAGATGTCGATATCCTCAAACGATGGTTTCCTACCAGAACTCGGTAGTGTTTTTAATATAAGACTACTATGTGGTCATGCCTGTCTGGGACAGCGTGGTCACATGTGTGTAGCAGAACTGGCTCATCTTTTGGAGCTTGCTATCGTAGTTCATTCCTGAGAATCTCGCAACGCCATCTCGTCGATTTGTGTTGCAAACTTTCATTTTTCCCTCTAGACTTGATGATTCTGGAATATTCCGACACCAACCAGATCTGAATCTCAGGCAGATATGATGGTTGGAACATTTCCCAAGAACTATAATATCGGTCTCTGGATAATCGGTAAAGTGGATGTCGTGGCTAATACACCCAGCTGGAATACCTATTATTGTAGTATCTTGATTGAAGAAGTTGGCCACCTCCCCGTAAGGACTTCGTAGGATTTACTCCCTAGTTGTGTCTTATGATTTTTGTGTTCCCGAAGTCTGACCTTTTACTTGATGTTCTGGGTACCAAACCATTTTAATTAATGGGTTGTACTAGCACATCAAGGAGCACATTAAAAGCGGAGTGCTAAACGTCTCTCGGTCGATCATCCAGATTTTGTTCCCTTGGCCCCGCTAAGGTGAAATCTGAGAAGGTTATCTTCCTTTGCATCTGCATCGTCCATCGCTGTTCATCATGGTAGTACGTTGTGTTGCCAGGATCCTTGACACGGATATTGGTAAAACCTTGATGAATATGGAAATGCTCAAGTTCTTGAGAGCACGCACAAGCACTAGGTGTTATCATCAGCACTAGCTGGGATTGCTCCTAGTTTCCCCGGTTAAGCTATAACTTTTCAAACAGTGGACTCACTCTCTACTGTTGAGCTTTTCCCCAGTTACTAAAATCATCCCTTGTGTTGTCTTCAACAAGGTAGTCCACATCATCCATTCTAGTCCGAGTATGTCATCCTTTTGAACTCCTTCAAATAATCGATTGTGATTGCCTTAGGTTGGTATAACAAGTCTCAATGATCTATGAATCAAAAGTAATTCTTTTGCCACTTAAGGGAATATCTCTACGAGTCACCTTCCCTAAGGTGCATCGTTATGGTAATCATGGCAACTATTTCATCGCTATCTTGAAACCATCCACCATCTCTCTAAGCGTGGAATTGTTGCCCACCAATTCAAACCTCGTTGTTTGTTCTTCCATCCCTCTTGATGTGTTTTGCGTCTCAACTCGAGATGTTCCAACATCTCATTCCACGAGTTGGTTTTGGAGTGCTCGATCTCCGAGGAAATCATTTCTTATAGAGTTTCTTTCTATCGTCATCATGTTGAATGAAGATCTCAAAAGCAAAGACGTCAAGATCGATTTGAAGCAATGAATCAACATCTTCAAGAAGGGCAAATGGATCATGAAGATTGTGATAGTTTTGTGACCCCCTTTCCTCTTATCTCAGGTCTTGAATCTCGGGGCGAGATTCCTGTTTAGTGCGGGTGAGTTGTCACATCCCTAGTTCTGGCCTGCTCTGAGTTAGCTGGTCTTGTGCTGCATCATGTTTAAATTTCTCTTAAATTTGAAATGGGGACTGATCAAACCCTAGCACCAGATCAAATCAAATAGGTTCAACATAAAATCATTTTCAATGAACCTGAAATGCCTTCTAAAATGTTCATCGTCTTTGCCTTGGTCCTAAACCTCTGACAAAAATGGTGCACAATTTTCTAGGTCATCCTAAGGTCACTGAATTAAATCATAAGTAATTGAATTTGGACATTTAAATTCTATAAAATATTTTAAATGTCCAAATACTCCTAAACTAAAATGTTCCATGTTGGATATATTATATACAGTGGGCATGTGCAGTTTAGTGATTTTTGAAAGTGTAAGTATTTTTGGAAAAGCCCTAAATTGTACAGAAAATAGAAAACAGTAATTAAAATAGAAAACAGAGAGAGAGAGAGAGAGAGGAACTACCTGGGCCGCTTACCTGTCCAGCCTGGCGGCCCAGCACTGTTGGCCCAGCCCACCAGCGCCACCGTCATCAAGCTCCTGCCAGGAGGACGCGCGCGTGTGGTCGCTGCGCGCAGGCACGCGCCCTGGCCACCTCCTCTCTGCCTGCTTGCCCGGACACCTCTGGGAGATGCCACGTGCCAGCCCCGACTCTCTCTCGCTCTCTCTCGTCCCCATCCCCTCCCCTGGCTCTCTTCCTCGCATGCACCGAAGGCAGCCGCCGCCGCCGCTCGCCGTTGCTGCGCCCACCGCCTCTCCCTCCTCTGCTTGAGCAGTCCAGGAGCTCCGAATCATCGTCGTAGCCATCTCCGTCGACTCAGGCGACCAGAAGAGCGCCGGCGCGTCGTCCTCGACCTCATCTTCTTCCTTGGCCACGGGAGATCGCAGCCGGGATTCCGCCGCCGTCAAGCCTTCCTCGACCATGCTGACCCTCTCCCCGTCCTCCCTATGAGCCACTACGTCTTCCCCCCCTCTCCTCTCTCTTCTTTTTGCTCCCCCAGCTAGTTTCACCGCCGTGCCCAAATCTCCTCGCCGCCGTGCCATGTCGCTGCCGCGGCCAGAGCTTCTCCCGCCCGCTTCTGAGCGTCTCGCCGTTCTCACCGTGCTCCCAGGAGCCGAACGCATGCACCATCTCCTCCGGTCGTGCTCCCTAACACCGAACCCGAGCTTGCCCGAACTCCGGCCGCCGCAAAAGTTGTCGCCGCCGTCGGTTTAGTCCACTCTAGCGCGAGCTGTTGCCTCCGTTGGATGCGCGAGGCTCTCAGCTTTCTGTAGCCGCAAACCGCGTCCAAAACCGAGCCCTATGGGCGTTTTCCGAAGCGCTCCGCCGCGTCCGGCCTCGCCGGTGGCTAAACGCCGGCGAGTTGACCGCTTTGACCGGCGAGGTTTGACCCCGTCTGTCCAGGGGTTTGACCCATCTCTCTCACAGACATGCGGGCCCCGGCCCCTGTTAACTAGCTAAGTGTTAAAATTAACTTAAGTTAATCCCATAGTCACTGACGTGTGGGTCCAGGGACTAATTAGCCTAGATTAACTTTTAGTTAGTACTAATTAACCCTTTTAGCTGACTGAGTCACTGACTAGTGGACCCCACTGGTCGACCGGCCCCGTTGACCTGCTGATGTCACGCTGACGTCAGGCTGATGTAGTAACCCTTTTCTGGAATTAGTTTAATTCTATTTATTCAGGAAATTCCAGAAAATAGTTAAAACTTGTAAAAATCATAGAAATTCAACCCTAACTCCAAATGAGATAAATTATATATGAAAAATGATCAGAAAAATCCAATCTATCCATCTGTACCATTTTCATGCATGTTAGAACAATTTATAGCTTCTGTTTAGCACAAATCATATAAATGGCATTTAAACCTTCACATATGGAGTTTGAATTTGAATCTTGGATTCAAACCAACTTCATTTAACCTACTGCTAGATGCATTAGCTCAAATCACAGCATATTGCCATGTCATGATCATGCATCATATTGTGCATTGCATTGATTGTGTTTCTTCCTTGTTTGTCGGTGTTTGCCCCCTCCCGATAGACGTGGTTTCGATGATGAGTTCGATGACACCGATGAAGAACTTTACTATCTTCAGAAGTGCCAGGCAAGCAAAACCCCTTTGTTCATTCCGATACAATCCCACTCTCTCGCTCCTGCTCTCTTTAATGCAGAAGGACAACAACGATTCAATGTTACTTGCTGCGGTAGTTGAACCCCTTTATCCTCTGCATGACCTGTCATTGCCATAGTAAATAGATGAAACCCACTAGCATGAGTAGGAGTTGTTTGAGCCCTGATGTGCCTACTCATTCATGCTTGTTTGTCATGCCTGCTATTGCTTAGAGTTGTGTCAGGTCTGATTCATCAGGAATGAATTGGAGGTGTGTGAACATGTCCTACCGTTGAGAGCTAAGTGTGTGAACACGATTTGGTAAAGGTAGCGGTGAGAGGCCATGTAGGAGTACATGGTGGGTTGTCTCATTGCAGCCGTCCTCGGGAACTGAGTTCTGTGTTTGTGATCCATGAACAGCTACTACCACACATTGGGATCCTTAATTGACCCTCTCGACTTCTTAATCACCCTTGTTCTCTGTCCAGGAGTTGCAACTAGTTTCTGGTGTTTGTAGGTAGTGTTAGTAGTCTACCAAGTGGCACCCGGTACAGGTGGGATTCTGACAGACTAGGCACAGTGGCCTGGTGTACCAAGTGGCACCCGGATGGTGGGCTTGGGAACCCTGCACACATCGTTTGGGGCCGTGAGCGACACCCCGGCCGGATCTCCTTGCAGATGGAACCCGAATAGGCGATAAACCTGGACGAGAGACTTGAGTGTTTAGGTAGGCCGTGGCCGACTCCCTCGCAGGGTTGCCGAGATACATGACGTGTGAAAGGGCGATACATGACGGATTCCTCGGATAAGTGGCTTCCGCTTGAAGGTTGCCGAGATACATGACGTGTATAGGGCGATAAGTGGCGAGAGCGTGTGTGAAGAAGTACACCCCTGCAGGGTTATCATTATCTATTCGAATAGCCGGATTCCTCGGATATGGAAACTTGGACCCCTTGCATAGTTCATAGACAAGTGAAAGTGGATACTCTAAAATACGCAAGATAAGCGTGAGTGCTATGGATGGCGTTCTCGTAGCGAGACGGGAGCGGATCCATAGTGGAGTATTGATATGGTGAATATGTGGACTCGTGTGCGCCACCCCAAAAGAGTTACTTGCAGTCTTAGTTTAGGATAGCCACCGAGTCAAAGCTGGCTTGCTGCAGTTAAACCCCACCATCCCCTTTGTTGACAATGATGCATATGTAGTTAGATCTGATGTAAGTCTTGCTGGGTACATTTGTACTCACGTTTGCCTATTTTATGTTTTTGCAGAGAGACCCAGTCTCGCCATTAGTTCCGCGTGGACTTCGACGTTTAGCTTGTTACCTCAGCTACGATCTTGTGCCCTCGGCAGGATCTAGTAGATAGTCAGGCTTCTCAGCCTTTTTCATTTGTAGTTGTCTGTACTCAGACATGTTGAGCTTCCGCTTGTGCTTTGATTTGTATGCTCTGAATGTTGGGTCATGAGACCCATGTTTGTAATATCTTGCTCCTCGGAGCCTATTGAATTAAATACTTGAGTTGTAGAGTCATGTTGTGATGCCATGTTGTATTTGCACATATCGAGCATATTGTGTGTATGTTATTGAAATGCTTGGTATGTGTGGGATCTGACTATCTAGTTGTTTATTCTTAGTAGCCTCTCTTATCGGGAAATGTCTCCTAGTGTTTCCACTGAGCCATGGTAGCTTGCTACTGCTCCGGGACACTTAGGCTGGCCGGCATGTGTCCTTCTTCGATCCTGTGTCTGTCCCTTCGGGGAAGTGTCACACGATGAATACCGGAGTCCTGTTAGCCCGCTATAGCCCGGTTTACCAGAGTCCTGCTAGCCCAGTGCTACAGCCCGGAACTTACTCGCTGATGACCGACACGTTCGATGCTGGGTCATGGATGCCTATCCCTATAAGTCTGTGCCACTTTCGGTTTACGACTAGCCATGTCAGCCCGGGATCCTTTTAATATGGATGCTAGCAACACTATCATATACGTGTGCCAAAAGGAGCGAACGGTCCCGGGCAAAGGTAAGGCGACACCCGTGGGGATACCGTGCGTGAGGCCGCAAAGTGATATGAGGTGTTACAGGCTAGATCGATGTGACATTGAGTCGGGGTCCTGACAGCGGCCCACCGTGGGCACCCTATAGAGATACACATCCGAGCGGCGTACATGCATTTTCGAAACTAAATTAGGAACATTTAGCTGACCAATTGAACGAATCTATTTTAATAATCTTAGATTCGTATTTGAACAACTAAGCTTGTTTATCTTGATGGGTGGAGCAATGCTATTATGACACGAAGCACGTATGTTGATCGTATAGTGATCATAAAAGGGGGAAACCTAAGCTTTTTTGCTTTGAGCAACTAAGGGTTCCCCTCTGATTTCTATTAAAGAAACCACCACGAAACCAACATGAGCAAAAGAGGGTTTCCCCTCCGATTTCTATTAAATATACTACCATGGAACCAACATGATCAATTAAACCACCATGGCAGATTTAAAGTTGCAAACCGGAGAAATGCTATTTAGCATCCATTGTTTCCTTCGAGCTAAGAACTAAATTCTAAGATCTAAAAAGAAAGTACAGTAACCAAGTTACAATCTATTTTGTGGTTGAGCTCAAAAAGTTGAGGAGATATGAAGTACCACCTCTCTTGCGGCACCAAGTAGGCATCAGAGGTGTGATGGTTGTCGGTGGCGTTCAAGTAGATCTGTGACTGTAGACGGGTGTATCAGGGGATAAGTCCCATTGTGGTGGACGAGAAGGTTGTGTGAACAGCACCGGCAAAGAGGACGACAATGCTGATGAAGCGAGAGGACGCGATGCAAGGCTCTTTGTCCGTCACCATGGATGAGAAACTTCCATCTCTAGAAGTGGACGACGCGTTCATGGTAGGAGCTCCGGCATGGTGGAAGATGGTGACGATGGATGGGGTGGAGGACGGTGGCAATGGATGGGGTGGCGGACGGAGGAGGCTGGTGTGGGGATGGTGTTCTAGCACGAACAATGTATGAATGCGAAGATGAAGGGATAGCTATGGGGAGCCATGCTTTTGGGATGCACCTGTCTGAAATATGGGAAAGTTACAAACTTAGCTCTCATTTAAAATTTGGACGTCTCGTCAGTTGGGGATAGGACGGTAATCTCGCATCTCGCCAATATTTGCCCGGAGCAAATTTGGGAGAGGAGAGGGTGTTTTGGCGCCCATGATGTATGAACGGGGCTGATAGGTAGGGCGGTTATGTCACGTCTGAGTGAAGTTACAAACCTGCCTCTATTGAAAATATTTGCCCACATCGATTTCGGCCGAGTCGAGTTGTTTTGCCGCCCACCGTGTATGAATGGGGAAATGGAGGGAGAGACAAAGGTTGTCGCTGTCAAAACCGGCGGATCTCTGGTAGGGGTTCCCGAACTGTGCTTCTAGGCGGATGGTAACAGGAGACAAGGGACACAATGTTTTTACCCAGGTTCGGGCCATCTCGATGGAGGTAAAACCCTACTCTTGCTTGATTGATATTGATGATATGGGTAGTACAAGAGTGGATCTACCACGAGATCAAGGAGGCTAAACCCTAGAAGCTAGCCTATGGTATGATTGTTGTAATGGTTGTTCGTCCTACGGACTAAAACCCTCTGGTTTATATAGACACCGGAGAGGGCTGGGGTTACACAGAGTCGGTTACAATGGTAGGAGATCTACATATCCGTATTGCCAAGCTTGCCTTCCACGCCAAGGAAAGTCCCATCCGGACACGGGATGAAGTCTTCAATCTTGTATCTTCATAGTCTTGGAGTCCGGCCGATGATAATAGTCCGGCTATCCGGACACCCCCTAGTCCAGGACTCCCTCAGTAGCCCCTGAACCAGGCTTCAATGATGATGAGTCCGGCGCGCATATTGTTCGGCATTGCAAGGCGGGTTCCTCCTCCGAATTATGCATAGAAGATTGTGAACACCAGGATAGTGTCCGGCTCTGCAAAATAAAATCCACATTCCACCGTAGAGAGAATAATATGTACACAAGTTCAATCTGCTGACGTATTTTGTGGCATGACGTCATACCACCACCAAGCCTTTACATGAATCGCTTTTTTATTATACCACCTCAGCGCGTTTAGCGAAGCAGTTTCCTTGGCACGTCTTGTCGAAGCAGAGATCGTGTTCCCCTTATTCCGGGATTCCCATCAATACGGACGTGGGTAACCCAACCGTGCCCATTGCCACGCCCCCTCTACCGGAGGTGAGTCCCTAACGGTCACGGGGACGGCTCTTGGTATTCTCCCTCTTTATAATGGGACCAAAGCTCGTTTCTTTTCTTCAATCCTCAATCGAATCTACTCCTCGCCCCGAGTCCCAACACCCAGAGCCCCAGATTCAAGCGCTTCGGACCTTCAACAATGTCCGGCTCCGACCTAGAGGGTCGGTGGATGCCCTCCTCCGTCACGGAAGAGGACGTGCAAAAGCTTAGAGAAGCTAAGTACTTGACCTATGAGATTTCGCATAGGCTGCCCGCCAAAGGGCAAGTCATTCCCACTCCCGAGCCCGGTGAAAGCTTCGTGTTCGTGTCCCACCTGCGTCGGGGTTTAGGCTTCCCGATGGATCCTTTTGTGAGAGGGCTCATGTTTTACTATGGGCTGGAATTCCACGACTTGGCTCCGGAGTTCATCCTCCACATCTCGTCATTCATTGTCGTCTGCGAGGCCTTCCTCCGTACTACCCCCCACTTCGGTTTGTGGCTCAAAACTTTTAATGTGGAGCCAAAGATGATCGATGGGCGCCACGCAGAGTGCGGCGGGGCGGTCGTAAACAGGAGGGCCGATGCTCCATGGCCCGGGGGCTCTTTCCAAGAGGAGCTCGGCTTGTGGCAATAGGAGTGGTTTTATATTACCGCTCCCACGGGCAGCAAGCAGAAGCCGCCGCCCACCTTCCGCTCGGGACCTCCACGACAACTGATGTCATGGGTCAACCAAGGGCTCAACTGGGGGCCATCAAAGGACATGCCCCTATTGCAGGGCCGGATTCGAGACCTCCAAGCGAGGGGGATCGATCTGGTCATGGTGATGCAGGTCATGCTGATTAGGCATCTCCTGCCCTGCAAACGCCGTCCTCTCCGGCTGTGGGAATTTAATCCGGAGGGACCACGAATTCTCCAACACTTCATGGGTACGACACCCGTGGAGATGTACAAATTGTTCTTCGGATCACGAGAGGTGTGTCCGGAATTGACCGAGGACGCCGGCCTAAGCTGCAATCGCGCGGATACACAAGTAAGTAGCTCCGTGTCCAGACATACCGTTTGTTTGCCTTTCTATGATTCTCCTTTTAACCAATTGTCCTCTAAACAGGAGTGGATAGCGCAAGCAAAACTGATACGGTGTCCGGCACCCCTCCCAGAGACCGCGCCGGATCCCGTGCTGGTCAGGATGCTGGAGGTTGTGCCTTCAGAGGAAGGCGAAGGGCAGAACAGAGGAACTAGCACCTCAACCAAGGAGGCTTTCGAGAAAGGGGGGATCGAGAATCCCTCCCTCCAAGGGGAGAAGAGGACCACTTCCGAAAACCCAGAGGCCAAAGTCCCGAAGCGGGGGAAGAGATCTTCACCAGAGGGTCCTGCGTCCGGGGAGGCCCCGGCCGCACAGTGTCCCCTAAAGAATCAGCCCTCCAGCGAGCCGTAAGTAGAAAAAAGGGAGTTTTGTAATAATGGACATCCCTATTTGTGCTTCTGAGGATAACTTAAGTTTTTACCTTGTAGTTCGGATCTCCATCCTTCTCAAATGAGCTCGTCTTCGGGGGACCTTCGTCCGGAGATGATGGAGAGCGAGACGCCTCCATCCGCCGCGCCGTCAGGTGGAGCAGACGACCCTGAGGTGTCATCACGGAGGGTATCCCCGAGTCCGGCAGAGCCGAAGAGTTCGGCGCCAACTAGTGTACGGCCGGGTGTGGGGACCCCGACTCATAAGTCGTGATCACCGATTGCACGTGTACAGTGATCCCAGAGATCAATGCTCACTGAACACACAGAAGCTGAATAACAAGAGTCTTACATCCATACATACCGCCTTACTCAAGTAGGACCATTATGGTCAAGTCTTGAGTATAACATTGCAGCGGAAATCTTCGTCGATAACTTGGACCCATGCCATCTGCCTTAACCCTACAAGCACTCTGACTGGGAAGCGTCCTAGCTCGCATGTTCGTCACCGAAGTATTCCTCATCATATCATGTTCTTTCATGCCTGGCCAATAAAATAACCAGTGGCAAGCCAATGAGTACTTTGAATGTACTCGCAAGCAACCCATGTTTTTGGTTCAAGATACAACAATGCATGATATAGGTAAATTTTTACAGAAAGCTAGTTTTGAGTGCAATGACATGTTCAACAACTTGTAAGACATGCATCGAGAGAATTCAAGTAACCATGAGGACAGGTTATAGATATCAACATAAATAGAGTGGGCACCAACCCAACTCAATCATGTCAAGTCCCTTGACTTGACCCAAGTCATTTTATCAACACACACACACACACGGTTCGAAAACAAGTGGACGTAGCCCAAGAGCGGTTACCCAACTGTCCTTGACCATGGACACGGCTATTCGAATAGTTTTACACTCTGCAGAGGTTGCACACTGTACCCACAAGATCCGGGGAACTTCCGTGTCATCCACGACCCACGATACCTCAAGTACCCGGGGTAAGCACCCGATCACTATCTTTCCCTAGACGACACTAACTTGGAGTCCACTCGATTGGTAGTAACCCCCGTGCCCAACATTAGCACATAACATTTTACTGGAGCCACGCTCCATAATCATCTCACATCACAAGCACGGGGTACCAACGGTGTGTCCGGTGCCCCAGAAAAATGTTCTTGGTCGCCCTACCTGGCACGACCCCGTCCCGAGAGAGCGCACCAACAACTCTCCCGTCACTAGTAATGCGGGCTCCAAGCTAGTATCGGTCTAGGTAATCAATAATGCCCTTTCCCATATAAGGATAGAGTGGTTGCGCATGTAAGGTTGGAATAATGGTCGCAACTTAAACCAATCCGTTTTGAAAACAACACACACTTGCCTCGGTAAACCACTTCATCATCAAGTGGCTACCCAACTCATCGTCTCCCCAGGGCATAAGTGGCACCCGATGGGGTTTTCGAAAAGTCTTTTGAAAATACTTAGTCTCCTTTACCATGCATATTCCTGTCCCTTTTTGCGTAGCACTACTTTAGCATCCTATCTACTCCCACCGGCATAACCCTCATAAGAAGGTAGGGTCATGCACAACGCAAGTATCAACGAGGAAGTACGGTGGCAAACCATCTAAGTGGTTACCACCCCATCATGATTCCGTTGCAACAACAATATAGTGCTATATGACATGCATAAAAAGGTTTCATAGACATGGTCAAAGGGCTGCTTGCCTGTTTCATCAGAGTGTTGAGATCTTCTGGTCCTTCTCTAGGTACTCCGTCTACTTCGGCAACTAACGTCGGAAACAATCACAATAAGCAACACAACAAGGCAAGAATGAATGTGCTATAAAAATATGAAGTTGAGTTTTATTGGATACCTCTGGTCATATGAGGAATGACCAAAGTGATTTCATTGGAAGTGGATCAATGGATATCTCTGAACATTTTGATATGATGGAATCAAGGGGTTTATGGATTTGCAAGAAGTGTACAGAAACATTATTTTCAAAAATGAGCAGAGGCACCCATTTGACAAAGCATGATTTTAGAAGCACCTAGGAGTTGGTTTCTCTGGATAGGGAGTTCAAATGAATATCCCATGATTTTGCAAAGTTGATAAACATGAAGAAATGACTCATTATTTTGTGGGGCACAGAAGGTATTAAGAAAAATGTTCATAAACTAAGTTATGAACTTAGAAGCATCTAGGAATTTGAATCATGGCATTTGGATCAATTTTGAGCCCTCTGTGATTTTCTAAGGTTCAGCACAGAAATAGGAAAAGCAGGATTTGATAAATATTTTTGAAGGAAAAGCTTCTGTAAAAATGTGACAATAGCACCATGTGGTAGGGCATGATTTTAGAAACTACTAGAAATTTGAATCATCAAATTTGGAGTTAATTTGGATTGTTTATGGATTTTACAAGTTTACAGAAAAAGAAAAAGAAAAGGGAAAGGGGGTGTACCCTTATCCAGCGCACCAGGCGAAAGATAGCAGTGGGCCGGCCCAGCGGCTCAGCTGCGCGGTGTCAGGGGCGATGTCAAAGGCGTATTCCCGGGAACACGCCTTCCCTGAGCGAAGGCGGCAGCGGGCAGAGCCCGTTTCCACTTAAACGGGCGGGGCCCAGCCGCTGGGTCGCCACGCGCGGGGCCCACCTGTCGGGTTCATCCCCAACCTCCCGCTCGAACATAGCAGAGGCAAGGGGCGGCGTCAGCGGCGACTTGCCGGCACCACAGGGCGTCTCCGGCGATGCTCTACACACCGGCGTGCCCAGGGGACCCGGACGCGTCCAACCGTGGGTGGCACGATCTCCCCGGGGCACCGAGCTGAGCAGGGTGTTGGCCGCGGCGGACGAGGCCGGCGGTGATGGTGGGCACGGCACTACAGCCACCGGGAGAAGTAACCGGAGTGCGGGGAAGCTTCAGGGGGTCGTGGAAGATGGATTGGGACGCATGGGTGGAGGGGATGGTGCTCGGGCGTCGCGAATTTAGGCGATGGACGGCGGCTCGGCTTCGGCCTTCGAGGTGGATGGGGGCGCGGGGAGAGGAGTGAGTTGGTCCAGGTGGTCTCTGGGAGGGAGAGAGAGGCAAAGGAGTAGAGAGGAGGCTCGGGGGTGGCCTTAAATAGAAGGGGGCGAGGTGCACAGTGGGGCCGTGCGCCCGCGAGACTGTTGCCAACGCTGCAAGCCAGGGGAGCTCGTGTGGGCGTGTCTGGAGTGTTCCTGGACGTCGACTACGTCAGGAGAGATAGAGAGAGGGAGTGGGGAGAGGTCAGAGGCGCGCACGTGTGAGCCGCACCTTTGGCGCGCTCGGGCGGCCGGTGTTTGCTAGCGCGGAGGCGTGGGGAGTAGGAGAGAGGAAGGGGACAGCGTCGTGTCGTGACGCGGACGTCGAGGGGCGTTGGTTGGCGTGTTGGGGAGGTTCGAGGTGGTCGGGGGCGCGGCGTCAATGGTCGCCTGCTCTACCTCGCGCTCCAGAGCGCATCTTTGGCCGGCATGCGCGGCTTTTCCGCGCGCACTCGCGTGTCCACTTGTGTCAAGTGGCTGCAGGTAGAATAAACAAGGGGGGAGGACGCCTTGGATGCTGTGGGACCTGGCAGGAGTGAGAGAGAGGTGAGAAAAGGGGAGAAATGCAGCTGTCCAGAGAGGAAAAATGGATCATGCCCCCCTTCATCATTGCCTCTCGGGCAGGGAAGCACACCAGAGGTAGAGGGAGACTAGGAGGGGCTGTGGGAAAAAGGATAACTCTTGGAGATTAGTGGAAGAGGTCAAAAATGGCATTTTGTTAAAGTGGCAGAAGGTGTTTGATATTGGTTTGGGCAAGTAGATGATCTCCATTTGTCATGACGCTTGACAGGGACAAATGGTATAAGAAAATAAGAGGTACCACCAAGATTGAGTCCATTTGGGAAATTTGCCAATGTAACTTTTGTAAACCCTAGAAATCAGCAGAAATGGACTTTCCAAGATTTAGTCATGCAAATCTATTCTCGTTGATGCACCACTTGGTGTAGTGTCATCATTTGAGGTTCTTAACATCTCTACAAAAGTTGAGATCAAAAGGAGAAAGTTTCCAATGTAGAGTTGTTCAAATTTGGTTCTGGACAGGAATGGTTTTGGGGCACTTTGATCAAGTTGTTCTCCAACTTGTGCCACTTTGTCTAGATGAATAATTTGGACATTTTAGCATGTTCACAAGGTTTGAGAACATTTGGAAATGTTTGGAAATGTAAAGTTGCTCAAACTTCAAAATGGACAGAAATGGTTTTGAGGGGATTGGATGATGTTATATTGTTCTCCAAGTCATGAGACTTGTCAAGATCATCTAATATGTCATATGTGATATGCTAGAATTTTCTTGGAATTTTTGGAGAATATTTCCTTTGTAAATATTTCAAAATCTTGAAATATCCAGAGAGGGTTTTTGAGGGGTTTGACCAATATTTTGAACATGACTAAGGGAGTCCTGGACTAGGGGGTGTCCGGACAGCCGGACTATCATCGTCCGCCGGACTCCAAGACTACGAAGATACAAGATTGAAGACTCCGTCCCATGTCCGGATGGGACTCTCCTTGGCGTGGAAGGCAAGCTTGGCGATACGGATATGTAGATCTCCTACCATTGTAACCGACTCTGTGTAACCCTAGCCTCCTCCGGTGTCTATATAAACCGAGGGACTTTAGTCCGTAGGACACAACATACATTACAACAATCATACCATAGGCTAGCTTTAGGGTTTAGCCTCCTTGATCTCGTGGTAGATCCACTCTTGTACTACCCATATCATCAATATTAAGCAAGCAGGACGTAGGGTTTTACCTCCATCGAGAGGGCCCGAACCTGGGTAAAACGTCGTGTCCCTCGTCTCCTGTTACCATCCGCCTAGACGCACAATTCGGGACCCCCTACCCGAGATCCGCCGGTTTTGACACCGACATTGGTGCTTTCATTGAGAGTTCCTCTGTGTCGTCACCGATAGGCTCGATGGCATCTTCAACCAACAACGCTGTCAAGGGTGATACTTTTCTCCCCGGACAGATCTTCGTATTCGGCGGCTTTGCACTACGGGCTAATTCGTTTGGCCATCTGGAGCAGGTCGAAAGCTACGCCCCTGGTCGTCAGGTCAGATTCAGAAGTCTAAACTTCACAGCCGACGTCCGCGGAGACTTGATCTTCGACGGCCTCGAGCCACAGCCAAGCGTGCCGCACTGTTTCGATGGGAACGATCTAGCTCTGCCGCCGAACAGTGCCTTGGTGGCCGCACATGAATCCGCTTCGGCCTTTAGTCCGGGGCCGATCGCCCAGACCGAGGAACGGTGGATGGACACCACCTCGGGGGCTTCGACTTCCACGGCGATGGAGCCGAACACTAATCTTGTCCCTCGCGAAACTCGTGATTCCGAGGTGCCGGACTCCTTGCCGGACTCTGAACCTCCCACGCCCCTACCAACCAAATCGGATTGGGCACCGGTTATGGAATTCACCGCCGCGGACATCTTCCAATACTCGCCTTTTGGCGACATCCTGAATTCGCTAAAGAATCTCTCGTTATCAGGAGAGCCCTGGCTGGAATATGGCCAGGATGGTTGGGATAAGGACGATGAAGAAATTCAGAGCCCACCCACCACCCACTTTGTAGCCACTGTCGACGATCTAACCGACATGCTAGACTACGACTCCGAAGACATCGACGCTATGGACGACGATGCCAGAGACGAACAGGAACCAGCGCCTATTGGGCACTGGAAGACCACCTCGTCATATGACATATACATGGTGGATACCCCAAAAGACGGGGATGGCGAAGAAACAGCGGAGGCAGATTCTTTAAAGAAACAGCCCAAGCGCCGGCGTCAGCGACGCCGCTCTAAATCCCGCCACAGCAAGAATGGAGATTCCGGCACAGGAGATAATAATACCCCAGAAAGTGCCGAAGATAACCCCCTCCAGCAAGACTCAGCGCAGGAGGATGCAGAAGCAAGCCCTCACGAGAAGGCGGCAGACGAAGAGGTTGAGGATTACAACTATACGCCTCCCTCCGAAGACGAGGCAAGCCTCAACGACGACGAATTCGTCATGCCCGAGGATCCCGTCGAATAAGAGCGTTTTAAACGCAGGCTTATCGCACCGGCAAACAGCCTAAAGAAAAAGCAGCAGCAGCTTCAAGCTGATCAGGACCTGCTGGCCGATCGATGGACCGAGGTCCTCGCAGCCGAAGAGTATAAACTCGAACGCCCCTCCAAAAGCTATCCAAGACGCAAGCTGCTCCCCCGATTAGAGGAGGAAGCATACATACCTCCATCACCAGCGCACAATACGGCTGACCGACCACCCCGTGGTCGTGACAAAGAGGCATCCAGGCCCCCAACCAAGACCGTACCCCGGCATCACTCCAAAAGTACGAAGCCAAGAGGGAACGCGCCGGACTTGCGAGATATATTGGAGGACAAAGCAAGGCAATCCAGATCCATCTACGGATCACGGGGGCACCCCACGACCCATGACGAATACCGTCGCGCCGGATACAATAACCTCGGCCGGGCCGAACACAGCAGACAACGCTCTCTCGAGTTGTGTCGTGATATTGCTCAATATAGAGGCGCCGCACACCCGCTATGCTTCACTGACGAAGTAATGGATCATCAAATCCCTGAAGGGTTTAAACCCGTAAAGATTCCTACGATGGCACAACAGACCCCGCGGTTTGGATCGAAGATTACCTTCTCCACATCCATATGGCCCGCGGCGACGATCTCCATGCCATCAAGTATCTCCCACTCAAGCTTAAAGGACCAGCTCGGCATTGGCTCAACAGCTTGCCCGCAGAGTCGATTGGGTGTTGGGAAGACCTGGAAGCCGCATTCCTTGATAACTTCCAGGGCACGTATGTGCGACCACCAAACGCCGATGACCTAAGCCACATCATTCAGCAGCCAGACGAATCGGCCAGACAATTCTGGACACGGTTCTTGACAAAGAAAAACCAAATCGTCGACTGTCCGGATGCAGAGGCCCTTGCAGCCTTCAAACATAACATCCGCAACGAATGGCTAGCCCGACACCTGGGGCAGGAAAAGCCGAAATCTATGGCAGCCCTCACATCATTAATGACCCGCTTTTGCGCGGGAGAGGATAACTCGCTAGCTCGCAGCAACAATAACGACAGGTCACGTCAAAACAAAAACAAACGCCGCATCAACGGCGACGATAAGGAGGA
This sequence comes from Triticum dicoccoides, assembly GCF_002162155.2. Lineage (NCBI taxonomy): Eukaryota > Viridiplantae > Streptophyta > Magnoliopsida > Poales > Poaceae > Triticum > Triticum dicoccoides. The sequence goes on along the minus strand of NC_041385.1, from coordinate 214,269,935 downwards.
TACGGTAGTCAACGCCGGATTCCGAGGCTCTAAACCCGGTCAACGGAAGAAGCCATTCAAAAGAACCACTCCGGGTCCGTCCAATTTGGACCGAATACTCGACCGCTTATGCCAGATACATGGCACCCCTGAAAAGCCAGCTAATCACACTAATAGAGATTGCTGGGTGTTCAAGCAGGCAGGTAAGTTAATTGCCGAAAACAATGACAAGGGGCTAAACAGCGACGATGAGGAGGAGACCCGACCGCTGAACAATAGAGGACAAAAGGGTTTTCCCCCACAAGTGCGGACAGTGAGCATGATCTACGCGACCCATATACCCAAGAGGGAGAGGAAGCACGCACTAAGGGACGTCTACGCGATGGAGCCAGTCGCCCCGAAGTTCAATCCATGGTCCTCTTGTCCGATCACTTTCGATCGAAGAGACCATCCGACCAGCATATGCCATGGCGGATTCGCCGCATTGGTTTTAGACCCAATCGTCGATGGATTTCACCTCACGAGAGTCCTGATGGACGGCGGTAGTAGCCTGAACCTGCTTTATCAGGATACAGTGCACAAAATGGGCATAGACCCCTCAAGGATTAAACCTACAAAGACAACCTTTAAAAGTGTCATACCAGGTGTGGAAGCCAACTGTACAGGCTCAGTCACACTGGAAGTGGTCTTCGGATCCCCGGACAATTTCCAGAGCGAGGAGTTAATCTTCTACATAGTCCCGTTTCGCAGCGGCTATCACGCTCTGCTCGGACGAACTGCGTTTGCAAAATTCAATGCGGTGCCGCATTATGCATACCTCAAGCTCAACATGCCAGGCCCTCATGGAGTCATCACGGTCAACGGGAATACGGAACGCTCCCTCCGAACGGAGGAACATAGAGCGGCTCTCGCGGCAGAAGTACAGAGTAGCCTCTTAAGGCAATTCTTGAGTCCGGCTGTTAAACGGCCGGATACAGCAAAACGCGCCCGAGGCAACACCAACCAAGACCACCTGGTGCGATCAGAGCACGCGTAACAATGCGGCCCAACCCCCGCCCGCGCGTGATTGCAAGAATAACCCTCCGCGTACATCACTACGCTTTGGAGATACCATGGGCGTAGGGGAAGGGGCACGATCGCAATGGACCCAGAGTGCGGTTCGACCACACCAGGGGCTCGCAAGTGTGCCCCCCTTTTTTTTCTCTTTTATTATTATTTTCCTTCTTTGTGTACACAGGACTCCGTTAGTCAGAGGCCCTTTCCGGCGGTGAACCTGTCGAACTCATGATGCAACAACCAGGGAAGAAAGAAGGCTGCGACGAACACTCAGGTGGTCTCAATTATGAGCATTAAATTCGATTATATACACCAAGTCCGCAGCTCACCCCTGGAGGGGGACATGTTTAATTAGTCCAAATCCCTTGCTTACCGCACTATTTGTATCAGTCTGCACTCATAACAGACTTTCTTTCATAAATAATGCAGCACCTTTTTGACTGCAATTACATTACCTTTTATATATATATGCTCATTACATGACATCTTGCACCCGTATATTTTGGTATGGCCTAATACACCAGGGGCTTATGTTCCCCACATTATGGTGTGATAAGTCCGAACACTTTCATAAGTGCGGCACCCCGAACTTATAGCATTATATGAATCGGCTCCGAATCATGTCTTGGGTCAATAGTTGGGTTTGCCCGGCTCCCACGTTTTGGTGCCTTACATTCCGTTCTGTCGGCTAAGGTGGCACTGGGAGAACCACTGCGATTGCACCCCGGTTGAGCCGGGCGAGCGCCTCAGTGGAGAAAGCTAAAACTGACCGGCATGATAAGGCGAGAGACTGGTCGCTGTTCGAGAGGTTTTTTCGGGTCCTTAAAGACTCACGCCGCTTCGAGCAAAGTTCCGGACCATGTCCGACGAAGGCGCGGATAGCGCCCCAGATTCGGCCTTCCGAATACCAGGGGCTTCGCCGAAATTTAAAATTATAGAATTCTATGGCTAAGTGAGAATGTTCAAGCATTATAAGTCCGGTCGCCTTGTTCGTTGTGTTGAGCGCCTCCCTAGATGGACCCAAAAATGGGAACAAGAGTGCTCAAGTTATTCCCGAACACCCCAGCACTCGTGGCTCGGGGGCTGAAGCCAACGACTTGCCATCTCTCAGATTTTATAAACGGCCGCATAGAAGGTAATATTTTAAATTAAAACAAGCGTTGCTCATGGCGCATATGAACGAAGTTTTTAGCGCACAGGATAATACATAGCGAGTTTACTCAAAGATTACATTTCTAGGGCACTCATCCGCAATATCGCGGGCTCCCTTCAGGACAGTTTTATAGTACATTTCAGGCGTGCGATACTCCTTGCCCGGCGGCGGTGGGTCCGTGAGAAGCTTCTCCGCATCCAACCTGCCCCAATGCACCTTTGTGCGGGCAAGGGCCCGACGATCACCTTGAATACAGGCGGAGCGCTTGATGACCTCCACCCAGGGGCATGCATCCACCAGCCACCGCACGAGGCCGAAGTAGCTACCAGGCATGACCTGTTCAGGCCACAGCCGGACTATAAGGCCCTTCATGGCCTCTTCAGCTACCTTGTGAAGTTCGACCAGCTGCTTCAGTTGGTCGCTTGGCGGCACCAGATGGCCGGCCTCAGCGTACTGAGACCAGAAGACCTTCTCCGTCGAGCTCCCCTCCTCGCCACGATAGAATGCGGCGGCATCGAACGCACTGTGCGGCAGATCTGCAAACACCCCTGGAGAGCTCTGAATGCGGGTAAGTGTCAGGTAGTTTACATTAACATGCTTGCTTTGCATGAAAAATGCCTTACCCGCCGCTATCTTCTTTACATCTTCAACCTCCTGAAGGGCCTTACAGGCCTCGGCCTTGGCGGACTTGGCACTTTCGAGAGCCGAGGCAAGCTCGGACTCTCGAGTCTTGGAGTCACGCTCCAAACTCTCATGCTTCTCCATGAGAGCCTAGAGCTCTTGCCGCACTTCCGCCACCCATGCCTCCTGCTTTTCTCGCTCTGCCCGTTCCGCGGCTGCACTGCGTTTGGCCGTGGACACAGCCTCCTTCAGGGCTGCCACCTCGTTCGTGGCCCCTGCAATACCCATACTATCCTTGTTAATTTTATTGCAACCCAAATTCTTTTCTGTAAGGTAACTATTTAAAGTGGTGTCACTCACCTTCTTTGTCCTCGAGCTGCTTCTTGGCATGGCCGAGCTCTTGCTCGGACCGCTCGAGATCCCGCTTCAATACGTCGACCTCCGCCGTCAGTGTGGCAGAGGTCAGCAGCGCAGCCTGCAAACCCATATTGACATATTTTAAGCAACCCTGTGTATATCTTGTTAGATCCTCAGTCCGGCTTTTCTTTCCGAGCACCGAACTGAGCATCAGGGGCTACTGTCTATGCGGTATTACATTACATAATTTTAACTTCTTACCTCAAAGCCTGTTAGAAGGCTGCTGCAGGCTTCGGTCAGCCCGCTCTTGGCGAGCTGAACCTTTTGAATCACCGCACTCATGATAGTGCGGCGTTCTTCCTCGATGGAAGCGCCTTTAAGCGCCTCCAACAAGTTATCCGGCGCCTCCGGTTGGACGGAGGTCGCCGGTGTCACGGTCCTGCCCTTCTGTCGAAGGGGCCGCCCGCCGCACTCTGGAACCACTGCGGGTTCCGATGTACAGTCCGGCACAAAGTCTGGCAGGCAGCCTGACGGCGCCTCCGAAGCCTCCTCCTGCTGGGTCCCTCTCTGGGATCCCACCTCGGCGTCCTCATCGGCGCGGGGGGTAGAGGCGGTCGGAAGTGAATCCGCATCCGACGGGGCCAACGACCCGCTCGATGAAGCGGAGAGATCATCATCGGCCGGACTACGGACAGAATGCAGCATTAGAAGGACACTACGCGACACGAAAGAAATTGCATATCAAGGATCCGGATACTTACGATCTTGCCGGACGCCTGGCCCTTGAAGGCCACTCCTCCTCGCCGACGGTGGTGTTGGCGAAACTGTCCGGGGGGATAGTCCTCCCCCTCTTGGACCCTTCGGCCTCCCCTATCGGGGAAGCCTTCCTCTTCTTCTCTCCCTCCTCCGGGAGAGAGTCCTCTTCCTCCTCCTCGTCTTCGGGGGAGGAGTCCACCTCGTCGTCAGACACCTAATTGTGGGAACTCTTTCGAGTCCCTGCGGCCACCTTCTTGGCCTTCTTCTCTGGCACCACGTGCGGTGCCGGAACCAGCAGCCCTGCTAAACGGGTGTTCACTAGTTCTTCTGGCATGGGAGCCGGGTTGATGAGCTGCTTGGCCTTCTCCATCCATTCCTGTCAAAGGAAAAGAGAGATTGAAACCCTCTTAGAATCAGTTTAATTACCACAAGTGTCCCGTAACGGGGTTGAATCACTTACCTCGTCAGCCGGATGCTGCGAGCGGAATCCGCGATCTTTCGTCGCGGATGCGGGGGCTTCGGCACCCTTAAACAGCACCCTCCAGGCACCTTCGTTTGTCGTATCGAAGAGCCCGCTTAGCGCCTGGTGCTGTTTCGGATTCAACTCCCACAGATTGAATGCCCGTTCTTGGCATGGGAGAATCCGGCGGATGAGCACGACTTGGACCATGTCGACGAGCCTGAGCTTATTGCTCACCAGCTTCTGGATGCAGGCTCGGAGTCCCGTCAGCTCCTTCGGATTGCCCCACAGCAAGCCCTTCTCTTTCCAGGAGGTGAGGTGCGTGGGGACGCCAGATCTAAACTCGGGGGCCGCCGCCCATGTGGGCTTGCGCGGCTCGGTGATGTAGAACCACCCCGATTGCCACCCCTTGACGGAGTCCACGAAGGCCCCTTCGAGCCAAAGGACGTTGGGCAACTTACCCAACATGGCGCCTCCGCATTCCGCTTGCGTGCCCTTCACAACCTTCGGCTTGACGTTGAAGGTCTTGAGCCACAGGTGGAAGTGGGGCCGGATGCAGAGGAAGGCCTCGCACACGACGATAAACGCCGAGATGTTGAGGATGAAGTTCGGCGCCAGATCGTGGAAATCCAGGCCGTAGTAAAACATGAGCCCCCGGACGAATGGGTGGAGTGGAAAGCCCAGTCCGCGGAGGAAGTTGTCGGTGTACTAAATTAGGGGTACCTTAGTATCCCGAACTTGTGCACGGACAGTCGCAGCGTTCCGCGGCAAGGCTTGCCGGGCGTCCGCCAAGATCCTCCGCCATTCCTATTGACGCCATTCAAGAACAAAGTGTTTAAACTGAGAAGACAAGATTCCGGCAAGAGGAGCTTGCCGGGAAGGACAAGGCCCCGGCAAGAGGAGCTTGCCGGGAGGGCCAGCCAAAAAACTTGCCGCGACGCGCCGCGTGTCCCGGCAAGACCCGGCGAGCGACAAGCTTTCGGGTGCGACAAGACAACGACCGCGGCAAGGCGCTTGTCGCGGCGAAGCCACCACTTCGCACCCACGCTCCAGCGCATCCAACGACGTGTCGCCGCGGGATCGTTCCTGGCGCACGTGGCGGGTAACTGTGCAGCCAAGCGGTGCGAGGTGGCAAGTGGAGATGACGAGAAGGCCATCGTGGCGATCAGTGGCGCCCCTAACGGTCGTTTCCTGCACTGTTTGGACGACCGGACGGGCATTAAATGCCCTTGTCCCCTGCCGTCAGAGTTAGGTAGGGTGCACTGTAGATAGCGGTTGTACCAACCCCTCTTTTTACTTTTCTACCCCTCTCTGCGTTGCCACCTGTCGGTGACCCCTTTAACCAATAAAAGGAGGCCCATGCGCAACGTAGAAGGGGTTCGACTCATTCGAAACTAGAACACACTTACGCTCTCAAGCAAGAACAGAATAGAAACACAAAGCAGCAGTAGGAGTTTTATCTCTCCGGAGAGCTCCGAAGCTGGGTAAAATCCCTCGCGTGCTTCACCTCGATCTGCTCTTCGTGCGCCCTCCGCTCCCTACCGGACCGAAAAGGGGCCCTGCCCCATAGGTGCTCGTTTCCCACGACATCTTTGGCGCGCCAGGTAGGGGGCGTAGAGGTTGTGCGAACCCGATCCGGCGTTCGCGCGCGCTACATCATCATCTTCATCGACATGCCACCGAAGAAGAAGGCTTCGGAGGTGGTTGGCCCGTCTGCATCGATTCCACCGCCACCGGAGCAAGCGGGGGGTGGAGTAGACGCCAGCGGAGGAACGGGCGCCGACGGAGGAACCCACATTGTCACCAGATCCAAGGACAAGGCCCCGCAAACTTCAGTGTCCGTGCACGCGCCGCGCCCCTCTCAGGAGGCGCGGGATCGACAACGCCATGGTGCTCCTAGCACCGTGCTCGTGTTAGAACAAGGCCAAGCTGGCGGATCGCGGGACACTCAAGGCCAACATACACGCCAGCATGTTGGCGCGAGCGTGGCACGGTCGCCTGGACGAGATGTTGCTCCTTCTAACACTGTCAGAAGTTTGAGCATATCACGCTCCTCACGTCGTTCGCCCCCGCCGCCGAAAACCCCAGAAGAAGAGTTGGCCCGAGCCCAACTGCTACTAGACTACCCTCCAGCGCCGGACAAGATCGACGACTGGAGGATCACCATCCAGAGCCTCATCGGCTTCGCCAACGGCAACAAGCCCCGGCAACCAAGCACGTCGAAGCCGCGGCAAGACGCCCAGGTGCAAGCCGGTGGCCACAGGACTGGTGGGGGTGGCACCACCGTGCACTCCCCGCCCCGAAGGCCAAGATCGCCGACTCACCGGGCTAACCTCGACACTGACTCCACCGCGTCGTCGGACCCGCGAGCTCGTCGCGATCAGCGCCAAGTTCTCCAAGAACGACGACAAGAAGACGCTCGTACCCGCATCGACTGTCGAAGAGAAGCGCGGCGTCAGTCAGACCAGCGCGCTGGGCCCACTGTTGATATGCATGCGCCAGGGGAACCAGGCGACTTGCCGTATGCGGTAGGTTGCCCTGTGTTCACTCGTGAGCTGCGGCAGGTCCAGTGGCCCAGTACCAACAACTTCAAGCCAGACGTACCCAAGAAGTACGACAGCAGGATACATCCGTCGGAGTTCCTCAGCATCTACACCATTGCGGTGCAGGCTGCCGGGGGGCGCGACGAGAAGATCCTCGCCAACTACTTCCCGTTGGTGCTCAAGCCCAATGTCAGATCTTGGCTCATGCACTTGCCGGATAACTCCATCTCCTCATGGGCGGATCTGTGCCATCATTTTGTCGGCGCCTTCACAGGCGGCCACAAGCCCCATGGCCAGGAAAGCGATCTTCATCTGCTCGCCCAGAAGGAAGGAGAACCCCTGCGCAAGTTCATACAGAGATTCAGCCAGGTGCAGCGCAACATCCCAGACGTCCACCCTGCCGCGGTTATCAGCGCGTTTCATCAGAACGTGCGTAATCGCAGGATGAGGGAGGAGATGGCGATGTGCAAAATCAGAGATGACAGCGAGCTATATGCTCTGGCCGACAAGTGTGCACATGCTGAAGAGGGGAGGAAACTCCTCGGAGAGAACTCAGGAGCAGAAGGATCTGACAGTGAGGATGCTGCCCCGGCAAAGAAGAACCGGAGGCGGAATAACAGAAAGAGGAAAGCTAAGGATGTGCTAGTTGTCGAGCAGTCCGACAACGGAGGTGGCGCCGAGAAGGCCAAAGATGGTGACTCCGGCGAGGCTGTGGTGGCCGCCGACAAGCAGGACGGCTCCGACAAGCAGTACTGCAAGATCCACCGCACCAAGGGCCACAAACTCCAGACTTGCAAGAAGGTTGAGCAGCTCGTAGAATTGCAGAAAGCTGAATACGAGCAGCGCAACAAGGAGAAGGCCCAAGAAGGTGGTGGGGGATCCGGCAAGAAGCGTCCCGCCCGGGGAGGGCGCCGCGGCAAGGCTAAGCAGCGGCAAGGAGATAGGCCTCCCCGCGGCCGCGACAAGGATGAAGACGAGGATGAAGACGAAGAGATGGACGAGGATGAGACCGATGAGCAGGAGTTTCAGAAGGCAACAGAGGTTTTGTGCATCGACGGCGGCGCTTCTCTGCACACCTCGCACCGCCAGCTCAAACAGTGGATGCGGGAAGTAAATGCAGCAGAACCGTCAGTTGAATCGCGCAAGCCTCTGAAGTGGTCCAGCACGCCCATCATCTTTGATGTTGAGGATCACCCTGATCGCATAACTGCGGTCGGATGCTTGCCGATGTTGGTTTCACCAACCATCCGCAACCTCAAGGTCATGAAGATGCTGGTTGACGGTGGGGCCGGCTTGAATCTGATCTCCTACGCGGTGCTCAAGAAGCTCCAAATCCCCAACAGCGAGCTCGAAGAGACTGGTACTTTCCAAGGAATTAATCCAGGAAGGAGCAAGCCGAAGGGGAAGATCACACTGCCAGTGACATTTGGCAGCGAGCTGAATTTCAGGACAGAGAAAGTCACCTTTGACGTTGCTGATTTCCCATTGCCCTACAATGGGATACTAGTCCGTCCAGCGCTCGCCAAGTTCATGGCAGCCTCTCACTACACCTATAACATGCTCAAGATGCCTGGTCCGATAAGTGTCATTTCTGTCCCTGGTGACAAGAAAGATGCCCTTATCTGTACCGACAAGATTTACCGGGAAGCAGCAGCCACAGCAGATCGCAAGACACTTGCCGCAGAAGCTCCCGGGGGGAAGAAGAAGACCAAGTCCGGCAAGAGTAGCTCTGATGCCCACTCCGGCAAGCGCACCTCTTCGGAGTGCTGCGCTACCGTCGAGGACGCACCATCGAGCTCCACCGGCAAGTGCAAGAATGCAAAGACAGCTTCACCAGAGACCAAGAAAGTGGCCGCCAAGGAGGACGGCACTGGTGGTACTTTCACCATCAGTGCCACGCTTGACCTTAAATAGGAAAGCGCGCTCGTTGCTTTCCTGCGGGCGAATGTCGATGTGTTTGCATGGCAACCATCTGACATCCCCGGTGTTCCCAGGAAAGTAATTGAGCACCACCTTGCCGTCTGTCCTCACGCGCGGCCCGTCAAGCAGAGCGTAAGGAAACAAGCAGTGGAGCGACAAGAATTCATTGCAGAAGAGATTAGCAGCAGGCCTTGTCCGAGGAGTACTCCATCCAACGTGGTTAGCCAATCCTGTAGTCGTGCGCAAAGCGAACGGGAAGTGGAGGCTTTGTATTGACTTCACTCATGTTAATAAAGCTTGTCCCAAGGATCCATTTCCCTTGCCGCGCATTGACCAGATTGTCGACTCCACGGCCGGATGTGATTTGCTTTCATTTCTTGATGCATACTCAGGATATCATCAGATCTTCATGGCAGAAGAGGATGAAGAGAAGACCGCGTTCATTACTCCATGTGGCACGTACTGCTTTGTACGAATGCCTTTCGGACTAAAGAATGCTGGTTCAACGTTTGCAAGGGTAGTCAGTCATGCTTTTGAGCCACAGTTGCACAGAAATGTAGAAGCTTACATGGATGACATAGTGGTCAAGAGCAAGGACAAAGCAACTTTGATCCAAGATTTAGACAAGACTTTTGCAAATCTGCGCAAGATCAATCTCAAGTTGAACCCCGAGAAGTGTGTGTTTGGAGTTCCTTCCGGCAAGCTTCTCGGGTTCTTTGTATCTCAGCGGGGGATCGAAGCCAATCCCGACAAGATCAAGGCCATTGAGCAGATCGAAGCACCTAAGCACGTCAAGGATGTGCGAAGGCTTGCCGGCTGCGTTGCTGCTCTCAGTAGGTTCATTTCTAAGTCTGCTGAGCACGCCCTGCCATTTTTCAAAATTTTGAAAAAGGCAGGTCCAATGAAATGGACTCCGGAAGCAGAGGCTGCGCTACAGGACTTGAAGAGATACCTATCCTCCAGTCCAATACTTGTCGCACCTAAGCCACAAGAGAAGTTGCTGCTATATATAGCGGCAACCAATCAAGTGGTTAGTGTTGCGTTAGTAGCGGAGAGGGAGGCAGATGATGAGCCAGCAACCGCGGCAAGCGAGTCCAGCGACAATCAGGGAGCTTCCCCGACAAGCTCTGGTCCCGACAAGGATGGATCTGTGCAGCCACAGCAAGAGAAACAGAAGAAGATGGTGCAGCGCCCAGTTTATTTTGTCAGTTCCCTTCTGCAAGGGGCTAGATCAAGGTACTCTGGTGTGCAGAAGTTGCTTTTCGGCCTTCTCATGGCCTCGAGGAAGCTGCGCCATTACTTTCAAGCACATGAGATCATAGTTGTCACTCGTTTTCCGTTGAAGAGGATATTGCAGAATCCAGAAGCAACAGGAAGGATTGTCGAGTGGGCACTGGAACTGTCGAGCTTTGGCCTCAAGTTTGAAAGTACTTCAACTATCCAGAGCCGAGCATTGGCAGAATTCATAGTAGAGTGGACGCCAACACCTGATGAGGAAACTACGGAGACGAGGATCCTCGTCAAGGAAGCAAGCAAGGAATGGATCATGTACTTTGATGGTGCCTTTTCGCTCCAAGGCGCCGGTGCGGGCGTGCTACTTGTCGCACCGACCAGAGAGCACCTCAAGTACGTGGTCCAGATGCACTTTCCCAAGGAGCAAGCAACAAAGAATACTGCAGAGTATGAAGGCTTGCTTGCCGGACTTAGGATCGCGGCAGACCTTGGGATCAAGAAACTTATTGTCAGGGTGACTCGTAGCTTGTTGTCCGTCAAGTGAACAAAGATTATCAGAGTCCGTTGATGGAAGCCTACATTGATGAAGTGAGAAAGCTGGAAGAGCATTTTGACAGCCTGCAGATGGAACATGTTCTGAGAGCTCAGAATGACATTGCAGATGGCCTGTCAAAATGCGCCGCACTCAAGTTGCCTGTGGAACCAGGGATCTTTGTGCTCAAGCTGACTCAACCATCTGTAACACCATCAACTGGACAGAGCAAGAAGAGGAAGTTGATTTCTGGTGATTACTTTCCGGCTGAGCTTCCCGAAGCCGCCGCCAAGAAGGTTCCCCGGATCAACACAAAGTGTGCTGAGGGGCAGTCTGCTCCGACAAGCCCTAGGGCTTGTTTCGTTGAAGCAGACGCCCCCGACAAGTTTTGCTCCGGCGAGCTTGCCGGGGAACATCAAGCTCCGGCTGAATCACAGATTCTTGCCGTGGAAGCAGATGTTCCCGCAGCAACATTTGTGCCTTTAGTCCTTGTCGTCGAGCCACAAGCTCCGACATGGGCACAGCAGATCGTACGTTTCCTCCAAACAGGAGAACTTCCCGAGGAGCAAGAAGAAGCGGAGAGAGTAGCCCGGCAATCAAGTATGTACTAGTTTGTCGATGACATACTGTACAGAAGAAGATTCAACGGAGTGAAATTGAAGTGCATTCCCCGGGAAGATGGACAACAGCTGTTGGCGGAGATACATGGAGGCACATGTGGTCATCACATTGGCGCAAGAGCACTCGTCGGCAAAGCCTTCCGTCAAGGTTTCTTTTGGCCAACAGCCCTCCAGGATGCAACTGCACAAGTAACCAAGTGTGAAGCGTGCCAGTTCCACTCCAAGCAGATACATCAACCAGCTAAAGCTCTCCAGACGATCCCTGTATCCTGGCCATTTTCGGTCTGGGGGCTCGACATCCTCGGCCCCTTTCCCCGAGCTGTCGGGGGCTTTGAATACTTGTATGTTGCAATCGACAAGTTCACAAAGTGGCCGGAAGTGGAAGCAGTGAGGAAGGTGACAGCATAGTCAGCAGTCAAGTTCTTCAGGTCGATTCTTTGCCGCTTCGGAGTCCCTAACAGGATCATCACCGACAATGGCACACAATTCACGAGCCGCACCTTCATGCAGTACGTCCAAGATCTTGGCGCCAAGATCTGCTTCGCTTCTGTTGCTCACCCGAGAAGCAACGGTCAAGCGGAGAGGGCGAACGCTGAAGTGCTGCGCGGGCTCAAGACCAGAACTTTCGACAGGTTGCACAAGTGTGGAAGGAATTGGATCGAGGAGCTGCCAGTGTTTCTTTGGTCGATTAGGACGACGCCAAATCGAGCCACTGGCCAGATACCTTTTGCTCTTGTCTACGGATCAAAGGCAGTTCTCCCCACGGAACTCGTATACGGATCGCCTCGAATGCTCGCTTATGATGAGCTTGAGCAAGAGCAGCTGCGGCAAGATGACGCGCTGCTCCTCGAGGAAGATCGTCTTCAGGATGCTGTACGAGCTGCTCGCTACCAGCAAGCTTTGCGTCGCTACCATAGCCGCAAAGTTAATGCCAGAAGCTTCGAGGAAGGCGACCTTGTTCTTCGGCGCGTTCAATCCGCCAAGAATTCCAACAAGTTGACGCCGAAGTGGGAAGGCCCTTATCGGGTAAAGCGAGTCACTAGGCCCGGCGCTGTCCGCCTTGAGACCAAAGATGGCTTTCCGGTGAGCAACTCCTCGAACATAGAGCATCTTCGTAAGTTTTACCCATAAGGCGCGGTTGCCGGAACCTGCTGTCCCGGCAACCACCTTTCGTACAAGCCTTGCCGCTGTTGCATGTAACCCTTTGTACAAAGCCGGGCGCAGATCCCGTCCATAAATAAAAATCATATGCTCTGCACATCTTGTCGAATTTCATGCCTTTTTCTTTTTTGCATGAATAATCTGACACCTTGTGCAGCACTTGCCCCCGGTAAGCAATAACGAGCCTTAAGGCTCCATTTCTTTATTTTCTCTTCTTTCTTT